>NC_135371.1:173198178-173498178 GCF_049243985.1 Paroedura picta | reverse complement strand
TTGGATTCAGACCCTGCAGTGTCTATAAGGGCACCTGGCAGCAACCAACGCGTGCATAGCTCATTCATTCATTCATTCATTCATTCATTCATTCATTCATTCATTCATTCATTCATTCATTCATTCGTATCCCGCCTCTCCCGGCAACTGTTGGCCCGAGGCAGCTTACAGTAAAACCATAAAAACACAATCCAATGCATCAACAATTAAAACATCCTCAGTGTTACTCGCCGTTTGATTTCACGGCTGCACCCACCACTTTGAAGATGAAATCATCAATACATTCAATGTTCTCGTTGTCAATCATGACTTTGGTGTTGCTGCCAGCAGTTGTCATGATCTTGGTCTTTTTGATATTTAGGTAAAGTCCCATCTTTTCACTTTCTTCTTTTAGTCACTTTATCAGGGTCTTCAGATCACGCTCCGATTCAGGAAGGAGTGTTGTATCATCTGCATAGCGGAGATCTTTGGTAGGCAATAGTGACTGGAGCAGCAAAGCTGCGGGCTTTCTTTTTGTATTGTTTCCGCCCCCCATGTAGTGTCTACCCTCCATGCAAGGGAGCAGGGTACCATAGAGACGCCATTAAGGAACAGACAGCCACTAACTGTAGCTTCTGGACAGTCTTCAGTGGCAGTCTCATGGACAGTGCAATGCAGTAATCTAGTCTGTTTATTTATGATCAGATTTCTAGACCGCCTCTCCTAGCATGCTAGCTCAAGGCGGTTTACAAAAGGACAGTGCTATACTCCCCATAAAATATGCACAATAATAACAATTTCAAACCAGCCCTAATAAAACACAGGATGGCGGTTCCACCTGGGAACCCAAAAAATCCCTCTCTATGCTCTGGGCATCGGTCCCAGTACAGTCCCAAATGGCTCCCAGTACAGTCTAACACCATAACCAGGAACGGGGGGGACGGGGACCTGATCACCTACCCAGAGGCATTTCCACACAGCCTCAATGAAAAGCCCGGCAGAAGACCTCTGTTTTGCAGGCCCTGCGGAACCAGGCAGGTACCACAGTAGCAAGATCTTTCCTCCCGCAGCTGGTGAGGTACCAATTTATTCTGCAGGGTGGCCAGGTCCAACAGCACTCAGAAGGTACCAACCTGCTTTTGGGGGGGGGGATGCCACCCAATCCTGGGCAGGAAATATCCCGGTTCCCTGATCAGACTTTCCTTCCCCCAGTGGCATCTCTGTTTTATCGAGATAAAAAAGCTGCACAGCCACTGACATATACAATGGCCAGCCAGTAGCCTGGCTGGGCAAAAGGCCCACCTGGCCACGCCCACTTTGTAACAGCACTTGGCTAGCCCCAGGAAAGGTGTTAGTGGGTGCCATGCCATATGGACACCATATTGGGGGACCCTTGGATTAGGGAGGGAGCAACCCTTCTGCCCCTGCCCCAGTGGAAATTTCGGTGAGACCCAAGCCATGTTGTGTTTCAGCCTTTTAAGCCGCATTCCCATTATGGGATCAAACACAGAAGTCCACCCTTGAAGTAATTCACCTATACATCTTGCTGAAACAGGAATGGGATTGGATAACGTTTTGTATTAGGCCCTTGGCTTGCAGAAGTTGTGGGCAGTTGTGCCTGCTTAAAGGTCAATGTAAAGGTATCCCCTGTGCATGCACCGGGTCATGTCTGACCCTTGGGGTGACACCCTCTAGCGTTTTCATGGCAGACTCAGTACGGGGTGGTTTCCAGTGCCTTCCCCAGTCATTACCGTTTTACCCCCCAGCAAGCTGGGTACTCATTTTACCGACCTCGGGAGGATGGAAGGCTGAGTCAACCTTGAGCCGGCTGCTGGGATTGAACTCCCAGGCTCATGGGCAGAGCTTCAGACAGCATTTCTGCCGCTTACCACTCTGTGCCACAAGAGGCTCTGTACCTGCTTAGACTGACACCAATATCACGTACCTACCCATTTTGCAAGCTGGATGCAGGCTGTCTGCAGGGCTAAAATGACACCGTTGCCTTGCTTTTTGTTTCTAGAAAACTTTTTCTCCGTTGCGCATGATCCCAGTCCGACATGGCTTTGTGAACAACGCAGTTCTTTTCTCTGTGTGTGCTTGTGCGCGTGTGCGAGTGAGTGAGGAGGGGGGGGGGAATTGCATGATGCTTCTGACATGAACAGCCCAATAATCCGTGCCTGTATAATCGCTGCTCCTCCTGCACACTGCAGGGCGTTTTCCCTCTCTTCCGAGCTTTCTCTTGCTGTTGTCAGGGGCTTCGGATTTATTTGATGCCGAGAATCTGCCGGCAGTTAGTGACACAGTGCTAAATGAGCCTGATGACTATCTCCCTGCTTGGACAAGGCCATCTACTCTTCTCGCCTCCCGAAAGCTGCCCTGAGTCATTTGTACAGCGAATCGCCCCGCTCCTTATTCCCGCACGCCACTCAGCTGGCCGGCAACGCAGTTGTCAAGGCTATAATTAAAAGGGGAGCTGATAGCGTACGTCTTTGTCCAAAGCAGGACCCAATTCTCGACAAACGAGTCGATAGATGCCCGTAACTAAGTGCGTTAAGTGAGCTCGGTAGTTCTGACTTGGGGCACCTTCTTGACGGGATTGAGTGATAGCCGCTGGCCGAACAGGAGCATGTAAAGCAGCGGTTCCTTAACTGTGGGCCAGGATGCACGAGAGGCGTTTGATTCTCTCACGAGAGGGTCTCAAGTCCTGGAGGGAAGAGATGGAGCAGGGCGAGCTGGAAGAAAAGGCTTTGGGGAGCTTGATGATTTGCGTCGTCGTGAGGTGCAAGATGACTGTTGCTCAGTAAATCAGAAGAAGAGTTGGTTCTTATATGTCGCTTTTCTGTTCCCGAAGGAGTCTCAAAGCCGCTTACAATCACCTTCCCATTCCTCTCCCCACAACAGACGGCCTGTGAGGTGGGTGAGGCTGAGAGAGCCCTGAGATTACTGAAGAAGAAGAGTTGGTTCTTATATGCTGCTTTTCTCTACCTGAAGGAGTCTCAAAGCAGCTTACAATCACCTTCCCTTCCCTCTCCCCACCACAGACACCCTGTGAGGGAGGGGAGGCTGAGAGAGCCCTGAGATTACTGAAGAAGAAGAAGAGTTGGTTCTTAGATGCCGCTTTTCTCTACTCGAAGGAGTCTCAAAGCGGCTTACAATCACCTTTCCTTTCCTCTCCCCACAATAGACACCCTGTGTGGAAGGTAGGGCTGAGAGAGAGAGAGTTTACTGCTCGGTCAAAACAGCTCTATCAGGGCTGTGACAAGTCCAAGGTCACCTAGCTGTCTGTCTGTGGAGGAGCGGGGAATCCAACCCAGCTCGCCAGATTAGAAGTTGGCGCTCCCAACCACTACACCTAGCTGGCTCTCCACGTGCTTAAGTGAAAAACATGACAAATGAAATGTGGACTTGTCCAGTGCTCCCTGATGCGAGGGTCTTGTGTTTTATGGTTTATTGTGGGGCAGGGGATAGCAGCTCGGAGTTTCTTGGCAAGCTGGTCCTGAAAGAGCGAGTAAGTGTTCCAGTTCCAAAAACTGGAGATCTGTTGATGTAGCAACTCACTTGCAAGTAAAGGAAGAAATGCTTTGGCGTTGAAACTTGGGAGGATCTTGATATACTATTGCTAGTTCATTGACGAAAGCAGAGCTTTTGGCCTTGTGCTGATTAAAATGCGGAGAGTGATTAAAATGTGGAATTCGCTGCCAGAAGATAGAGTGATGGTCACAGGAAGGACCAGCTTTAAACGGAGACTAGATAGATTCATGGAGAAGAGGTTTATCAGTGTCTACTAGCCATGGTGACTGAACTTCCATTCTCAGAGAAAGCTAATCTCTGAATCCCAGATCCAGATGCTCTTTTGTTGGCCCTCCAGAGGAACTTTTGGGCCACCGTGTGAGGTGGGATGCTGGACTAGGTGGACCCTCCCTGGTCTGGCCCAGCAGGGCTCTTCTGGTATCCCTTTTATGTTCTTAAGCTGCTGTAGACTGTTGGCAGGAGACAATGTCATTGTTTTAATGTAATCTGCATCTCTGGTTACTTTTTGTCACATTGTTAGAACGAATTCCCTCCAGGCCAGGCTGGATTCTGGAGATCGTTGTTGGTGGTAGGGGGACCACTTGGGCATGAAGTGTTGGGGTCACTGTGGGTGGGCAGGTCGTTCCGAGTTCCTGTTTTGTGCAGGGTATTGGACTAGATGACGCTGGAGGTTCCTTCCAAATCTATGCTTCTATGCTTCCAAGTGGTCATAGATCCTACCTAGATGCAAGAGAGCTATTGAGGGGAGAGGGGGAGCTATTGGGAGGGGGGGGGATAAGACCTCAACTAGTCCTTTGCCTTGACATTGTCAAGGCCAACGATGCATCTAGAAACCTGGGGGGAAAAGCTGGGAGTAATCAACTTCATCCATCTTGTCTGCTCAGGTATTTGTGTTTTTGGGTTCTTTCCAAAAACCCTCAGCAGTGGTTCTTAGCAGCCAGGGAGGCTTTAGTACACACGTTTCTTGCCCTAAACAAGGGACACCTCTTTGGTCCCTGGCTCCACCAAGGCCGTCTTCTAAAGAAAGAGCCACCTCCAGTCTGTGCATGCATTGGTGGGCGACAGCAACCACGATGCGCCGCGTCTTCCGGTAAAAGACACCCTGGCAAGCGGCACCACTGTAATAATTTGTTCTCCCCAAGAGGAAACACGCCATTTGCAATCGCTGTCAGCATGTTGCAGTCCCCAAAGGCAATGATATTTGTGGACACCCAGATTCGTCTTGTTTTTTCATACAGTTTGAATTCCTTAATTTTATTTGAAATATTTATATTTATTATATCCTCAGACTCGAGGAAGCTAACAAAGCCACAAGAGTTTCAGGGACACAAAAACAGCACAGCCGTCCGTCAACAAGGTAGACGATACCCTGGTGAAAGGCCCAGCCAAACCTCCGCTTCTCTCCGTATTCTGTCCTTGTCTGCTCGCCCTCCCCGTCAAGTGGCTGAATCCAACCACCGTAGGACGTTTTCGTGATTGAGGCATGTACTTAGTGGTTTTTGTAGACTTTCCCATCTTAGCTGTGAGGTTCAGGACACGGCAGGTCTTTCCCACTCCGCCAGTTACGTGACCAAAAGATTCTGCTGAAGGTGGCACAACATTACTACGGCGTGTGATGAATGGCCAAGCGCACACCCAAGAAACCCAGCCGATGTTCTGTTAACTTAAAAACAAACAAACAATCCAGCCCCAAATGTGGCCTGGCCAGACTGCTGCATGGACAGGTACATAGAATATTACTGCCAGGCTAGCAGGTTTCCTGCTTCAGCTTGCTTGTAAGCCGATAGCTGACAAGCGTTGCGTCCCCAAAGTGACCTCCAAACAAGATCAGGGAATCTACTCCATAACAGATGATAAGGTACCGTCAAAAGCCCAGAGGGCCATCGTGTTTGATCAGCACCATTCTGCACCAGTCTACACCATTCCAGGGCAACCACAATACATTTACGCATCTGAAAATGTACAGTAAACTTAAGAGTTTATATGTAGGCCACATCAAGGATTCTGTTGGTCTCTCTGTTTGGGGCTCAGGAAGTCATGTTTCAGTGACAGCTGGGGGCTTTCCTGAAATACCTCCGACTAGATGGGGTTGGAGCCCAGGGCTACCTTTGAGAACAACCAGAATTTTCTATTCAAGGTACTAGTCTGAAAGCCCGTTGCATCCAGGAATGCAAGAGGCGCTAGTGGTGGGTGCCCCCAGAGGGGCCGCCACCACCCAACCTACCGTTATGGCTTGTGGCAAGGCCGACAGCTCAGCAGCTGGGCGACGGGGTGTGCGGCGGTCGAGCGGGTCATTGTGCTGACGGCTGGGGTGACAGCCCTGCAGCCAGTCGGGCTGGCACGTGGCAGCCAAGCCGGTAGCTCCACTGTTGGCTGGGGCGATGGCTGTGCTGCTGGTCAGCCCGCTGCAGCTGCTGGCGGCCGGTCAATTGGCGGCGAAGATATGTCTCTGCAGGAGCGCCCTCCTCGTCGGCCAGGCAGCATCTAGCCACGAGGCTGGCTGAGCACCTCCCAGCCGGCTTCTAGAGGCAGACCAATCCGGGAGTGCCAAGCTTTGCTGGTCATGCCTGGATTGGTCCATGCAGGTGGAAGTGCAGGTCAGACATGTTCTGAACAGCGCTCTGTCCATAGTGGCTTTTCAGAAATATTAGAGTCACCAATGGTAAGGATTAAGCCTTTGTGTGCGAGCATACTTTGTCAGTTATAAGAAAAATAGTCCAATAGCACTTTTAGAATCATAGAATCATAGAATCATAGAGTTGGAAGGGGCCATAGAGGCCATCTAGTCCAACCCCCTGCTCTACGCAGGATCAGCCCAAAGCATCCTAAAGCATCCAAGAAAAGTGTGTATCCAACCTTTGCTTGAAGACTGCCAGTGAGGGGGAGCTCCCCACCTCCTTAGGCAGCCTATTCCACTGCTGAACTACTCTGACTGTGAAATTTTTTTCCCTGATATCTAGCCTATATCGTTGTACTTGAAGTTTAAACCCATTACTGCGTGTCCTCTCCTCTGCAGCCCACAGAAACAGCCTCCTGCCCTCCTCCAAGTGACAACCTTTCAAATACTTAAAGAGGGCTATCATGTCCCCTCTCAACCCCCTTTTCTCCAGGCTGAACATTCCCAAGTCCCTCAACCTATCTTCATAGGGCTTGGTCCCTTGGCCCCAGATCATCTTCGTCGCTCTCCTCTATAATAGCCGAAATTGAATTAAGGTAGTTGGTAAGGTCTTTGGATGGCTGTAAAGTAGCATACAAATACAGGAGCTCCCAAACAGATGTGAGAAGCTATAGTTCAGGGGTGGCTAAACTGTGGCTCTCCAGGTGACCATGGATGACAATTCCCACGAATTGCAAGCACTGGCAGGGGCTCATGGGAATTGTAGTCCGTGGAAATCTAGAGAGCCACAGTGTGGCCACCCCTGCGTATAGTTCTTGTTCAGTTATTTATGCGGTTTGACTCTAATTAGCCCTTTCTGGCAATTGACTCTCTCCTCGGACATCTGCATGAGGAAATCTGTTTCAATGTATCTCAAGGCTACCCAGAACTGAATTTTGTTATCTTGGAGGTACTGATGTATTCAAAAGTCATTCTCACGTCAGCACTTAATGCATACAAACTCTTTAAAATCCATAGCTGGTTTCAGAAACCAGGTAGTCATGATGCAGCTCGCCTATTTTCTCCCGACCGCTCGATCTCTGTTCCCCCTCTCTTCCCACTTCTTACGAGTGGCGTCACAGCAGGAAGAGCGACGTATGTGAGGGAAGCAGATGGGGAAGGCCATGGCTGTGGTTGTCTGCTTCAGCAGCTCACAGAGTTGACTTTAAAGACTACTGTGAGTGGCAAAGCGGAAATCAGAAGCTGGGTTACTGCTCCGCGGGTATGAAGAAAGTATGAATGAAACGACTTGGAGTAAGCCGGCTTGGAGCCTTTGATAAAAAGCCTCCGAATTAATTTTTCTTTATGTACCTTATCGATAGTCTGCCTGTCTCATGTGGATTCTAGGCGGATTACACACAGTACAGTCAACAAAATGGCACATTCGGTGACGGATGCATTAGGAATTTTGAGATCTGGAGCCAACCAGAAAGAGCTGAAACATTATATCAGTACTAGACTAGATTTAAAGCCCATTGCATCTGTAAATACAATGGGCACTAGCATCCCCTTCCCCCCTGGGCAGCCCTCCCGCCAGCCCTCCCCCCTGCTCCGAAAAGGCTGGCTGCGGCCTGTCCAAGGGTCTGCGGGCCTTTTCGGGGTGGGGAGGAGGCATGGAGTTCCCTCCAGGACTGCCCCCTGCCCTGAAAACGCCCGCCAAGCCTTGGAAAGGCCACGGAAGGCCTTTTCAGGGCAGGGGGGACTGGTGGTGGGAACTCTGTTCCCCCCCACCTTCCCGGCAGCCCTCCTTGCCCCCAAAGTCTCCAAGTCTCATCGGGCATTTTCGGGCCAGGGAACTAACTTCTCCTCCCCCCCCCCCCCGGCCCTACTGATCTCCTCTCCCAGCGACAGTCAGGGGCAGACTGGCCCCAATCATGCCAGACTGCCCCTCACCAGGTTCATTGGGGGGGCGGTCCGGCCTCTGTTTCCGGACCGGCTCCGCCCAGGAGGCCACTGCTCAAATATTATAAGAGCAACTAAGTGTTAAAGATTAATATGTGGTCCAGAAATTACATAATAGAATCCTGCTTATGGTACGTTATACCCAGGAGTAAAGGCTACAAGTCCAAATAAGCTTAAGAAGCCATTTTGTATTGTGCAGTCTTCTTAATCTAGGCAAGAAAAGCGCTTTCGAACAGTTCAATTTTGCAAAGTTTCTGGAAGGCCAGGCAAAAGGGAGCCGGCTTAAAATCATCAGACAGGCCGTTCCCTAAAGTGGGACTCATGACGGAGAAAACTTTTGCTGATTTGGCCCATTGGCAGGTGGGCACCTGTGGAGTGAGCAGAGTTGTTGTGGCGGAGCAGAGGGAGAGAAGCTGAGCCATAAGTTAGCGGGGCCAAGACCGTGGAGAGACCATATCTTAAATTCAGCGTGTCAACAAATAGGCAACCAGTGTAGGTTCCGTCAGAATGGGGGTAACATGCATGCTCCATCGAACTCCCACAGTTAGTCAAAACCATGGCATTCTGCACTAGTTGGACTTCCTGAGTTGATTTTGAGTTTGTAGTACATATGGTCTGAAAGGTAAGCATGAAACTCTTAAAAATCGAGGGAGGCAGCTGCTCATTCCCCTGAATTGGGGCAGATGCCCTGAAGATTGGGAGTATACTCTCTCTCCCCCTCTGCATCCTGCGCTTGTGTGTTCAGGTGCCTAAAAGGCCTGGCAGCCGAACTGAGGCATGTGATCTCAAGGAATGACCTTTTGCATGTTTGGAGGCTCACAAAGGATATGGCTAATGAAAACCATTTCAGAAACTAATGAGATAATTTGTTACATTTCCTTGCTCGGGAGCCGAGCATGCTGGCTGCTTAGGAGGAACCAGCAATCTTGATAGAGGAGAGATGGCTGGTAAGATCAGGCCCCAGTTCTTTTTCATCTGCTCTTCCAGCCAGGTTACAGTGGAGGAGAGAGAGGGATGTGTGTGTCCTGCAGAGGGTTGGACTAGATGACCCAGGAAGTCCATTCCAACTCTGATTCTATCATTCCTGATGGTTGGAGTGGGCTCTCAGTGGAACAGGCTTCCTCGGGAGGTGGTGGGTCCTCCATCATTGGAAAATTTTAAACAGAGGCTGGAGAGGCCTCTGACGGAGAGGCTGATTCTGTGAAGGCTCAAGGGGGTGGCAGGTGACAGGGGATGAGCGAGAGGGTTGGGAGGGTCCTGCATAGGGTTGGACTAGATGACCCAGGAGATCCCTTCCAACTCTATGATTCTAAATTTTGATGGTTCTTCTCTTCATTGACAGTGAGCATGCGTAGGCAGCTGGCCGGTGCAGTGGTGGGATGGGTTTGAAGATGCATAAAGAAGAACATACTATCTGTGCAGTTGCAGACTTCAGTCAAACGTAATTTTGTTGCTACACTTAAGTTCCATCTAAATGCCAAGCTAGCGTGTGTGACGGGAGAAGGGTGTGTAGTTCCTGGCCTTATCAACTAAGAGCGAGTGATCTTAATTAAACAGGCGGAACTGCATGGAAGATTTTCCCGAGAGTCTTGTCATGCACACTTAAAGAGAAACCAGCCATTCTCTTTCCACACTGACGTAAATATCCAGTCCTTTAAGGGTAATGCATGATGATTCATCTGCGACAAGAGGCAGAGATGTGAATCTTGTCTGTTAAGATATTAACTGGGGTCCAGGCAAAAGGCTAAGAATGGTAAAGGGAGGAGAGAAATGACTTCCTGACAGTTAGGCTTACTCGGGAGGTGGGGGGTCCTCCATCTTTGGAGGGGCTTGGACTAGATGACCCAGGAGGACCCTTCCAACTCTATGGTTCTAAATTCTGCCTAAACATCCGGAAGACGTTCCTGACAGTCAGAGCGGTTTCTTCGTGGAACAGGCTTCCTCGGGAGGTGGTGGCTTCTCCATCTTTGGAGATTTTTAAACAGAGGCTGGAGAGCCATCTGACGGAGAGGCTGATTCTGTGAAGGCTCAAGGGGGTGGCAGATGACAGTGGATGAGTGAGTGGGTGGTGAGTGTCCTGCATAGTGCAGGAGGTTGGACTAGATGACCCAGGAGGTCCCTTCCTACTCTATGATTCTAAGCAATGCAGAACTGAAGACCTGTATATTTGCCATATCTGGCTGAAAGGAAATCTAGCTTCCCCCCCCACACACACACACGTGGCGTCAACAAAACAATTAAATAAAAACCCTGTCTGCATAAACTTTTTACATCCAGGGTTGTCTTCCTTTCACGTAAATGGTTGCGTGTTCACCATGCAGTTCTGCTTAAATTGTGGCAATCTTTAGGATGCTTTGGGCTGATCCTGCGTTGAGCAGGGGGTTGGACTAGATGGCCTGTATGGCCCCTTCCAACTCTATGATTCTATGACTCTGAATCTGTTGGGCTTTCTAAAGCAACCAATGACTGAACAAGAGCTTGGATTTGACATCTGCAAAGAGAATTCGGCTCCCGTTCCATTCTCTGTGGTTGGATGTCTCCTGAGGCCCGGCAGAGCTGGGGTCCCCAACCTAGAGGAACCTGTGGACGCCTTGGCAAAGCTGACCTCCTACAGTGGGCCCGACTGCAAGATGGCCGCCGCAGGAGGTGAAGCCAGCCCCTAAATGATTGCCACTGCTTGTGCTCAGCCACACTTGCATGGCAGCTGCAACCAAAGCAACAACAACAATAATAATTTTAAAATTGCACATCAAATCTCCCGTGAACAGTCAGAAGCCTTGCTCGGCCAGAGGCTCCACCCGTTTTCTATGAATACTTGGCGGGCACCAAGAAGAAGTGTCTGTGAGTGCCATGGTGCCCATGGGCACCTTGTTGGGGGCCCGTGGGTCAGAGATTAGCAAAAGCTACCATTGTGAACCGCTGCCAGTAAAAGAACAACAATGAGATGGGGGCCCTGGACTTCCTCTCTGCCTGCCCACTCAATCTGGCACTAAGGAAAGGACAAAAGTTCCTTTCTCCCAGCTGCCCCGGCTTGGAGCGGCTTCCTTTCACTCGCCGGGCTTCTGCCACGCACCTTTGTATGCGAACGTGCAATTTGGGTTGGTGTGCGCAAAGGCAGGCAATTAAGAGGGCATAGACACAGCCGCTCGCTGGGCTAATTATCCAGCTCTCAACAGGAGCCGAGGAACTCAGAGCAACGAACCTCTGAACAGATTTCCTCGGAGTAAGGTCGGCGCCTCGGTTAATTCAGTGTCGTTAATCCCCTGGCAGATGACGGGCGCGAGCGGTTCGGACTCGCACTTGAAATGGTTCGGCTTTTGAGCCCTTGAGCATACCTGGAACTTTGGGTCCCGTTCCTGCAAAGATCAGATGGGAAACCCAGCAGGCCGGAGAAGGGAACTCTTCAGTTTGGGGGACAGCTGTGCCACTCCTGTTTGACCCATAAGCCTTTCTCTCTCCGGGGCCTTAGCACCATCTTGTGTTGCAAACGGGAACTGCCGTTTTTGCGAGGTTTCTCTTTGCCGGATTCGAGGCTACAAGACGGCTTTCCCTCTGCTGTGACTAACCAGCCGGCCACTGTTTCCTTGGTGTGTGTGGTCAGGGAGGGTGGATTTGTGTTGTCTCCGTGTCTCTCCTCTCTTGGGCACTGGTGTGCTTCTCAAGCGCTGTCAGGTCCCCTCCAATTCATGGCAGCCTTGTAGATTAATGACCTTCAGAAGGTCTGATCACAGCCCAGCTCAGCTGCTGCAGGCTGAGGACGGTGGCTCCCTTTTTTATTATTACTATTACTATTACTATTACTATTACTATTACTATTACTACTACTACTACTACTACTACTACTACTACTACTACTACTACTACTACTACTACTACTACTATTAGATTTATTTCCCGCCTCTCCCGATAGGCTTGAGGCGGGTCACAACAACTAATCCCATTAAAATTCCCATTAAAACATCAATCTACTAACATGACGGCTAAAAATCCCATCCCTCCCCTAATTATCAAAGAGGTATAGAGGAAAGGATAGCGTACACTCCAATTCCTTGATCGAACCCTTCCACCCCCCTCTTGCCGCTTCCTCTTTTCCTTCTGCCTTCCTCTTTTCGATACGATACGATAACATTTATTGCGTGTAGCCAAAGGCCATTACAAAGCACAATTAAAACAATACGGTACAAATACGAATGAAACAATATTTCTCCCATATTGCATACATAAAATTGTAAACACGGACTACTGAGTTACAACAAGAGGGATGAAATGGTGTATCAAGGTGGAGGCCCCTGTAAAAATGCTTTAGGTAGGATCTTCCCGGCAGCCAGAGCGAAAAGTGACACCCTATGTGAGATATAGGGGTCCACATCTGATAACAGATAGGTGACTTTGTCAAAATCAGAAATAGGGTGTGAGTTTGGTAATAACTTGGCAAGGAATTTGCCCCTGGGGGAAAAGCCAAAACATAGTGGGGCAAGTCCTCCACAGAAGGATTTCCACAAGCGTTGGGCTGTGGGTATTCGGAGATATCGCCCCAGAGAGCATGTCTGATGGCATTGTTTCAAGCCGCAAAGATGTTAGGGCCATTCTAAGATTACATGTTGTTCTATTGACTAGATATGATGGTCTTTTTGCATTCTTATCCTTCCCAGGGAGGCTGGTCTTCTCCTGAAGAAGGTGAGCACGGTGCAGGGTAGTTTTAAGTCGCTGTAATGGTGAGTGGACCCTCACTCAGCTCAGAACGGCCCCGAAGCCAGTATGGCTGTGGGGAAATGAGGTGCAAGCCTACTCAAAAATTTTCTGTGAACAAAAGGGATGTGGAGCAGAAGATCTTCCTGTGCCTGATTTCTCCATGGAAAAATTTCCATTTCTGCAGCTGCATTGTCTCATAACAATACACTCGTCACTGTGAGTGGATGGCATTTCTGTTATGACATTAGGCACCTTTGTCGGCTTCAGAATTTTCAATTAATGTTTTTTCTGGCGATTATCTGTAGGAACTGCATGCAGGTGTAATCTTTTTTATCAATTTGCCAAGTGGGGAGAAAGAGAAACCACAAATAGGTATCATCCTTATCCATTGTTGTTCCTCTGTATGTTTCTGAAACAGCCTAGCGGGTGGGGTGTGTCCGGCTGTCCAAGTTGGAATAGGGCCAATCGGGGTGCAGCCAGCTTTGCCCTGATTGGCCCTGCCCCTGCTGCTCCCGCCCTCCGGCCCTGAACTCTAGCCTCTTTGCTCTCAGATGTCTGTTCCTGGAGCCAGCAGCAGGTAAGGGGAGAGGCCCTGGGCAAAGGGTTGTGGTGGAGGGCTAGCTAACGAGAGCCTCCTGGTCTACTATGCTGGGCCTGCTGATGAGGGCCTAACGAGCTGTCTAGACCCCGCCCGCCCCACTTGATTTGGCTACGAGCTGTGGCCTTAAGCTGCCTGGCCATGGGCCAGGGGAGGGGACCCTTTCAGGGCCCGTTCTTAGGAACGGACTTTGAAGCTAGTAATTCAGATAAAGACAAAGTTATGAGTTCATCTGATTGGCTGCGCATGCGAAGTCAAAACCGAAGCTGAAATTCTTATTCTATCAGGACTTCCATCTCTATTGCCGGGGGGGGGGGGTGGTCTGGGAATATCCCAACACCTATGGGCATCCCCCAGTGCCACCCAGTGGGGGGAAAAATGGACTGCATGGGATCCAGCATGTGACATCACTCCCCATGGGCCCGGAACTGACATCCCCGTGACAATTTGGGACTATCTTGGCTTTCAACAGAACGTTCTATGGTTAAACCATAGAATTAGGTCCAAATACTATCCCCCAGTGTCCCCCCCCTCCCTTCAACAATGTCTCCCTCTCCAGTTGTTAGGCCACGCTTGGCCATCCCAATGGACTACAATTGAAAGCAAAATTAATTTTGTTTCTCTTTCAGCAACACAGAGCTGTGTATCACTTGCCCGGGGCGGGGGGCACTGGGGAAATGGGAAGCATTTGCAAAAGATCAGTTAGCTTTTATGCGCTTTTTGTTTCGTGTGAGCCCAACGTTATATGCAACCAAGGGAAAAAACGACAATGCAGCATTATAATGAAGTCGCGGAAGGAAGAAAGCTGGCAGTTGTAAATATTGTGGGCTAACCACATACTGTGTATGCCAGGGGTAGTCAAACTGCGGCCCTCCAGATGTCCGTGGACTACAATTCCCAGGAGCCCCTGCCAGCATTCGCAGGGGCTTCTGGGAAGCATTCGCTGGCAGGGGCTTCTGGGAATTGTACTCCATGGACATCTGGAGGGCCGCAGTTTGACTACCCCTGGTGTATGCTAACCACATTGCCCGCGCGGAGTGGCCGTTAACTTATGGAGGCTGCCCGGGAGGAGTCCAGGTAGTGTCGAAAAAACGGATGCAACAAATTGGCCGCACAGCATCACTCGTAAAAAGTCAATGAATATGTTAAGTTTCTTGATTGAAAGGGATTCCAAAAGTTTTAAATAGATAACTAGGGGGGGCTCTGATAACTTCCAAAAATATAAAGTGTTTAATCATTTTAAACACCAGAACTACGTAAGCCATTCATTCATTCATTCATTCATTCATTCATTCATTCATTCATTCATTCATTCATTCATTCATTCATTCGATTTAGATACCTCACCTTACCGTGATGTCTCGGAGTGTTGCATTGTTTAAAATTCAGCACTTTATTATTCCGGAAGCTGCTAATGAACTTCTGGGTTATTTATGTAAAACTTTTTTTGACCTCTGTTCTGCTCACCACTAAGCACCCACATAGTTTATACCGATTTTTTCTTTGGAGAATGATTTGTCCTGGGGTTTGAGTGGGGAGGGCCCCTCTGTGGGCCCCTTTTCGGTCAGCGGCGAGCCATGAAGAAGGACCGAGGCAGAGTGAACAGAAAAAGAATCAAACTTATGAAACAAATACTTTTTAACAGTTAAGCAAGAGCACAGTTGTAAAAACGGAGAATTAATGCAGAGTGTGCTGCAAGCGTGGAGCAGAAAACTTCCAGGGAGAGAAGCCGGATGGCAAACATTTCTTGAATGCGGTTGTCCTGGACCTTTATGTCAACATTTGATCCTTTAGATCAGGGGTAGTCAAACTGCGGCCCTCCAGATGTCCATGGACTACAATTCCCAGGAGCCCCCTGCAGATGGGGTGGATTCCTCTCTATAGAGTGTCCTTTGAACTCCAAGGCCTTTGCCTAAACCAGGGGTAGTCAAACTGCGGCCCTCCAGATGTCCATATACAATTCCCGGGGCTCCTAGGAATTGTAGTCCATGGACATCTGGAGGGCCGCAGTTTGACTACCCCTGCCTTTAACAGTAAATTAATAATAAACGAATACATCGCCCGCTTGCCTCTCAGGAGCAGCGTTCAAAGTATTCTGTGCGTTGTTTCTCCCCACGCAAGACCTTGAGTGTGCCGCCTGCCCACGGGCTCTGCCTCTCTCGTTCTCTTGCTCCTTCTTTAGAACACCCACGAGTCAATTCTCCAGCAAGCGTGCAAATACACAAACACGCTCCGTGTGGCTTTAAAAACGGGGAAAGCAGATGGCTCGTTTGATTTGCAACAGATTGAGCAAGGCTCAGGAACCGTAGCCTCGTTTTTCTCTCCCGCCGGGCACATTTGTTAAGCAAATTGTGATCCCGGGTGTCAGGCTCACACCACAGGTGAGGAGGCTCCTTTGCTGGTTCCTAACAGCACATTTGTCTTCCCTTGTAGCTGAACTGCATCAGTGCAGACAACTAAGTCCTCGCAGGGAGAGCTGGATCTCTTCACCGTCACTTGGGTATCTGTGTAGCCTATTAGTAGTAAACAGGGTTTTAACTGCATATCAGGTGCTTTGGCACACCTGCGTGGCATCCTTGTATGGTATTGTTTTCAAAAAATATATTTTCATGTAGAATAAAGATAAAGGGGGCGGGAAAGGCATGCAGAATAGACAACATAAACATCAGTTTATTACAGTTTTAAACAATCACCTAATGTGTAAACATCCGGAAGAAGTTCCTGACAGTCAGAGTAGTTTCTCCATGGAACAGGCTTCCTCGGGAGGTGGTGGGTTCTCCATCTTTGGAAATGCTTAAACTGAGGCTGGAGAGCCATCTGACGGAGAGGCTGGTTCTGTGAAGGTTCAAGGGGGTGGCAGGTGACAGTGGATGAGCGAGAGGGTGGTGAGTGTCCAGCACAGTGCAGCGGGTTGGACTAGATGACCCAGGAGATCCCTTCCAACTCTATGATTCTAAATTCTGTCTAAACATCCGGAAAAAGTTCCTGAAAGTCAGAGCGGTTTCTCAGTGGAGCAGGCTTCCTCGGGAGGTGGTGGGTTCTCCATCTTTGGAGATTTTTAAACAGAGGCTGAATAGCCATCTGATGGAGAGGCTGATTCTGTGAAGGCTCCAGGGGGTGGCAGGTGACAGTGGGTGAGCGAGAGGGTGGTGAGTGTCCAGCACAGTGCAGGGGGTTGGACTAGATGACCCAGGAGGTTCCTTCCTACTCCTATCATTCTATGATTCTATGAAATAAAAGGCCGAGTTGACAGCTACCTGTGTCACACACCACTGTTTGAATGTAAGCCTGCACTTCCAATTTTAATAATGGCTGCGGTGGGGCCTAACAGCTTCACCTCTGCCCATCAAAACTGTCCACCTTTATTGTGCTGAGTCTGAAGGCAGTTCCACAAACGGTCTCCGATGCTCTTCTGAGCAGAGGCCGCCATGTGAGCATGAGGCTGATCCCCCCCCAGCTGGGTCCCGTGAATGGGGGGTTCCCAGAGTCTGAAGATCTGCTATTTTGGTGTAGCAGGGGGGAGTCCCTATCGCATCATCGGTCAAGAGTGTCTGCTATAAAAAGAGCACAGCAGCTGAAGACACGGGAAGCAGGGGGCTGGGGACTGGAAAGGGCAAACCGTTTAATCCTGAGGTTGATGTACTCCAGCGAGTCTTTCTTAACTTCTCTCCTCTCTTGCTGCCTCTTCACTGTGCAGCCAACCCGGAATTCCCCGCCTGGCGCATACAGCGAGTGACCTAGATAATGCCAGCTGGAACCAGAAACCATCTTTCTGATCTCCATCCAGCTCCCGCCAAAGTGACCCTGACTTGGTCGAGCCGTCCACCAAAGGGGGGTGGAGGGAGACCAGGCTGAATTTCAGAAAAGCGCACAGGATAGTGGAGGCCAAGGAGGCCGTGTCTCCAGGCATGGCTAAAACCGCTCATGCTGTTGTTGAATTGGGTGCTGAAACCAGTTGCTGCAACCAGGTTTTGCGGCTGGGCTGAGGTTACTGCAGATCCGGGTTATGAGTTAGCATGGCTTCCTGTGCAGCAGTGGTACATTTTAACAGGTGTAATGAACTTATTAAAATTTCAGTCCTTCATCCCCAGCCAGCTTACCTCTGAAAATAGAGCAGAGATCTCCCTGTCCTGCCATTAGAGATGACATTCTTTCCCTCTCACCCTAAGCTTTTTAAATATACTTTATATTTATACTAGCCAAAAAGCCCATTGCATAAGAAATGCAATGGGTGCTAGCGGGGGCTGTTATGGAGGGGGGAATAGGGGGGGGGTGAAGCACCTTGCCCGCCCCCCGGCAAGAAAGGTGCTGTGAAATCTTCTAGTCCTCTTACTGAAATGGATCACTTTGTCACTTAAACTGCCCTCCCAAGGAACTCCGGTTTGCATACCTGGTTCTCACCTCCAGGCACCCACATTTCATCCCCCACCCCACCCCCCATGACAGCTCATGAAGCCGAGAAGTGACGAGCGGTCCAAAACCGCCCTGCGAATTTCCAAGCCCGCAGCACTGTAATAGCTGGCTTGTTGTTTGCAGTCCCATTAATGTTCTCCTTTCAAGCTCTCAGGCTCTCTCTGCCTGCACGGATGGAGGGTTTGTCGGCTGGGGTTTTTTAAAGAAAGAAATCAAATCTTCGTGGAGCAGCTGAGTGGCTATTTACAGTTTTGCCTATTCCAGCAAGCCCGATGCCTCGCCCGCTGTCCTGCGAGAATATCAACGCCGCGACAGTTCTGGTATCCCGAATGCCAACTGGTATTGGAAGAAATGTGTTCCCACAAATTATCGAATTAAATGTCACGAAGGAGGGAGTGTGGATAAATGTTAGGAGCTACGGCAGAGGCTGCACTCCGTCTGTGGCGAGAAAGATCAGGCTGCCCCCAGGCGTGTTCACAGGCTAACGTTAAAAAGGACAGCGAGAGGTGCCACAGCTCAGCAATGTACATCGACTTGAATCACCAGGGCACAGAGATACTGAGGAATGTTTTTCAAGCAAATAATGTAACCTGTGATTAGCAGGGGTGTGCGCGTTCGGCATAAACCGAGCCCTGAAAAAATACCTTACATTCACAATCACCTTTCCTTCCTCTCCCCACAACAGACACTCTATGAGGTGGGTGAGGCTGAGAGAGCTGTGACAGGACTGCTTGGTGAGAACTGCACTATCAGGGCTGCGACAAGCCCAAGGTTCACCCTGCTTAGAAACCGGCAAGTTGTGCATACTGAAGCCAGCCAAACAGTCAGGGTGTCCAAACTGTGACTCTGTAGATGTCCATGGACTACAGTTCCCATGAGCCCCTGCTAGCACTCCTTCCTTCCTTCCTTCCTTCCTCTCTCTCTCTCTCTCTCTCTCTCTCTCTCTCTCTCTCTCTCTCTCTCTCTCTCTCTCTCTCTCGCAGTCTTCAAGCAAAGGCTGGATACACACTTTTCTTGGATGCTTTAGGATGCTTTGGGCTGATCCTGCGTTGAGCAGGGGGTTGGACTAGATGGTCTGTATGGCCCTTTCCAACTCTATGATTCTGTGATTCTCCCTCCCTCCCTCCTTTTGACAGGGTTACCTTGAAAACCTCCTCATTCAGGCAAGGGACAGTGTTCCATTTCAGGAATGTGTTCATATTATAATCATGCCCAGTTGTGTATACAAAACAAGAAACTTGTGATGAGACCAGGGTTCCATCTGCTCCCGCCAGATGCCTGTGGGAGAGCTGGAAGTGGAGTGGGACGAAGACGAGCCTCTTTCCCCGCAGTCTCTCCCTCGCCCTTGTTTATCTCTGTAAAGGTTTTATTTATCAGTCACTGCAGTTAGCCTGTTGATAATTTGTTATTGTTGATTCGTCTAATATTTTTTTTAAAGCAATCCATACTAGTGGCAATCACAAACTCTGTACGTTAAATAATTGCTTTTGATAGTTCTGGAATTGCGTTTTTAGAAATAAAGCTATATGGCCACGTTTAGGCCAGTTCCTGTCTTGGTGAGCACGTGTGCAGATAAATAAAGTGGTGATTGTATCAGGTGGGTAGCCATGTTGGTCCAAAGTAGCACAACAAAATTTGAGTCCGGTCTCACCTATAAGACGGACAAAGATTTATTCAAGGCGTGAGTTTTCATGTGCAGGCACACTTCCTCAGACATAAGAGTGTAGATATAGGGCATTTACTTTTTCCTTATATTTGTACTCTTATGATCCTAGTTCCATGGTCTGAGGAAGAGTGCATGTCTTAAATTTGCTGTTGAAATCAATGTTGTGGCCCTGATCCCGTTGCATTCATTCTGCAGAAACACAGTTTATTTTGATAGAATTGGCTTGCTTGTGCTTTCTGCTCCGTTCCCCTTCTGAAATCTGGCCCTTCCAAAGCCCTCAAGTTTAAGAGGCATGCTTAGTTTAGCATCTTTAGTAACAGGTTACAAAGTGAAACTAATTGGCACGTTAGTAGATGTGCCACCTAAGCACTTAAGGACGTCGCTGCATTTCAATTTTGTATTTATACGTATGCATTTGTGCGCATTTTGTATTTATACGTCTGTCGCTTGGTCAAAGCAGCCATTACTCTGAGCGCAACCGATCAAAAGCACACGGTGATGCCGATTGTTTGCCATGTGCCAAATCAAGCCAGTTTGTCACAGTTACGGTTTTAGAGGCTGAAATCTGTCGCGTCTTCCCCGTTTCCTGTACCTTCTGCGGCAGATTGCGCGCTTTGTGAAATAGTTGTCCACACATCACTGCAATGGAAACGAGAGAATAATATGTAACCTAGCAGGGCTGCTTCCTTTTTCCTCATAAAGGTAAAGGTATCCCCTGTGCAAGTACCGAGTCATGTCTGACCCTTGGGGTGACGCCCTCCAGCGTTTTCATGGCAGACTCAGTACGGGGAGGTTCGCCAGTCATGACCGTTTACCCCCCAGCAGCAAGCTGGGTCCTCATTTTACCGACCTCGGAAGGATGGAAGGCTGAGTCGACCTTGAGCCGGCTGCTGGGATCGAACTCCCAGCCTCATGGGCAAAGCTTTCAGGCAGCTGCCTTACCACTCTGCGCCACAAGAGGCTCTTTGCGCCACATAGGACATGGTTTAACTCTAAACTGTGCACCAGCCGAAACCAGCCAAACGAAACGAAAACTCTTTGAAATGAAGCGCTTGGTTTCAGCTGGTCGTTCTGCTGCCTTCGGGAAGTCCTTCAAAGGCAGGAGACAAGAGAAAGGTCCTGGAAGTCAAGCTGGTCGATCCCTTTTGAAGCTCAGTGTCTGGAAACGAGACATAATTGAGACCTGTCCACTGCAGATGCTCCGTGGTTGACTTGCTCCTTTAAGCCAAACTCGTTGCGAGGAGCTTGAGGTAGAACACCCCGCTAGAGTTACAGCTCTGCTAAATTATGAACAAAGTCGTTGCCACTGTGTAAATTATATACTCTGCTCCTTTTTAACTTTTGCAGTGAGTTGTGTATTGATTCCCAGCAGGTGTCTGACTAGTTCAGTATAGCGGCTGTTGCAACCATTTTGTTGCCGATCCACGCTTAATGCGGCATTCAGTAAGCTGCTGCGTAAACTGAAATACCATATGGGTTGAATTTTAGCCGGCAAACTTCTGGAAGAAGTTCCTGACAGCGTGGTTTCTCAATGGAACAGGCTTCCTTGGGAGGTGGTGGGTTCTCCATCTGACGGAGAGGCTGATTCTGCGAAGGCTCAAGGGAGTGGCAGGTTACAGTGGATGAGCGAGAGGGTTTTGAGTAGCCTGCATAGTGCAGGGGGTTGGACTAGATGACCCAGGAGGTCCCTTCCAATTCTAGGATTCTAAATTCCCTCTAAACCTTTGGAAGAAGTTCCTGGCAGTTAGAGTGGTTTCTCAGTGGAACAGGCTTCCTTGGGAGGTGGTGGGTCCTCCATCTTTGGAGATTTTTAAGCAGAGGCTGGATAGCCATCTAACGTGGAGGCTGATTCTGTGAAGGCTCAAGGGGGTGGCAGGTGACAGTGGATGAGCGAGAGGGTTGGGAGAGTCCTGCACAGTGCAAGGGGTTGGACTAGATGACCCAGGAGGTCCCTTCCAACTCTAGGATTCTATGAAAAAGCCGGGGACAGGTCCCTTGTCCGCCACATGCTTTGGGGTTGAGCAGGGAACAGCCACGGGGGGGGGGGTTGTTAAGCCCCACCTCCTCACCACTGCAGTCCTCCTTTGAATTGGGTATCTGGAACCACGGGATGGCCATCCCACAGGGAATTCACAGCTGTAATGCGGCTGCCGTTCCATGGGTCACTCGTTAAATGGCATGTCTAATTTGAGCTGGGAGGGAGGCCATTTCTATCTTGAGCTCTCCTCATGGTGAGCCTGGGAGAGGGACTCTTTCGAATGGAGTTTGGTCTGTATCAGGAGCCTCTTCAAATAGGTGGTGACTTTTGCAGTAACAGCTGTTTTTCCTCTGCATCTTTATTTTTGGGTGTGTGAGATCAGAAGAGTTTTCTGGATCTTAATTGATGCCGGAAAGACGCAGTTCCTCGGATCTGTGATTATATAAGGCTCATTCCTCTTCACCGGGTGGCAGAAGTTAATTAATTTATTTTATTTTATTTATTCACATTTATATACCGCCCTCCCCGAAGGCTCAGGGCGGTTTACATGGAACTGAGAACTATACAAGAAACCATACATATAAATAACTATAACATTAATATTACTAACTGATAATAACAGGGTAACAGTACAAGATTAAAGAGTAATAACACAAAGAGGTCCAGGAGCAGAATGCCTACATGGATTTCTGGGGGGGGGGGGGGGAAGGGGCAGGGGTCCTGCAGATGTTGTTGGTTGTGCCTGGTCTCAACCAAATGCCCGGTGGAGGAGCTCCCTTTTGCGGGCCCTGCGGATACATGTGCTACGGTAGCATAGGCTACAACTATTGAATACCCTAACAGTCTTCTTACAGAAAACAGATCGCCTTTGCATTTCATAAATATTTCATAAGTATGCTAAACAGAGCACTATGCTAACCAAGTTATGCTGGTAAATCAATGAAATAACTCTAAGGTTATTAGGAATGTAAGCATTACCTATATTACCTCATTAAAAACAAAGATTATTTCCCCCCCCCCCCTGTGACTTCAGACTCTCTAGAAATGTTATTCCTGTAGTCCTCAGATGAAAGAAGGCCCGGCTCTCCATCTGCAGGACCTGGGCAGGGCTGCGAATGAGAGGATGTCTTGGAGGTCATTAATTCATAGGGTTGCCCTTAAGTCAAAAGCAACTCGGTGGCAGGTAACTCACATATGCAGGGTCCCCAGAGGCAAATGAGCATCATAGCTGATGGGGAATTTCTTGATGACAGCACTGGTTCTTTTATCCATGCTTCAGTCAACTTATGAGATGGGGTAAAAAGGCAAAGGTAAAGGTATCCCCTGTGCAAGCACTGGGTCATGCCTGTCCCTTGGGGTGACGACCTCCAGCGTTTTCATGGCAGACTCAATACGGGGTGGTTTGCCATTCCCTTCCCCAGCCACTCTTCCTCTGCGCCACGGCGCTGGCGTCCTATGCGCTGCTTCGGGCTTTGGTGATCACCGAGGCAGCCTAACTGAGCCGAAGTGCACAAACCTAGCCTGGGGATTACTGATCAATGTAGGAAGATCAGAACTATCTACTAGAGAGGCAGGTTTAGCAACAAGCTGGATATGGGGGTGGGGGTGGTGGGGAAATAACTGAGCTCCCACTTTTTCTTATTCAAAACAGTGGGCTGAATCCCAGATCTATTTGTAGGCTTCCCAGCCAGGTTGGACAAAGGTATGCTGTTCTACGGGGTAGTTCCATCCCTACCAGCATCACTTCCGTCTTGTTTGGCTTCGGCTTCAGGTCTTCACCCGTCTCGGTTTGGTCGTGAGTGCAAGAAAAGGATTAAAGAGCTCCGTATTGTATTAGTAAACGATCCTGGAAAGAACAGCTTGACTCCTTGTTGGGAGACAGATAGGACAAACAAACTTGCTTGCCGACACATGGAGAGCAGACCTCCGAGGGCGGGTAACTGTCTCCCGAAACTCAACTTCCATCCTCGAAAACAAGCCTTTCCATGTGAAGAAGAAGAAGAAGAAGAGTTGGTTCTTATATGCCGCTTTTCCCTACCCAAAGGAGGCTCAAAGCGGCTTACAGTTGCCTTCCCTTTCCTCTCCCCACAACAGACACCCTGTGGGGTGGGTGAGGCTGAGAGAGCCCTGAGATTCCTGCTCGGTCAGAACAGTTTTATCAGTGCCGTGGAGAGCCCAAGGTCACCCAGCTGGCTGCATGTGGGGGAGTGCAGAATCGAACCCGGCATGCCAGATTAGAAGTCCTCACTCCTAACCACGACACCAAACTGGCTCTCGTGCAAGAGGCAGCTTGTGCAAGAGGCAGCTTGGAAGATCCCAAGCTGGCCCTGATGTGAAAAGCCAGAACCCCTCACAGGGCTTTTGAAGCTGACTTGGTGTTCTGTGTTAGTTAACTTTGGGGGGGGGCGGAGGGCAAGGGTTCTCAGAAAACCTGGGTTTTGCGTTTGGATAACACGCAATACATTGCCCTTGGGGACGTGTTGAGAGCCTGAGTCAGAAATTGTCTTTATACGTTTCTGTATAAACAGTATCTTGCTCCTCCACCCCGGTCTCTTATTATCATCTCTACTAACCCGTTTGCTGATCCTGGGAGAGTTGCAGGTCAGTGTTTTGCCAGCCGGAGGAAGCGTGCACAAGCCGCCGGCTGCGAGGAGCAGAGCGACCTTTCCGAGACGAGGTTTGCTTTGCGTCTCAGGGCGCTTTCCTGTTCTCTTTACATTCCTTCCTAGACCTCAGCAAACCGACCCCCCCCCCTTCCTCCACGGATCAGTGCCCCTCCCTCCTTTCTTCTGTTTGAGGAGAAGAGCAATGCAGTGGTTTTGGCGGTTGCCCTGGCTGCCCCACAGAGGGGGGCAAACCACCTCCGGCCCATTAGATCTCAGAAGCGAAGTAGGGTCCGTCCTGGTTAGTCCTCGAAGGGAAATCTGCAGGAGCAAGCAATGGCAAAGTAGCTCTGCGCATCCCTCATCCTGACCTGGAGGGCCCAGGCTAGTCCTTGGTGTCAGAATCCCGGGAATTCTGTCATATTGTTTGTGGTTGATTATTAGAGCTGTCTGCTTTTGCCAGGCCTGTGATGCTCCCCAGCTCTTGTTTCAGCTTCTGCACCTCAAGGCTGAATTCTTTAGTCTGCAGTTTAGTTATCTGCCCTCCCCACTGCCTCCCTGTGCTTTGTACTTAGATTGTAGAATTGTTTTCGTCTTCCCTTGAAACCCGAGTCATCACCTTCCCATGGGAGGGAGGGAAGGGAATGTCCTTGTGTTTTATATAAGCAAACCCTTGTGTATAACCTCAGTTCTGCCTAGGGCTTTGTTGGATGTCTACGCTTCTGAATAAAGGCACTTTCTGAAGTTGAAGCTTTCCTTGCCTGAAGTCGAGTACTCTGACACTTGGAAGCTAAGATGGGCTGAACCCGGTTAGTGCCCAGGGGCAGGACCACTGAGGCGGGCAATGGCAAACCACCGCTGTTTGTCTCTGGCCTTGAAAACCTTATAGCAGTGGTCCGCAACCTTTTTTAGGCTGCGGACTGGTCCGCGCATGCGCGTTTGCACCATGCGCTGCAGCAAATGCACATGTGCAGCAGGTATGCACACGCATGCACGAGCAGCAGGTCTGCGCATGCACGTTTGCACTGTGCATGGCTGCAAATGCGCATGTGTGGACCTGCCACGCATGCACGTTTGTGGCAGTGCATGTGCGCATGCATGTTTGTGGCAGTGCATGCACAGACCTGCCGCACATGCGTGCATGCACGTTTGTGGCAGCGCATGGCGCAAACGTGCATGCGTGGACCTGATGTGCATGCGCGTTTGTGCGGCGGCCGCGCTTCCCTCTCCCCCCTCCTCCCACGGAAAGAAGCTTGCTGGGCTGCAAGCTGATCTGCCACTTTGGCGGCCAATTTGCTTGCAGCCTGGGAAGTTTCTCATTGCGGGGGGGGGGGCAGGGAGAGGGAGCTACGGCCCGGTGCCGGGCCCAGTTGTTGGGGACCACTGCCTTACAGGGGTCGCCAAAAGTGAGCTGCAATTCGGTGGCGTGTCATGGGGATGTTGGGGTTAGGTAGGACTGGTCATGTTAGATGGCATTGGGATACCATACTTCATGGACCTGTCTCATGTGCTCTTGGAATGGCACATTTCCTTGCTCATGATGAATGCTAGCATCCCCATGTTGTGAAGGCAGACTTTGTTGAGTATAATGCCAGTTTAGCTTCTGGAATACGCATATGGGCTTATAATCTGTGTTGCTAAGGTTTAGCACTGTTAGCTTAAAACCCGTGTTGCTAAGGTTTAGCACTGTTACAAGCTGACTCTTCGGTTTCCAGAGACTCATTAACTGACTGCTTTTAAATGTGCACCCAACTGTAGACTTAAGACAGTTTCCTTGTATTTGGCTTTGGAAGATACGAAGAATTGGGCAGGCCACCCCGTTTAAACCCTTTTTGTTGGTCTTAAAAGGTGGCAGTGGTCTCCCCCATGGGACCCTCCTTAATCGGGATCTAGAAGTCATTTCCTCAACTGGTTGGGCACTTTTGAGGTTGATGAATGGGCAATAGAAGACAGCATGTGCCTGCATTCCTTGGACCTGCACTCTTGCAAGATTCTGCCACACGGTGTGGAAAAGAACAGTTGTGTGAGATAACAATTCGGTGTGGACACAAATCAGATGATCAGCGCCCTTCCCCAGCAGGGTAGCTGCCAGTTGAGACTGCTGTGGAATTTCAAATATTTGAGTCTTCCTTCAAATATTATTGGCAAGTTTTTAGACCAGCATTTGTCAGGTGGTGGTGGTGGTGGTGGATGGAACAGAGGGAAGCCTGGTTGTATTTCCTGCAGGGCAGAGAAGAAAAAACAGCGGAGAATTCATTTCTCCTGCAGTAATTTGTTGATACAGTCTTATGTTTCATCTGGAGGTCCATATTAAGTTGCGCAAGAAGAAAAGTACCTTGTCTTCAGTGTCTTTAATATTTCAGAGTGGCCGTCCCACACAACCGAGAGGGGTATCCTAGATATAAACTAGTTTCGTTGGTCTTCTTCAGTTGTACGTTAATTGCAAGTCCGGTGGAGCCCAAAGTCTCTTGAGTAACAGAAAAGAGGCCGTTGACCTCCGGTTGAAACATAAGACTGTATTACTAAATTACTGCGGTAGAAACGAATTCTTTGGAAACACACAGGATTTATTGAACCACACGTTTTTTCTTCTGTGCATATACCCTCCTGTTTGTATTTCTACTTTGCTATCTTGTATTTCCCGTAGTGGCAAAGGTGGTTAAAGGACCGAGGAATTGGGCACACGGCAAACTGATACGGGAAAAAGCCACAGTTGAACAGAAAGGGCTCTAAGCTGGCCTCGTCCCTGCCATCAAAACGTTGTGTCGAAGCAAGGTTTCATGGTAGAGGGAACCGTCAGATACTCCGTCTGGCCAGCTGCCATCAGGAACACTACAATAGACTAGATCAAGGGTGGCCAAACTGTGACTCTCCAGATGTCCATGGACTCCAATTCCCATGAGCCCCTGCTAGCATGTGCTGATTCTGTGAAGGGTCAAGGGGTGGCAGGTGACAGTGGAGGAGCGAGAGGGTTGTGAGTGTCCTGCATAGTGCAGGGGGTTGGACTAGATGACCCAGGAAGTCCCTTCCAACTCTGTGATTCTATGGTTCTATCCCGTAAAGGTGAGACTTGACCTGGCTGGCCCAGGCGAGCTTGATCTCGTCATAGCTCAGAAGTTAAGCAGGTTTGTCCCCTGGTCAATACTTAGATGAGAGACCACCAAGCCAGCTCTGTGATGCTAGGCAGAGGCAGGCAAGGACAGACCTCTTCTTCTTGCCTTCTGCCCTGCCCTGGCTGGGCCGGACAACCTCAGTTTCATCTGCTTTGGGCCGCTAGCAGGGTCCGCTCAAGTTAGCACTTGGATGGGAGACCACCAAGCAAGTGGGGGGCCGCCACACAGAAGCAGGTAACGGAAAACTACCTTTAAACATCTCTTGCTTTCAGAACCCCTTGCCTCAACACCCTGCCTCCCCAGCTATGAAAAGGCCAGCCTGCTTCTCTCTCTCTCTCTCTCTCTCTCTCTCTCTCTCTCTCCCTCCCTCCCTCCCTCCCTCTCTCTGCGGTTCAGCTTGTGTTTGTCGGATCTTTCCCCCTTCTCCGTAACAGTAGGCGAAATGAGCATCTTTTTCGGGCCCAGCAGAGAACACGCCGTTCTTCTTACTGCTCCACCATGGCCCCCCCATTCGAGAGAAGATCTCGTTCCCTTCCTTGTTCATTTTGCGCACAGAGCTGCTCTTGAAGGAAAAGCCTGCCGTGTTTCCTGCCGGAGCCTGCCGCCCCGGCTTTATTTACAAACAGTTTGAATTTTTTACGGCGGTAATTATAGCCTGGAGGAGTTCAGCGCTGGCTCCCGCCTGCCTCTCCCGTATTTCTGTTAATCATGGCTGCCAGGTTCCTTTCTGCGCGAAGGAAAGTGTGATGGCAGAGAATAAATTCTGGCGTTGAGAGGGGAAAGGTTTTTTTTCGGGAGGGAGGGGGATCGGAATGTCTTCCTTTAGATCGGGCTGCCTACCCCATAATGCCCAGAATTAATTGTATTCTGTTAAGGTTTCTGGGCAGGTTTTAGGGGGGAAATGCCCCATTACTGGAGTGCTAGCCAAATTCTGAAGCTCTGGCATCCGGGTGAAGAAGGGTGTTTCCAAGTGGCTGAATGAGAAGTTTCTAGGGTTGCCAGGACCCCCTTGGCCACCGGCAGAGGAAGAGGAGAGTCAACTTGCGAGATCTAGGTTGGGCAGGTCCTGCAGATTTGGAAATGGAATCTGGGGAGGACTGGGACCTCAGTGGGGTATCATGCCATAAAGTCCACCCTCCAAAGCTGGGCGGCAATGAGACGACTGAAATGACTACAGAATGTGCCCCACCCAATTGCATGGGGGAAGGAGGGTTCAGATAAATCCCCCCTTGTTAGCCACCATTAACTGCCGTGCCCCTCCGAAACGTCACATCCCAATGCTGGTAACATCCATGCTTGAATGTCGTCAAATTGTAGCTGACTCATGAGTTTACAAGTCAAGTGGGAAGCAGAGGGGGTTTGCCGTCGCCTTCCTCTGCAAAATCGTCCTTGGTGGTTTCCCGCCCAACTGCCCACATTTATTTAATTATTTTAATTTATTTATGCCTAAGCAGCCGGCTCAAAGTTGACTCAGCCTTCCATCCTTCTGAGGTCGGTAAAATGAGTACCCAGCTTGCTGGGGGGTAAACGGTAATGACTGGGGAAGGCACGGGCAAACCACCCCGTATTGAGTCTGCCATGAAAACGCTGGAGGGCGTCACCCCAAGGGTCAGACATGACTCGGTGCTTGCACAGGGGATACCTTTACCTTTTTTAAGGAGGTGGTGAGCTGGCAGGGGCTCCTGGGAATTGTAGTCCATGGACATCTGGAGGGCCGCAGTTTGACGACCCCTGTATTAAAGCATGCATCTGTCCTGACATTGTGAACCGGCACTGCGCTTGAGACTCTGTGAACATGTCATCTCTCGGTATGACTCACCCTATGACGGCAGCATTGTACTCTTCCGCCGTTTCTGCCAGAACAGAAAGGTTTCAGTGCGCTGTGTAGGAGTAGCTGGATTACCTTGCCTGAGCAGCACCCAGTTTAGTGACGTTGATCTCCACTTGAGGCCTAATTACGTTGTCGTCATTGCTGCCTCTGCCTCTTCCCAGCTTGACATTCCCTTGTGGCATTATGGCCATGCAATTTTTTGTGGAATCACTCCAGTACAAGCGCACTAAAATCAGTAGATGGGATACATTTGGAGCATTTAGGAGAAGAAGAAGAAGAGTTGGTTCTTATATGCCGCTTTTCCCTACCCGAAGGAGGCTCAAAGCGGCTTACAGTTGCCTTCCCATTCCTCTCCCCACAACAGACCCCTGTGAGGTGGGTGAGGCTGAGAGAGCCCTGAGATTACTGAAGAAGAAGAAGAGTTGGTTCTTATATGCCGCTTTTCCCTACCCGAAGGAGGCTCAAAGCGGCTTCCAGTCGCCTTCCCTTTCCTCTCCCCACAACAGACACTCTGTGAGGGAGGAGAGGCTGAGAGAGCCCTGAGATTACTGAAGAAGAAGAAGAGTTGGTTCTTATATCCCGCTTTTCCCTACCCGAAGGAGGCTCAAAGCGGCTTACAGTCGCCTTCCCATTCCTCTGACGTATCTGACGTATGTTTGTAGGTTAGGCTTTCTCAAACAGGGTTCCTTGAGTGCCCTGGAAGGGTTTTCTGAATGGGTGGGAGTTATTTAATTTTTAATATATTTTGTTAAAAGATTTAACGGATGATATTGACCATATATGGTCATGTCGACCCACTCCCCTCCCAAAAAAGTGGCCAATGATGGGCCTGGAGGGAGAAGGGAGGGGAGGGGCCTCAGGTGGGCATATGCACTGCTCTGCTTCCCAACGCTTCATGATCAAAAACACGCATACCTGAGGCACCGTCTTTTGCCCTATGTCCCTTGCAGGGCCTTTTGCTTTGCAGGCACCACCTTATTGACTGTTCCTGGCCCCAGGGATGCTTGCCTTGCCTCGACCAGGGCCTTTTCGGACCTGGCCTCTACCGGGTGGAATGAACTCCCGGAGGAGCTGCGGGCCATTGGAGAGCTTTCCACCTTCTGTAGGACCTGCAAAACGGAGCTCTCCTGCCAGGTTTATGGTCAGGGCCAGTGCTAGAACAGGTAGCATGGGTGCCCCTTGTCATTGAACATCTTGGTTCCCCCACCCCCATGCTGCCCTCGAAAAGGCCTTCCTGTTTTAAGGAGCGCTATGTTTTTTTTTTATAGAGCCTCTTGTGGCGCAGAGTGGTAAGGCAGCCGCCTGAAAGCTTTGCCCATGAGGTTGGGAGTTCGATCCCAGCAGCCGGCTCAAGGTTGGCTCAGCCTTCCATCCTTCCGAGGTCGGTAAAATGAGTACCCAGCTTGCTGGGGGGTAAACGGTAATGACTGGGGAAGGCACTGGCAAACCACCCCGTATTGAGTCTGCCATGAAAACGCTAGAGGGCGTCACCCCAAGGGTCAGACATGACTCGGTGCTTGCACAGGGGATACCTTATGTTTTTTCCTTGCCATCTGTTGATTTCTTGTTGTATTTGTAGAAATTGGGGTTTTATCAGGTTTTATTGTATGGATTGTTTTTGTGTGACCCGCCGAGATCCGGTTTCCAAGCGTGACAGACTATCTGTAACAGCTTCGCTGTATAATATAAAAAGCGAAGGGATAGGTGGGCGGGGCCTGTCTGATCTTTGACCCAATTGGGATGCATGAAGTAACTTCCAGTTGGGCCACAGTCCGGACAGGGCCTGCCCCACAAGCCCAGCCAGGAGTGCTTTGGCAATTGCACCGCCATTGCGCTCCTGGCCACCCCTGCCCTCTGGTAAGCCTGTTGAGGAGGGATGGAGGTGAGGTGGCGTGAGGGCTCCCTGGCCCAACGGGAGCCGCGGGGGGAGTAGGGTGGCTGACCTTCCCCCTTGAGTACTTCCCAGCCCACAGGGGGGCCTCGCTAGAGCCTGCTGTATTTCTCCTTCATCAGGCTTCATGGCTAGTAAATCCAATAAATCAATAAATATATATTCTGCACAATTGTGCCAATTCTGGCATTTTACGAATCTTGAAGAATGTTTCAAGGATTTCTCAACGGTAAAAGTTTGAGAAAGGCTGTTATAGGTGAATAAAGGTAAAGGTATCCCCTGTGCAAGCACCGAGTCATGTCTGGCCCTTGGGGTGACGCCCTCCAGCGTCTTCATGGCAGACTCAGTACGGGGTGGTTTGCTAGTGCCTTCCCCAGTCATTACCGTTCACCCCCCAGCAAGCAAGCTGGGTACTCATTTTACCGACCTCAGAAGCATGGAAGGCTGAGTCAACCTTGTGCCAGCTGCTGGGATCAAACTCCCAGCCTCATGGTCAGAGCTTCAGACAGCATGTTGGCTGCCTTACCACCCCGCCCCCCTAGCGACTCATTGTAGGTGAATACAGTTGGTATATTAAAAAAATTGAAAACAAAAATTCTCCCTAATTCCCTCCCTTATTGTTTCTGTCGCCCGATCTTGTCATATCTCGGAAGGTGAAAAGGGCCACTCCTGGTTAATGGTTGACCAGGAGGCCATCGAGGAAGTCCAGGGTTGCTACACAGAGGAAGGCAATGTCCAGCCATTTCTGAATGTCTCTCGATGGAGAACCCTGGGGTGGCATCTCCTGTAAATCAGCTGCCACTTGATGGTACCGTCCATCAACATTGGCGGTGGCTGCATTTGGTGGCTTGCTGTGCCCACCCCATTCACACGCACATTTTCTCCTGCGGCATGCTTAGCACTCACGTGGGTTTTCTCCCCCCCTCTCCCCTCCTTCCCGCAGGGAAGAAAAATCCGAGGACCAAGACTTGCAGGGTCTGAAGGACAAGTCCTCCAAAGCCAAGAAGGTCAAGAAAGAAAGGAAGGAGGAGAAGCAACATGAGCCAGCGCAGCCTTCTGCTGAACCCGCTGAAGCAGGCAAGGTGATGTCGGAAGAAGCCGGATCCGCTGCGGCCGCCCCCGAAGCCTCAGCGTCCCCCAAGCAGCGCCGCTCGGTCATCCGGGACCGCGGGCCCATGTACGATGACCCCACCTTGCCCGAAGGCTGGACCCGCAAGCTCAAGCAGAGGAAGTCCGGCCGCTCGGCGGGGAAGTATGACGTCTACCTTATCAAGTGAGTGTCGGGGGCGGAGTGATGCTCTCCAAGGCTTCAGCTGAACTGCTGCTCACCAAGAGGGGCAACCCCAGAACTCGATTCGCGCTGGGCTTGGGGAAGTACTCCTGAGCACACGCGGCGTCTTTTCCTGCAGCGCTGAATTGCTACTAGGGTTGTGTGATTCGGCCGCCGAGGCAGCCGCTCCCATCCTTGCTAGGCAAAAATCCTTTACTATGTTTCCTCAAATGTCCCTCTCTTGTTTTTAACATGCCCAAACCTATTTGTATAATTCTTGTTTACACTGTTTAAAACCTGCCCGTTCTCACATGGAATCAAGGTGAGTCAATACAGTCAACAAGACAGGACATTCAATCAGTAAGACACTTGGATATTAGAAGGACAGAACCACCAGAAGGAAATAGCATAGCATAAGTAGGGAAGGGCACGGATGGGGAAAATGTGGTTCCGTTTGATTTGTGAAAAGTACGACCCAAACCAGGAAGTTGGTTTGCAAGCCCTTTTTGGGGTATTGCAAACTTTGTTGAACGGGACTGCAGTCCCATTTAACAGGGTTTGCAGAAAGCCCCTCTAAAATCTGAGCATCGGGGAGCAGCTTGGTCCCCGTGGTCCAGCTGTTTCAGGCTGTTCAGTGCAGTTTCTTTAAAATTTAAAAGGACTGCAGGAGACATGCAGAAAACTATCCACGCAATTCCCTTTTAAACCCAACTTTCCGTTCTGCGAAAGCTGCAAAAATAGCTGAGAGATGGGGAGGCCCATCCTGCCACTCAGCTGTCAGGGACTACAGAAGACATCCCAAAACAGCTGTGCAGGGGGCGCGCCTTCCTGCCATGCCACTATTTTCTGTAGTCCTTGTAAAGTTTAAACAGACTGCACAAGATAGCCGAGGACAGCCGACAACTGTTAATGCCACTTTCATGGGAATACAAGGCTTTCTACTCCATCAACAAATTGCCAAATCCACTCTGAAAGTTTGTGGAAGTTGGGGATGGTAGCTCCATCATGAATTCATGTTTGTGAACCACAAACAGGGACAAAATTCGTAATGATTCGTCATTGTTTGGCCCATGCCCGTCTGCAAGCATATATTAATGAGACTAACTAAGCAGTACAGAAATGACATATTAGAATCCGACTTTACCGCAGCAAAGACCATGAGACCCAGTCATTTGTCCGGGTAAGTTTTGTGAAACCATTTTGTGAAACCAGGTTGCAATACCTGTGTAGAAAAGCTCTCTTAAATCCTTCAGCTTTGCATAGTTTCCGGATGGCCAGGGGAACAGAGCCTTCCTGACCTCTCCAGGGAGGCCGTCCCGCAAGGTGAGAGCTGCAGTCGAAAGAGCAGGTGTACAAGTACGTGTAGATTTTGCGGAACCTGCGGAACCCCTGCCGACATGTCCCCTAGGGTGGCACATCCGGGAGAGATGGCCCCGTAAATAAGGGGAACTAAAACTATGGAGAGCTTTATATGTGATAGCCAATATCTTAAACTTTGCTTGGTGTAACAAATGGGCAACCAAGGGAGGATTTGCAGGATGGTTGTACTCTGCCTGCTCCTTCTAGCTCCCACTAATAGTCAAGCTGCAGAATTTTGGACCAGCTGGGCGTTCCAAATTGGTTTTGAGGGGAGAGCAACTTACACTTAAGGAAGAATTTTGAGTTTGTCAAGGCCAATGCAACGGAGCACTTTGTGGGGCTGCAGCGTTCCCTTCCTCCTTATTCCGTCATTTGCCACTTCCCCCACCCCTTAAGATGGCAAAACCCAAATTTCAAACCGTGTTCGGAACGGGGGACGACGATGTGGCTACCAGTTTTGCTTGGCTGACGACAACAATACGTGTTTCATCCTCCTTCTTGCTTTGGAGAAAATCCGGAAGAGCCTGGGCAGCATTTATTTCTTGGTGACGTAGTTTACCAGTCCCCCCCAACTAGCAACATTTGTAAGGTGTGGGGCATTGTTCTTGCCCCCCTCGTTTCGTTAAGTTTAGTGACAGTCCGGCGCAGTGATTTTAAAATTTGTTTTTCCGTTTTCAGCGGATTTTATTCTGTGTCCCAGCTATATTTGTAAGCAGCCTTGAGCTCCATAAGGAAGAAAGTTTGCAAATGATGATTTTAAAGGAAAAACTAAATAACGCCTTTGCTCTCTCTTCCTCCTCCCCCCCCCCTTCCTTCCTTCCCTAACCATACCTTGTAACCACAGCCCCCAGGGGAAAGCCTTCCGTTCCAAAGTCGAGCTTATAGCCTACTTCGACAAGGTGGGTGACACTTCCCTGGATCCCAACGACTTTGATTTCACGGTAACCGGGCGTGGCAGTCCCTCCCGGCGAGAGCAGAAGCCCCCCAAGAAACCCAAAGCCACGAAAACGTCCGGCACGGGCCGGGGCCGGGGCCGGCCAAAAGGCAGCGGTTCGGCCAAGGCCAAAGGAGCCGTTTCGGAAGGCGTCCAGGTGAAGCGAGTGATGGAGAAGAGTCCAGGCAAGCTGCTGGTCAAGATGCCCCTGCAGTCTTCCGCAGCGGGCGCCAAGGCAGAAGGCGCCGGTGGGGCCACCACCTCGGCGCAGGTCATGGTCATCAAGCGCCCCGGGCGCAAGCGGAAATCCGAGTCCGACCCTCAGGCCGTGCCCAAGAAACGGGGGCGTAAGCCGGGCGGCGTGGCTCTGGCGCCGGTGGCCGAGGCCAAAAAGAAAGCCGTCAAAGAGCCGGTGGCCCCAGCCGTGCAGGAGACGGTGCTGCCCATCAAGAAGCGCAAGACGCGCGAAACCATCAGCATTGAGGTAGCCAAGCCAGCCCCGCCTCCTCCGAGCAACACAGGGGAGCGGAGCCCCAAGGGACAGCGAACAGCCGCCAAGAGCCCAGGGCGCCGCAGCAAGGAGAGCAGCCCCAAGGGGCGGAGTGGCAACACTGTGCCAGCCTCTGCCTCCTCCTCCTCCTCCTCCCCCTCCCCAGGCAAGAAGGATCAGCACCACCCCCCTCATCAGCCGCCTCCGGAGCCTCGAGGCAGCCCCCCGGCCCAGCCCCCGGAAAGCCCCAAGGACAGCAAGAGCCTCCTCGCTGAGCCCCAGGACTTGAGCAGCAAGAGCTGCAAGGAGGAAAACGCTCCCGAAAGCGACGGCTGCCCCAAGGAGCCCCCTAAGACTCAGCCCGGCGGCGCCGCGGTGCCCTACAAGCACGAGCGCAAAGACACTGTGTCGTCCTCCGCAGCCATGCCCCGGCCTACGAACAGGGACGAGGCCGTGGACACCCGGACGCCTGTCTCAGAACGAGTCAGCTGACTGTGAGGGGGGGGGCGAGCGAGCAAGTTGAGCGCCAGAGGAAACAAAGAGAGGGACAGGCACTCCCAGCCCCACACCTCCCCCCAGTTGAAACTCCAGGCAACTGCCGGGTAGGACCCCTCGCCCCGCCCCCTTCCCCGCAGTGCCCCTGCTTCCAAGCAGTCCGCTTCCCCCCCCCCCCCAAAAAAAACGATTCTTCCTGCCTTCCCCGTCCTCCTCCCACTTTTTAATACAGACAAGCACAGTGTGGGGTGCAGAGTCACGCCTCCCAGGGCTGGAAGCCACTTTGCACTTTTTTTTACTGAACGGGGGCGCCCTTTCCCTGCCGCCCCGCCCCACCCAGCCCCCTTCTGCCAGGCTTCGCTGCATATACTACTGACAAGGCAAGCTTGTTTGGCAGGGGAGCGGCAGCTTCAAACTCTGGTCTGTGGCCCCGATCCCGCTTGACCCTCCCCGTTCCAGAGGCCCCACGGACAGATCAGGGGAGGGGATGGGGGGGGGGCACTTGTGTATTCCACTCCACCTCCCTAGTGCCATGTAATGTAGTCGTCAAGTCTTAATTGGAGTTCTGTAGTTTTTCAGTAGGATGTGTGCATGCATGTCCGCGTGAGCGAGAGAGATGGGGCCGGGGGTGGCCCCCCCGCCCAAGAGCTGATATATCCCCGTCTCCCAGTCAGACCAGCAATTAGGAACTACTTCCTCGCCCCTTTCCCTAAGGACAGTTCTGCAAAGAGACCACTGGGGAGGGGCCAGCTATCAAGTAACGTCTTCCCTTCCCCCGTGCACGTCTCGAAAGGAGGGGCCTTTGAGTTCGTTAAAGCAATCTTGAGTGTGCCGGAGCGTGCGTGTTTGTGTCTGTGTGGGTGGGTGGGTGGGTGTGCGCGCACACATGCGCTGGTCACATATGAAGAGGTGAAATGAGAAGTTCTTCCAGTTCTTGTTTGACGATGATAGCTTAGGGAACTGTTTGCACTAATGGAGGCCTCGGCCCGCCTGCCCAGGGGAGGCTTCGGCACGAAAGAGGTAGGGGGCATGCCTGTGTCGATTGTGGCGGGGCCTGGGAGGGAGGGGAGAGAACGAGGCTTTGACTGAATACCGGCTCCCCTCCCCGCCCGAGCGGCGAGGCGGAAAGGTAGCTGAATGGGCATTGAACTACCTGTAACGCGGTGCTGGGATCGGTACGTGACGAGGGTGAACCGAGAAGCCCAGTCCCTGTTTTTTTCAAAGAACTTCCTAACGCTTGGCAAACTGAGCTTCCACAGCCGCTGTGCACACCTTTCCCCGCTCCCCGAGAAAGCAAGCCTCAGCAGAAGTGTAGCTTATACGGGAGAGGGAGGGGCTCGGTCTCCTGTTGGCGGTCACCGTCTTTCCCCCTTCCGTCTACGAAGGATTGCTGAACGCGGTGCAAAGAGGATTGGCCGCCCCGAGCTAACCTGCGCCCCCTTTCTCGCACAGCAGGAAACGTGCCACGGTTTCAAGATGGCATCACGTGGGTCCAAGCCAGCAGAGAATTAAGAGAATTAAGTGTTTTTTTTCTTTTTAAATAATAATAATTCCAAACTGTTTTCAAAAATAACCTTTTAAAAAGAAAAACAAAGGCGAGGCAATGTCCTATTTTGTTCTTCCCATCTATTCGTCCCACGCTGAAGTGGAAAAAAAAGAAATGTTCTGTGCGAATCAACAGAATTTCTCTTTGGCTGTTGAGTGCGGATAAGGGAGACCACAGTGGTCCCAGCAGAGTCCGTCTTCCGGAGGGCCAGAACCGCTATAGAGGGGCTTGAGTTCATGGCAAAATCACATGGGATGCCCTGTTTTTCCTGGGCTTCCGACACCCCACCCCACCCCCGGTCAAAACCAGCTTCTCTTTTCTGTTCCTCCCCAAGCAGTAAGCATCTACATGTTGTGCTTTTCTCTGGGCCCTCACCATCGGACCGGTTGCAATCTGCGTACCAGGGACCGAGGCCTGCTTTGGATTGGGATTGTGGAGCACAAGTTTAGGCAGCTGTGTTGCTTGCCTCACGGTGTGTTCTCAACCCAAAATAGGCAGAGTGCCCTACGCACCCCGTGGAGGGGGGGCACTCTGGGCGCACAGATGGGGCACACCTAACTTTCCACAGTAAGACAAATGTCATCCACCTTGTAGGTGACACAAACAGCTTGTGAAGGGTGGCTGTAAGCCCCTTTGTGAATCATAGAATCCTAGAGTTGGAAGGGGCCATACAGGCCATCTAGTCCAACCCCCTGCTCAACGCAGGATCAGCCCAAAGCATCCTAAAGCTTTGTGCTGCAGTCCTGATTCAGATTTGGCTCACGTGTGCCTGGGCGTTAAGTTCCTGACACAGAATCCTCAACACAGGTCCAGCTGGTAGAGCAGGGAGTACCTGGAGGAAAGGTACGGGGTAGCTAGGCTTCCCACGATTTGCAGTAAAGCCTCAGACTGGTGTCTAACTTTCTGTTTACTTGGACAAAATCCAGAGACTCCCATTGGACCCCGCTGTAGGTCAGCCCGGAGTCTGCTGCCACCGCCTCTCTCCGGAGCATGCCGCCAAGAGAAACCGGTCTGAGAACTGGCTACTTTTTCATTTGGCCGAGATTAGACGGTCTGTGGGAGCGTGGCATCAAAAGGGAAAGAACCGAAAGGCAGGGAGGAAACGAATTTCGGAGCAACCCTAAGCCAATCAAAGAGCTTTCCCCCGTTGTTTTTAAATGGCACAAACCCGGGAAGAGGGGCGGTTTACCTTTCAGGCTGTCAGGCGAGCCATTTGCCTTCGTTACAGAGAACCAGCGTGCTCACTCACTGGGCCTGGACTGGCTTTGGAAGCTTTTCTAACTTCTAGAAAATGAAATTTTGGCTGCCTCTGGGACAACAGCAGGCTCCATTTCCCCTGCGCGGCAGCTTTGAAAGGTGTTGGTGCCTCAGTTTCCAGAGGCAGTAAATGCTCCTCTGCTATGCCACCTTATTCCCCCAGGAGAGCTGCTTCCAGTGTAAGTTGATTTGCAGGCTTGACTTTTTAAAAAGACCACCACCACTTCATTCTTCGATGAAGCACTTTAAAGTCTAAAATATTTTCGTGTTCCACAATTTTATAAGGGAAAAATAATTGCAGAAGGAACCCCCGAGCCCATGGTTCTGGCAATGACTTGTACACAAATGAAGTTCTATCCTTGTTGGTAGCTGGCAAAAGCTAGGCGGTCCAAATCCATCTATTTTTGAAAAGAAAGCAACTGAGTTTGGGTCACGATCCGGTCCAGGCTACCCCTGCAGACAGATTGGGAATTCTAAATACGGCCGCAGAATCCCAGCTAGAGCCGCAGTGGCCATCTGTCTCCCCCTGCCCCTATTTTGCAAGCGATCCCCACCCCTGGCCACCTTGCATGCCCACATTCTGTAGCGCATCACAGCTGTTTGGAAACTCCGGTTTTCTAGGCCTGGGTCATACCCCCCCCCCCAAAACAAAAAACAAAAAACAACCATGTAGTTCCTCCCAAATAAATTAGTTTGGCTCGGTGAAATGAAGGGGCGGCTAGCGGGGATCTAAAATTAAACCTGGCCCTTTCCCTTCCCGTCGTAGATAAGCGCTGCGCAAGGGCGTATTGTCCAAACAATGCTCGGAGGTCCAAGTCTGTGCACGTGCAGGGAAAGCAAAGAAAGAAGCGGGTGAGCCCCCAACCTCCTGCCCCGCAGCCCTCCCACCCTAGCCTCCTCCGGGACGGCTGCGGGTAGCGCCTGGCGTCAAGAGAGACCATGCGAGAGGTTTCTCCCTTGTTAGCATAGTGAACCACCCAACGTTTCTGTGTCAAGTGAAAATAAAACTTCTCGTCGGTTTGAATTATTATCCAATGATATGTAGAGTTTAACCTTAGGCCTAACTCTTTTTTTTTTTTCCTTTTAATTTTTTGTTTTGTTTGGGTTTTAATTTCCGTTTGTTTGTTTGTGTGTGTGTGTGTGTGTGCGCGTGCGTGCGCATGTATTTTTAAGGCACCGAGTAGACACAGGAAAAGAAAATTGTCTAATTTTATATATCTGTATATTGCATTATAAAATGAAGGGTTGCTTTTGTTTTGTCCTCCCTGCTTGTCGCGCCACGTCCAAGCCGGGGACAGCAGACCGACGAGCGAGGAACGGAACGGCCTGTCGGGAAGTTATCCTCGGCCACTTGCTTCCTGGTCTTTTGATATCATAGGACGAGGGGGAATCAAATTGACCCACCATACCTGCTTGCCAGTAACTCTCTCTCTCTCTCTCAAACAGCTGAACTGCCTTTGAGCTGTGGCTGTTTTCCTACATTTTGGAAGGGGGAGAGCTGCCTCTTTGCCTTGTGGAGGGGGAACAGAAGCCAGGGCAGTGGAGCATGTAGCCAACAATTTAATTTCCTTTTTGCACTCGGTCAACTTAGCAGTGGGAGGAAGGAGTTAATCCTGAGAGAGGGCAGCGTTGGGAGGGATGGGGTAAGCTGCCTTCAGTCAGGACTCTCATAGAATCCTAGAGTGGGAAGGGGCCATACAGGCCATCGAGTCTCAACGCAGGACTCTCCTCCATTTAAAAACAACCTTCCATTTCCAGCGGGACATCCCCCCAAAAACATGCCACTAGCGTGATTTAGCTCTGGAATCGGTGGCTGCTTCCGAAGGACGGCTTGGCCGAAGCATTATCCGTTTACGGGAAATTGCGTCCGGTTCTTAAGCAAACGATGTGGCGCCTTCCTCCTAGGCTAGACCTCTCTCCCTTTTGTCGGAGCAAATAAATTTTATTTTTACCCCTTTCCTCGGTTCACCTCCATCATTTTCGGGTCTTGTCTGTGTCCAGTGATTAGTTCCTACTTAATCGTGTGCCTTGTGTCTCGGCCAGTATAAATTGGCAACACTCCTCTGTAGCGTATCTCTGACCAGCCGGAAACGTGTTTGTCCCGTCTCTTCTTCTCCCCCCGTCTAGCACAAATCCCCGATTGATCTTTTACTGCCGCCGCCGCTTTTTGGGTTTGATCCCGCGTGCTTTTAGGCCGTCCTCATTTGGCCCTCAGGGGCAGCACCGCCGAGAAACCAAAACAGGCAATGGATTCTCGGGGGCGGGGGGGGGGGGGAGGATGCGCAGGCTTTCTCTTGCATAGGAAACCTAACCCCCAAATCAGCCCAAATTCCGTATTTTACACTATGTTTTTAATTCAATCAGTACAGTCAGGCAGTGGTCATCTGCCCTCCTCCTCTCCTCGTGCTTGCATGAGTATAGCTGAGGGTCGCATACTTATTCGACGATATGCTTTTGTAGACGATAAGGAACGTCCAAACGCCAATTAGCCACTGTAACATCTGGGCCTTGTGCGCACCAGTCGGATCCGAGGCTGATGCCTTCGATAAGGGACGGTAGCTCCAAAGGAATCGGCTTGCCAAGGCTTTGCCGGCCGGCCCTCGCCCCATCCTAAGAGGCACCACCCAGCAGGAGGCCTCCTGGCGGTGTCCGTCGCTCTCTGCCAGTTCCCACCCGGAAGTCACCGAAATCAGCAATACCTGCTCGGGAAGTAGCAAGTCCCAATTTGCCGTTCTTCCAAAAGCAAGGGGGTAACTAGGCCAAGCATAAGTTGCACAGGGCAGTGGTGGCAGGGAGGGAGTTTGACCGTATCTTCCTAATGGGGGTTGCGGGGAAGAGACGATTCCCCACTTTGTCGACCCGCTCTTGCCGCCGGTCTGGAGTTCCTTTCCCAACCTCCCACGGACGGGCAGCGCTTGTCGGGGTCCCGCGTGCCCCACACAAAAGGGGCAAGTGGGCGAGTCGGAAAGGTCCTTTTCAGTTTTCCTTGAGTGCAAAAAACGCCCCCACCAGCGACAAAAACCCACCCCGGCCACTTCCTTCCCTCGTCCCTTATTAGGGGGTGGGGGGGGAGAGGAGGGGTTCACGGCCGCTCCCTCCCCTGGCTTCTGCCGGATTTCACGCCGCTAACAACCGACCGACCGACTTCCTTCTGCTTCACCACTCTGTAGTGATCACCGTCTGACCAAATATTACCAAGGACTGTTATTCAATGTATGCTGAGGGCTTGCTGGCCTGTACAGTTCTGCACCCTCCGTCGCCAACTCAAGCCAGTGGGGGGGGGGGGGAGGCTCTTCCTTTTCTCCTTCTGACTTCTTAAAAAATGTGTTTAAGGTTGGGGATTGGGTTTTTTTTTTCCCTTTCAATTCCAGAGACACAGATTTTGAGGGGAAGGCTCCGTGTTCTCGTTTTTCCTCCCACCCACGCCTTTCTTCTGGTCTTTTCTCTGAGAACCTGTGGTGTGTGACACTCATCGTGTGTAGGGTTTTATCTCCCCTCTGCTTCCCCCCCCCATCCCCGGGAATTAAAAAAAAAAAAAAGAATGTCGGTGAAAATCTTATGTGTATTCTTTGATGGTCTACAAGTATGTATTGTGAACTTTTCTGTAAAGTAATTGTTCCAGGCCGAAACGCTTCAGATTCTTTATAGTGAGTTTCCAACATCTGTGTGTGCACCTCTTTCTCTCTCCGTATATATATATATATTTTTATTTAGGGGGAGGGATAGAATAGCCTTCCTGTTATACTTTTTGCTTTTATCTGTTGGCCATAAAAGAGAGAAAGGAAGATTAGCTGGGGGTGTGGAGTCCTTCCAGGGTATTTTGTATGGTCCCTGTTTCTAATCGTCTATAACCAGTTGGCAGTCCCCAACTGGCAGGGGACTCGTGGGAATTGTAGTCCATGGACATCTGGAGAGCCAGAATTTGGCCACCCCTGCAGGAGGCCCATCAGATGGTTAGATGCCTTCCTCCAAATACTCGGTTTGGCCAGGGAACAGAAAGACAAAAGATGCTCCTTTCCATAAAGGCAGTAAAGGGGAAATGCCGCTAGATTCGGGGCTGAATGAATATCACCGTTACAGAAGCTGTCTATGTTTCGGGGAAAGGACTGCTTTTTAAAATTACAATTGTGAATAAGAGGTTGCTACATGAATACATAACGATGTGGACTTCTGGCATCACCCACATCGGGTTTCCAATCCGATCAAACTAAAAAATTGTCCAAGAATCTTCCAGATCTCACGATCGCATCAGGACTGGGCAGCAGCAGAAATGGTAGCAGATTCCAGGCACGTCTTCCTGAAATCAGTTTTTAAAGAAATAATTGTGTTGTTCACATGCAAAGTGCCACCCTCTGCCCCCCCCCCCCCCCCGGCCTCATTTCTGGCTTCCAGGTTGTCGCTTTCATTTGGGTTTGATGCGTTTTATTTTTTGGGACAATTACTTTTAAGAACTCTTTGAGTAGATTGTTGAATAAAAAAAAAAAACCTTTAAAATGGATTGCTCTTTTTCCGTAGGTTTTGTGTACAGCCAAAAAAAATAAAATAAAATAGACTGAAAGCACTGACTATATTTAAAAACGAAAAAGGAAAAAAAAAAAAAAGAGAAGAAATTTATTAAAGGAAAATTTGTATAATTTCAGTAAGAAAATAACAAAATCCGTCTGAATGTATATGTATATGTTTAAACAAAATCTACCAGTTCCCCTCCCTTCCCTACCCTTGTATCCTATTTATTATATAAAAAGTTTGCCTTATAAATTTACAAGAAAACAACTCCTCCTATTATGGGTGTCTCTATCCTTTTTTTCCCTTTTTTTTTTGGTGGTTAAAAAGCAAACAATTCGATTGACCCCCCCATTTCCCCGGAAAACAAGCGACGTTTTCCTTTGTGTACGGCCATTTGAAACCAATTCTATTTTTGTTGAGAAAAAGCGGCAGGGGAGGAGGTGGTCCCTGAGCCCCAGCTGAGCGCTCAGCATGCATTCTCCGCAGTATTCTAGTTGCATCTCATGTTGGTAAGTACTGTATTCTGTGCTAGCATTGAATTATAAAACCTATGTAAACGTTAATAGATTTGTTTGAGCCTTTTCTTTACCAAGGTGGAAGTCTTCTGCCTTGCCATTAAAATACAATATTTTTCCCCCCGTGTCGTGGACGAGGATGTCTTTCGTTTTGGGTGAGCGAGACGGGCGGCGTTCTTGCTTTCGGCCCGCGGTGGTGGTTTCCTCCCCCCCCCCCCCAAGGCAACTTTTCTGTTGTCGAAAACCCTCTGAAACATCCTTCAGGCTTCAAGGAACTCCAAAAGGGCCACCATGGTGCAGAGTATGGTTGGGAAGCATAGTTGTGTACAAGCCCACCTGGGGTCCCTCTCCTTCCCACCCCTGCAGGCACATCCATTGGATGGAGGCAACGCAACTATATATGGCCATATAACTCCCAACAGAGCCTCTTGTGTTTAACAGAGCCTCTTGTGGCGCAGAGTGGTAAGGCAGCGACATGCTGTCTGAAGCTCTGCCCATGAGGTTGGGAGTTCGATCCCAGCAGCCGGCTCAAGGTCGACTCAGCCTTCCATCCTTCCGAGGTTGGTCAAATGAGCACCCAGCTTGCTGGGGGGTAAACGGTAATGACTGGGGAAGGCACTGGCAAACCACCCCGTATTGAGTCTGCCATGAAAACGCTGGAGGGCGTCACCCCAAGGGTCAGACATGACTCGGTGCTTGCACAGGGGACACCTTTACCTTTTACTGTTTAACAATTTTTAATTTAAAAAAATATATAGAAAATAACTCCCATTTGTTCGGGCCTTCCAGGGCCGTCAAGAAACCCCAGGATCTCATGAAATGCTGGTTGAGAAAACCAGTCCCTAGGGTCAGCAGTTTTGGACTGGACTGAATAAGACGGTCTGTTTTCCAAAAGCTCCAGAGAGAGTCTCTCTAGATAGCTGATTCATGAAAAGACTTGCTTCGTTTTAGGGACTTGCTGTTCAAACGAGGAAAGAAGCACAGCTGACCTTATCGGCACCTAAAACAATTGGTCAATATGCAAGGAGTTAAATGCAATGTTTGTTTTATTCCCTCTTTGGGGCACGGCACCTCAAGCAGTTATCGAAATCTTCTCGTCCTTGTAGGCCAGCCCCAGAGCAGTGGATGGCAAAACGGCCTTGAGTCGTGGTGGAAAGCAAATCAGTAGCACAAACACGGTCCCTGTTTCCACGGCACAGTCTGTGGATATATTTCCTGGGGTCTGTCCGAAGAAAGAGTCAACGGGGCTTTTTCTTTGATAGATACTGAAGCTCCGTCTCTACCACAGTCCCTATTGGACGTTGAATGTACAGGAAAACACGGAGGCCATATACCCATGTTGTCTAAAACCTGTGCTATTACAGTCCACCCCACCCCAGGAGAGGATGTAGTAATCAGGACAAAGAGATAAAAAACATCAGATTGGAAGTCTTTTGGACGGTGCTCTGCTCTGCTTCCCAGTTCTGCTAATTTGCCCTTGGAGCGGTAGACAGAGCAGTCAAGTCACAGTCAACTTCTAGTGACCCCCAAGGTTCTTCAAGACCAGAGTCAATCAAACAGAGGTGGTTTGCCATTGCCTGCTTCTGCCTAGTGACTCTGGACGTCCGTGGTGGTCACCCAGGGCCAGCTCTGCTCCGCTTCGGAGAGCCCGACGAGATCAGGTCAGCCTGGCCCATCCAGGTCACAGCAGAGATATATGGAGGTGGGTTTGCCATTGTTTGCCTCTGCATAACCACCCCAGACTTCCTATGCAGCCCTTTATCCAAATGCTAACCAGGGGCAACCATGCTCAGCTTCTGAGAGGTGATGAGATCAGGCAAGTGTGGGTCATCCAGGTCAGGGCAGAGACAAAAGGGCGCTTTGACATTCTGCACCTCTGCATGGAATCCCCTGGTGGTCTCCCACCCAAGTATTGTTTAAATTCTATTTCCACTGGCTGTTATCTTTGCATGCCCGTGCAAAGTGTCAACAGGTAGCTGAGCATTTTTTTTAATCCATTTTTTCTTGTCTAAGAGCACACCCTGCTGTCTCTTCAAGCCACTGTCTTACAGAGTGTACACATTTGACTTCAGAAGACCCACAGATCTGCCAGGGCTGTGGCGAAACTTTTCCAGCTCTTATTTCCTTCTGGGCACACGCCTGCTGGGCCTCACCTTTTGGAAAGCCGCTGGTATGCTTCTCTGCGGCTGTAGAAGCTGAGAAGATCAGCCGTGACAGGGATGTTATGCCAGGGAAGCATCGCCACTGTTACTGATCTACTCTTCAGAGAGCGCCAGAGGCAAGTCTTGGAGCAAACCGAGAAGTCCCCCCAAACAAAATTACTACCTTAGTCCAATGATTTCTCCCCACTGTGGCAAGACCTAGTCCTGAGGAGCAACCACCAGTTTTGAAAGAATGAGATGTTTTAGAATCACAGAATCACAGACCCTCCTGGGTTATCTAGTCCAACCGCCTGCACTGTGTAGGACACTCACAACCCTCTCTCCCCTCCACTGTCACCTGCCACTCCCTTGAGCCTTCACAGAATCAGCCACTCCGTCAGATGGCTCTCCAGCCTTTGCTTAAAAATCTCCAAAGATGGAGAACCCACCACCACCCGAGGAAGCCTGTTCCACTGAGAAACTGCTCTGACTGCCAGGAACCTCTTCCGGAGGTTAAGACTGAATTTCTTTTGAATTAATTTCATCCCGTTGGTTCTGGTCTGTCCCTCTGAGGCAAGAGAGAACAACTCTGCTCCATCCTCCATATGGCACCCTTTTAAATACTTGAAGATGGGGATCAAATCCCCTCTCAGTCGTCTCCTCTCCAGGCTAAACAGACCAAGCTCCCCCAACCTTTCCTCCTACATCTTGGTCTCCAAACCTTTCACCCTCTTTGTTGCCCTCCTCTGGACACAATCTAGATGAAGTTTCTGAGTAGAATGCCCAACACGATAAGGGAGGGGCGGTAGCTACAAGTATAGATGGCTTCAAGAGAGGACTGGATAAATGTACGGGGGAGAGGTCCACCAGTGGCTATGAGCCATAAGGTATAGATGGAACCCACTGTCTGCATTCTTGATGCTTAGGCGACCAAAGAGGGAGAACTTCTCAAGTTCTGGGACCACTGGTGGACCTCCTGAGGGCACCTGGATTTTGACCACTGTGTGACAAAGCATTGGACTGGATGGGTCCACTTCTTCTCTTATGTTCTTATGAGTAAGAATTGCGCTCTTGAATACTTAAGGGTTACAAACCCTGTACTAATGCCTGGTAGAAGATGGGTTTGTTCTCTCCCTGACAGCTGTACCCCAATTGCAGTGCAGGCTTCCCAGTCTGGAATAAATGGCCAACAAGCTAGGATGTCACAGCAGGGAAAGGCCTTGGGTCTGTTGCCCCCCCCCCCCTCAAGACACCTGGCAGGCCATTGTGGGGAAACATGACCTTGACTTCAATGGACCACAGAGCTTTGTTAGTGTGGATTTCCATGTAGGCGAAAATAAAGGCACTCACTCCATCAGGGTGGGGACTAAACATGCGTACTTCCCTTTGTCACAGAATCTAGGTTGCCATATTTCATTTTGCTTCTCACACAAGAATCTATGATCTCGGTCCCTGGTGGATCACTGCTGTTTGGGACTTTGCCTTCAAATGCCTCCCCTTTGGATACTTGGTGGCTTCTTTCGGTGAACGCGTGTCATCGTCAGGTATCCATATTTTTCTAGGGAGCTGTTGATTAAAACAACTTGGGTCCTCTCCTACTCGAAAGCTGTCAGCATTGGAGAGGTCTTTCAAACCTTCTCCCAATTTTCCTCTCTGCAAGAGTGGTTTTTTTGGGTGAGTGCGTGCAGCAAAGCAGAGAGGTCTGTAGAACCTGACCCCACATGGGGCTTAGCCTCACAGAAACAAATGACGCTTCCTTATGCCAAATCAGACCCTGGGTCCATCAAATTCAGTATTCTGGCCAGAATGGCAGTGGCTCTCCAAGGTCTCAGGCAGAGCAGGTCTTTGTACCCCACTTTTTACTTCCCAAAGGAGACCCAAAGTGGCTTACAAACACCTTTCCCTTCTCCCCACCACAGACACCCTGTGAGGCTGAGACAGCTCTGAGAGAACTGGGACTGGCCCAAGGTCACCCAGCTGGCTGCATGTGGAGGAGGAGTGGGGAATCAAACCTGACTCGCCAGATTAGAGGCTGCTGCTATGAACCATTACACCTGGCCTCCACTCTTAACTACTTTGCCTACTGGTTGGTCCTTTGGACTAGAGAGATACATACCTTTCTTACAGACTTAGTCAATCCTTTTTCACCTTTTGACCAAGGAGGGGCCCCCTGAAATGATTTTTCAGACCTTGAGGAGGCCTGGAAGTGATGTCAACTGGCCACGCCCCCAGAAGTGACATCACTTACCCACAAAGTCGCCCTCCTGGCTTTACCACTAGTATGGTGGCTCTGCCTCATTTAGGCCAGAAAGAAGAGAAGGAGGACTAACCAGGGCTGGCCTTGCTTAGTCTGTATAATGAACTGTGTGGCATATTCACAGCGTAGCCCAGGAGATCCTACGACCAGGATTGTCTAGGAGCCTGACAAGGGGCCTTCCGAGGTGGCTAGCCATGGACTGCTTCTGTGTCATGAGCCTCGTTTCCCTTGGAGGTCTCTTGTCCTGTCTCATCACATCTTGGGGGACGCTGCTTGGCGTCCAAGATCCAATGGGATCGGACATGCCAGGGCTATCCGGGTCAGGGACCTTGCTCAGCACTCAAGATGCGATGAGACGGGGCTAGCGTGGGCCCTCCAGGCCAACTAACCCTGCAAGTTGCATCTCGCAGCTTTCTTGTTTCAACAAAGAGGTCTTAACCGTTAACGTGATACGCTGCAGTTTGAAAAACGTGTCCCTGAAGTGGGTAACGTACACTGTGCCCACAGCTGAGTGAATATTCTGCCCATCCCAACGAAAGGTAACGCTAAGGGCCACACTAGATGTTAAAGCAGGCTTTCTCAACCAGGGTTTTGTGAAGCCCTGAGGTTTCTTGATGGCCTTGGAAGGGTTTCCAAAATTGGTGCGAGTTAATTTTTTTTATATATGAACATATATCATAGAATCTGGCCCCAGATCATCCTCGTCGCTCTCCTCTGTACCCTTTCAATTTTATCTATGTCCTTCTTAAAGTGAGGCCTCCAGAACTGCACACAGTACTCCAGGTGTGGTCTGACCAGTGCCGTATACAATGGGACTATGACATCTTGGGATTTTGATGTGATATATATGGTTAAACCAACCCACCTCCCCTGCACACAATGGTCAGTGCTGGGCCTGGAGGGGGTGGGAAGGAGAGGAGCCCTGGGTGGGCACATATAGAGCTCTGCTTCCCAACACTATTCTGCACAATTGTGCCACTTCTGGGGTTTCCCGAAGCCTGAAGAATGTTTCGGGGGTCTCTCAGCGGTAAAAGAGTTGAGAGAGGCTGCAACAGGGCACAGTCACAGAATCACAGAATCCTAGAGTTGGAAGGGGCCATACAGGCCATCTAGTCCAACCCCCTGCTCATAGAATCACAGAACCATAGAGTTGGGAGGGGCCATACAGGCCATCTAGTCCAACCCCCTGCTCATAGAATCACAGAATCATAGAGTTGGAAGGGGCCATACAGGCCATCTAATCCAACCCCCTGCTCAACGCAGGATCAGCCCTAAGCATCCTAAAGCATCCAAGAAAAGTGTGTAGAATAAATGAATGCTTTTCACATGCTTTGGGAAGACAACAGATAATTATAGGAGAGCAGAGATTTTGGAGGCAAAGCATGCTGTAAAGGGAGATCTTTGCTGATGGATTGCTTTTACACAATTTCTCACAAAGGCAGCTGCATGAAAACCCAGATTAACACCAAGAACCAGGTTTCTCCAAGACAGTCTTCAGCCTCGTTGACCCGTAAGAGTTTTCTTTAAGGAGCGTCGAGTCGCTCTCGCTCCTCCAGTAGGACTTGATGAACAATCTCAGCGCTCGTAAGCAAGCCCTTGCCTCAAGGGAGGGTTGGCCGAGGTCTGAACGGAGACCCAGGCAGCTAGGGAGAGACGTTTAATAATTATCTCAAAAAATATTTAAAAAATGGTCAGTGTTTTCACTTACCAAGACATTCCTTAGGGCTGATCCATAAAGGATAATAAGAATAACTTTTAGGTTAAAGACTTGAACGGCCCCTGGCACACAGTTCCCACCGCCATAAAAAAAAAAGTTTAGTAATTTGTCAGAACAAATTTTTGTTTTCTCCCAATCTGTAACTGATGAGGCCCCCGTTTTAGGCTAGATATGAAAAGGATGCCAATATGAAAACTCCACTTATGGAATGTTGTGCCCTCTTTGTCTTCCCCAGTTCCCAATCAGGAAGAAAGGCAAGGTCTCAAAAGAAAAACAGCATAGTTTATTGGGCCAAGAACTATGTGGACGGGTTCCGTCTTTGCCAAGGGCTCAGATGGAATGCCGTACAGAGCATTTACCATGAGTTGTACTTATACAGAAAATCCATCCATTGTCCATCAGTCATAAACTTAACATAATCAACACATAGTCAAACGTGAGCCATGACATATACCAGGTCCCTTACCATCTTCTATTTTCCATTGACATTAGCATCTATCATCTACTGATACATATAACTATCTTATCTCATATACCCTTTTAACATACTATAGAGCATCATTAATTTTCCTATACCATGCAGTGGCATCAATCTACCTGCATTCCATTCTGGCATTTCGAGGGTCCTCTGTCTCTTATTTATAGTTTTTAATAAACTGGTGAGCTGTTAGCTTATCTATCTATTAGCTTCGATGTGAAGACTTCCAGGCCTGATGTCTATATTGAGCCCCTCACTAGGATAGTGACCCTTGGTTCACCTGCAGCCTCATATCTTAGAAAGAGAGAAAGAGGCCCTTTTGGGCTAGGAGCTGACCAGAACAAGAATGTGCTAACAGAGCATCTATTCCTATTAACAAAGCATTTCTAACTAGTGTTTGCAAAGGCTAGTATTTTAACATGTCTATAAGAGATTTATAAAAATACTATCTATTGGCAGTACATATCATAGTAATACAAAATGTTTCCCATTACTATCATGAATATGCAGGGTTCTCAAAAGCAGTTGTTTGATTCAATTCTTTTCCTTTTGGACCCTTCATTTCCTCCCTTTTTAACTTGCCACAGATTTCTTTCTGTGTGGGGTATAGTGGAATACAGTCAGCACATTCCTTAGGGATAACTTTTACTATCATTAACTTTGGGGCATTAATGGAGCTTGTTGAAGACCCCAGGTTTGATGGTGGTTTCATTGGGTATGCGGTGAGTTGAGCTCCCTCTATCACACTAGTTATTAGACGCATAAAACAAGGAATACAACAGGGTAAAAACATGAGTCCCGCTAAGGCACAGGTCAAAAAGAATAACACCTTCTTCCACCAGGCTCCATTGAAAATACCTGTCCACCAACCATCATCCAAGAATCCTTTCCATCTCTGTATCGGAACATGAGCCAATTTTCTGATGTTCTTAGCTATTTCCATTACTGCTTCTCCATTATCATCTATTTTGAGACAACAATTGCTGAGATTAAATTTTTGACAAACCCCGCCCTCTTCGGCTAAAAGGTAGTCAAGGGCCATACGGTTTTGGTAAATTGCGGTGCGCATCTGGGTACTTTGAGCAGCAAGCAAGTCCAAAGCTGTAGCAGTCTGGTTTGTAATTAGTTCCAACACTGCCTGTAATCGAATTATGCGGTTTAACATGTATATGGGTGTCCGGTACCCCCACATACCATCATCTCTCCAGGTTGCTGGACCATAGACATTAATGATTCTTTGAGGTGACCATTCTTCCCCGTCCCATTCCTGCGCACCCCCTATATCTGTTGTTATTGATCTCTTGCTTCTTGTGTCTGGAATGCTATTATCATCATATAGGGGAATACCTAACTGTTGTTCCATTTCTGAGCCTAATAAGAAGAAAAAGGGAGATATGACACCAGGATAGCACCTGCCAGTCCAGTTAGCGGGGAGAATTGTGTAGGCCTTGTCCCCACATATCCAATAGTGTCCTTTGAGAGCGGGATTCCTCTTACTGAGCCACAAGGGGTCGATTACATTCTCATGGTCAGCATAAGGAAAATATTTTGTAGTTAGTAATCCTAATGGTCCCGCTTCGCGTCTATCAGATATTTTACATCTCCACAATTGATTCAATGTTTTCCATTTACAAACAGCACCATATATTGTATCATTGGTTCGAGACCAATACGTTGAAAAACCAACAACTTGAGTCCCATTTGGATGATGCCACATCCATCGGTATACATAAGGAACTAACCCATCCTTATTATAGTTATATTGCTGACAATAGAAAAGTGTCCAATAATATCCAGAAGATAACTTTGCTCGAGGGACTTGAAGTTCACATGAATCATATGTAAACCCATTCTGGGGATGACTTGGAGTACAGCGTTTTGACCAACTCCCATTAGAGAATTGGAAATGGGTATTATTCCATTTACCAACCAATTTTGAACAATTTACAGGTGTGCAATCGTCTATTACACACTTTTGTGTCCATGTCAATGTCCAATTGCATCGGCTCCATCCCACCACAGGACCTTCCCCTTGGTTTTGTATACAGTAAGATGCCTCCTCGTTGTGTCTAAGTTCCCAGACCTCTTCTTGACCCCAATCCTCCCCGTTGTTATTGTTAACCACCACAAGGTCGCTTAGCAACCATTTGGGTGCCAGGGGAATCCCTCTCCATGGCCACTGGTCTCCTACTAAGGGCCCACCACATACCAAACAGTTTGTCAAATTCAATTCTCTTGCTATGGTTACCATAGTTTCTATATATCCATTCTTCCACGTGTCTTCTGTTATCTCCGTGATTAGTCGTCCCCATCCCCCAACACAAACACAAATTATCGCCCACAATCCTCCTGAAATATTAAGAGTCATCATTTTTCTTTTTCCCTTCTGGTCGCTTTTACAGACAATCACTTTGCGCACAGTTTCTTCGAAATCTTTAGCTTCAAGGGCTCCAGTTGTTCAGCTTGCCACCACTCGTCTGGAGGAGGACACGCCTTTACACGGGAATAGTGTATCCACGCCTTAAGCCCTTCAACTTTTACAGCAGTAGGGGTAGACAGCAACACTTGCTTCGGTTCCGACCACTTAGGCTGTTCAGCTGTTGGGTCGAGCTCCTTCACAAGGACCCACGATCCCACTTCAGCAATGGGTTCCTTGGTAGGCTGAACCGGAAGGGCGTCACGTACCTGTTTGTGAATAACAGACAATACCTGCGCCAGTTTCTGTACGTACATTGTCACATTGACCTCCCCTGAATATTTGGACATGTGTCTATTTACGGTGAACGGGCGGCCATACACTATCTCAAAAGGAGACAGTCCTAACCTTGAGCTTGGGATGGCCCGGATGCGGGCCAAGGCAAGGGGCAAAACTTTTGGCCACGGCAGCGATGTTTCCTGACACAGTTTCCCCAAATGAGTTTTTAGAGTTCGGTTCATTCTTTCGACCTTGGCAGAGGCCGTTGGTCGGTAATTTGAGTGTAAGGACCATTTTATGGCTAAGTAACTACTCACCCCTTGGGTGATCTGTGAAACAAAATGACTCCCATTGTCACTCTCAACCCCTTTTGGTACTGAAAATCGAGGAATAATATGCTCAATGAGGGCCTGCACCACTTCGCTTGCTTTCTGCGTTGCTGTTGGAAACGCTTCAGGCCAACCAGAGAACATGTCAACAAAGACTAAGAGGTGATGTTTTCGTCCTCGCTTAGGTAATTCAGTGAAGTCTACTTGCCATGCCTCTCCAGGGTAGGAAGCCCTTCGAAGGTGGCCTTTTGGGTGTTTCTGAGTAGATCCTTTAGGGTTGAATCGTAAACACTCAGGACAGGATTGGGCAACTTTTCTCACAATATTCTTTAGGCCTGGGTTACAATAAATGTCTCTTAGCCATCGGGTTAGGGCCTTAATTCCCATGTGAGTGGACTGGTGAGCCCGCTGAACGAGAGGAAAAACAATATTTCTCGGTAACTGTATTTTTCCCTTCACTGTCCACCATCCGTTTTCCCATTCTCCCCCTGGGATAAGCTCATCATTGGTTTCGTATAAGGCTGGCAGGTCAGCATCTGGTTCCACCATAACCAGGGGGCAAGTGATGCAGCTAGTGGGAGACTGTAGGGCAGCTTTCTTAGCCCAGTAATCTGCCGCTTGATTTCCCCGTGTAACCTGAGAATCATCGGATTGATGTCCCCGACAGTGTACTATGGCCAATTCTTTTGGGAGCCAGATAGCAGTCATAAGTTTTTCAAGAAGTTGCTTAGTTTTTAGGGGCTTCCCATCTGCACCTCGATATCCCCTTTCTTTCCATAGGGCCCCGTGCGTATGGGCTGCTAGAAAGGCAAACCGGCTGTCCAAATAAATTGTAGCTCTTAAGTCCTTTGTTAATTCACAGGCTTTAATGAGGGCTGTTAACTCTGCTATCTGAGCAGAGCAATGAGCTGGCAGGGCCTCTGTCCATACAGGCTGCAAATCTTCCCCTACCACAGCGTAACCTGTGTAACGATGCCCATAGTGGACGAAGGAAGACCCATCAGTCCAAAGCTGCAAATCATTTTCCTGCAATGGGGTAGATTGGATATCCTGTCTTCCCCCTGTGACCACTTCTAATACTTCTAAGCAGTTGTGGGGCTCTTCACTTCCTTCCAGGGGAACAGGGAACAAAGTAGCAGGATTTAGTTTTGTTGGGACTCCTAGTTTCACATTTTCTTGTTCTAATAGTAAAGTGACAAACTCAGAGACTCTCTTGGAGGTAGCCCAGACTGGGATTTTTTGTTCCAACAATGTTTTGACAGCATGTGGGCAGAACACAGTCATTTCAGATCCCATAACAATCTTCTGTGATTCCTCGACTAAACTGGCTGTGGCTGCAACTGCACGGACGCATGGGGGCCATCCCTGGGCAACGGGATTGAGCCTTTTGGATAGGTATGCCACTGGCCGGGTTACAGGACCTAATGCCTGAGTGAGAACTCCCACTGCGCAACCAGTTCGTTCCATGACAAAAAGTTCAAACGGTCGAGTCTGGTCTGGAAGAGCGAGGGCCACCGCTTTAATCAGGCCATTTCGCAGTTCAGTCCAGGCCCGTCGATGTTCGCCTGTCCATTCCCAGATCTGTCCTTCCTGGGTAAGCACATATAAAGGTTTGGCAAGGATTGAATAATTGGGGATCCATAAACGCCCATAACCTGTGATTCCCAAGAAAGAACGTAACTGTTTCCTGTTTTAGGGTTCTGGTAAAGCCAAAACAGCTTGGACTCGGCTCTGGTGTAGCCTGCGAGTCCCTTCCTTGAGAACAAATCCCAGATACTGAACTTCCCTCTGTACCCATTGCACTTTCTCCTTGCTGACTTTGTAGCCGCAAAATGACAGGTGGTTAAGAGTCATTACGGATGCTGCATGGAGGGCTGCTTCACACTCAGATGCCAGTAATAAATCATCAACGTACTGCAGCAGGGTACATTGGGGTACCTCTAGGCCTCTCAGGTCTTTGCTTAAGGCAGCAGCAAAAACAGTGGGACTGTTTTTATATCCCTGAGGCAATCGGGTCCAAGTTAGCTGACCTTTCCATCCAGTTTGGGGGTCTGTCCATTCAAAAGCGAAGATGGCTCGGCTTTCCGGTGCTATTTCGACACAGAAAAACGCATCCTTAATATCAATAACTGTGTAGTATTGTTGGGTGGATTTCAGGGTGCTAAGGAGAGTATAGGGGTTCGCCACCGTGGGGTGAAGACCTGTCACTCGGCGGTTTACTTCTCTTAAATCTTGCACAAACCGCCAGGTCCCATTTGGCTTGGGCACTGGAAAAATAGGGGTGGACCATGGAGACTGGGTTTCTTCGAGGAGTCCATTGTCTAGGAACAATTTAATAACTGGCTGGAGTCCCCATCTGGCCTCCGTCTTAATGGGATATTGCTTGATGGAGATAGGCTGTGCCTCAGGGAGTAAGTTGACTTGATGAGGGACTGCAAACTTAGCTTTTCCTGGGACTCCCTTATACCAAATTTCAGGATCAATTTCATTCCCATCTTTGCAGACCAGCTGTGGTGTGGGAATGTCATGGATGTAACACAGATAGGCTTTCCCTGGAGGGATTTTCAGTCGGACACCTTTAGGGGTGCACTGGACTGTAGCTTCCAGTTTTCCCAGCAGGTCCCGGCCCATTAAGTTGATGGGGCATTGAGGAACTAACAGGAATGAATGAATCAATCGTGGGCCTGAAGGAATTTGGACTTCTAGGGGAAGACTCTGATATACACTGTCCATTTTCCCCTCAACTCCAACAATTTGTTTAGTAAGCGTACCTAGTCTCGGGATAGACGGGGAATTCAGGACACTGTAGGTGGCGCCAGTGTCCACAAGAAATGTTTCTGTTCGTCCCCCTATTTTAAGTTCCACCAGAGGGTCAGGGGATGCTGATAATTCCCCTCCGGAACCCTGTCAATCCTCTCCTTGGAAAAATGTCCCATCCAAACCAGGCGTAGCCAGAAAAGCAGCTGGACGTTCTCCTGGTGGTGGAGTCATTCCCCGGCCCCGTGGTCCTCGGCCCCTTCCTCGAAAGCCTTGAGAGGGTAGGCCAAATTGGGGTGGCTTTGGGGGTTGCCAACTGTCAGAATTGCCAGGGCCTGCCCTTAGAGGGCATTCATTCTTCCAGTGACCCTCTTGCTTGCAGATAGCGCATTGATTCGGGCCCAACCGAGGGGTCCCACGTCCTCTTCCCATCCCATGGCCTCCCCTGCCCACAACATGGGTCTGAGCCTGTAAAGCAGCGGCAAGTAAGGTAGCCTGTCGCTTCATTTTCTTGTCCTCCTTTTTCTCCTCCTCCTGGTCTCGCTGAGCATAGACTTGGTAGGCCGTTTGAATAAGGACCTCCATGGATTGGGCAGAAGGGGCATCCAATTTTTGCAGTTTTCTTCTAATATCGGGTGCACTCTGGCCAATGAAGGCGGCTTTTAACATAGACTCATTACCTGGGGCCTCAGGATCTATATCTGTAAAGCGGCGATAGCCATCCTTAAGGCGAGCCAGAAAGTCTGTAGGTGATTCTTTGGATTCCTGTAATATCTGGCCCACTCGGTGGAAATTTACTGCCTTCGGGACACCCACTTTTAGACCATGGACCAGGCATTTACGAACCTCGACCAAAGCGTCTTCATCCCTATTGGGATCTATAGTGGTGTTGGGATCCGTGAAAACCCTCTCTGGCCAATTTCCATGTCCTCCCCGGACTCTCTGATATTCTGCCTCAGCAGCCAACAATACCTGGCGTTTATCTTCTCCTGACAGAAGAGCTGCCAGTAGTGCATGAAGATCAGCCACTGTGGGGCGATGGGTGGCAGCAATTCGCTGAACCAATTCAACATATGACTGGGGGGATTCTCGATAGGGTGGAAGGCTATTTCGCCAATTGAATAAGTCATTGGTTGTGAAGGGGGTGTGGATGTAAACCAACCCTTCATGTGATGGCACTTGGCGCAGGGGCATTGTTGTGGCTGCTCTAGTGTGGCTTGCAATGGGTGACATTGATGCAATGGTTTTCACAAGGCTTCCTATTGACTGGTCCAATTTTCGGGCCAACCCATGTAACTTTGTTTCCTCCCCCTCTTCTTCATCTGAACTTTCTTTACTTAAAGAGGGGCGGGTGCCTGAGGATACTCCTGAGCAGGGAGTTGATGCTGTTATTATAGAACTCTGAGGAGTGGATGATGCTGCAGCTTCCCCGGATCCCCCTGATCTGGGGGTTGAGGCAGCTGGGGAACCCTGAGCTAGGGATTGCCGTTCACCTCGGAGTGAAGGATAGATCGGGTTGTAGGGTGGTGGGAAATCCTCTTCTTCCTCTGGGGGTGGAGGTGGTGGTGGGAAAGGTTCTTCGTCCTTTTTAGCAGCTAGCAATAACCAGGCAGCCTGGGGTTTTGGAGTGACTTCGAGACCACTTTGTTTGGCCAAATTAGGTTTTCCCCGTAGTTCCCAGAAGGGGAACAAATAAGGTTTTTCGCTATCCTTCCCTGCCTTAGCCATAAAAAGGTCCAGTTGATACAGGGCATTATAGTCAATAGACCCCTCTGGGGGCCATTCAGCTTTTCCTTCTAAGTCATATTGTGGCCATATGACCTGGCATAGAAATACCATTTTCTTTTTGGACAGGCCTCCCGTATCCAAAGATCCCCAGTTGTTCAAAATGCATCCTAGTGGCCCTCCTGTGGTGCTTAGTGTTCCTCCCATCCTGGCGACTTGGGAGCGCTCGTCAGCGGGGCTGGTTGACTCTCTGTCCTAACCTAGCCTCTCTCCCTACCTGGCGCCGCCCCCCCTCCTACAGCAAGTTTTCCGTGGCTTTCAAACACTTCAACAAACAGACACAGAGGGAAACAGCCCTAGGGGACCAGGGTAAGGGGTCCCTGGGTCCCGACACAAGAAGGGTAAGACAAACAACTTTCGCTTCGTCCGTCTCTGGCCGGCAGCCTCGCGGCTGTTCGGAACCGCAAATCGGGACTCCGCACTCACTTCGCAGGCAATTCTGCGTCTCAGACACACACCATTCAATAGCCACGGACACACACTCCCCCAGCCCTCCCTTTTTAAAATGTCCCACAGAATGCTCACCCGTTGATGCTGCAGATCAGCCTCGTCCTCCCCTGTAGAGACCTTTTTGCGAGCGTTCAGTCCCGGCTTCCCGGAGTCTGCCGACGGAGCAGTGGCGAGGTCCCGCTGACGAAAAACAGGTCAGGTGCGCACTTCGGGAAACGTCGCTAGTCCCACGTCGATTTTCTCCGGAGCCGACCGCCGAAGGCTGGGCACCACTAAAAGCGTGCTGCCCCCCAAAGGGAATTGACTCCCCTTGACCTAACGACGGTCAAAGAGTCCCATCTGGGTCGCCAAAAATGTTGTGCCCTCTTTGTCTTCCCCAGTTCCCAATCAGGAAGAAAGGCAAGGTCTCAAAAGAAAAACAGCATAGTTTATTGGGCCAAGAACTATGTGGACGGGTTCCGTCTTTGCCAAGGGCTCAGATGGAATGCCGTACAGAGCATTTACCATGAGTTGTACTTATACAGAAAATCCATCCATTGTCCATCAGTCATAAACTTAACATAATCAACACATAGTCAAACGTGAGCCATGACATATACCAGGTCCCTTACCATCTTCTATTTTCCATTGACATTAGCATCTATCATCTACTGATACATATAACTATCTTATCTCATATACCCTTTTAACATACTATAGAGCATCATTAATTTTCCTATACCATGCAGTGGCATCAATCTACCTGCATTCCATTCTGGCATTTCGAGGGTCCTCTGTCTCTTATTTATAGTTTTTAATAAACTGGTGAGCTGTTAGCTTATCTATCTATTAGCTTCGATGTGAAGACTTCCAGGCCTGATGTCTATATTGAGCCCCTCACTAGGATAGTGACCCTTGGTTCACCTGCAGCCTCATATCTTAGAAAGAGAGAAAGAGGCCCTTTTGGGCTAGGAGCTGACCAGAACAAGAATGTGCTAACAGAGCATCTATTCCTATTAACAAAGCATTTCTAACTAGTGTTTGCAAAGGCTAGTATTTTAACATGTCTATAAGAGATTTATAAAAATACTATCTATTGGCAGTACATATCATAGTAATACAAAATGTTTCCCATTACTATCATGAATATGCAGGGTTCTCAAAAGCAGTTGTTTGATTCAATTCTTTTCCTTTTGGACCCTTCAGGAATTTCTTCCCTATTCAGCGTCCTGAATACTGAAGGACTCTTTTATTTCAGAGTAAGCAATGACTTTAGTTTTCCGGTAGCTTATTTTCAGGCCTTCCTTAATAAAATATTCTGAGAAAATTTGTAAGGATCTCCGCAAAGTGACTCTAGTCCGAGCGAGCTGAACAGCGTGGTCAGCATAAAGCAGAACTGGACGACTGCAACCAGCCAAGTGAAGGGGATGGTAAAGCAAGCCGGGAGATCACGTGTAGCTCTGCATGAGCTCGCCACCCTAGCTGCAGGTTTGCGTGAAGGTGTGCCACAGGCTATAACATCTAGATTGGGGGTTCCCAACCAGGTGTCTGCAGGAGCTCTGGAGGGGACCCACGGCACCTGTTAGGTGAAGGCACCACAAAGGGAGGGAGCTGCGACATTCCAACCTAGGTGGGGCGGTGCTGGCAGGCTTCTCCCCCTTTCCTGACCTCCCGTGGCCTTCCTGTCTCCAGCTCCTGCCATGACCACCTTTGCATGGAAGGCTGTGGTGTTGAAAATCATGAAGAAGAAAAAGAGTTGGTTGTTATATGCTGCTTTTCTCCACCAAGAGTCTCAAAGCGGTTTCCAATCGCCTTCCCTTTCCTCTCCACACATCAGACACCCTGTGAGGGAGGGGAGGCTGAGAGAGCCCTGATATTACTGAAGAAGAAGAAGAGTTGGTTCTTATATGCCTCTTTTCTCTACCCGAAGGAGTCTCAAAGCGGCTTCCAGTCGCCTTCCCTTTCCTCTCCCCACAACAGACACCCTGTGAGGGAGGGGAGGCTGAGGGAGCCCTGAGATAAATGAAGAAGAAGAAGAGTTGGTTCTTAGATGCCGCTTTTCTCTACCCGAAGGAGTCTCAAAGGGGCTTCCAATTGCCTTCCCTTTCCTCTCCCCACAACAGACACCCTGTGGGGTGGGTGAGGCTGAGAGAGCCCTGAGATTCCTGTTTGGTCAGAGTATCTTTATCAGGGCTGTGGCGAGCTCAAGTTCACCCAGCTGGCTGCATGTGGGGGAATGGGGAATCAAACCCAGCTTGCAGATTAGAAGTATAATATAGAGTACAATAAACGTAAAGCAATCAACCAATGAAAGAAGATCATTTTTTGTCTGTTTTTTCTTATTTCCAACTAATTTTTAGTCTTCACCAAAGCACCGACCGGTAACAACCACTTTCAAAGTATTTTCCTCAGTGGCAAAGACCTCACAAGAATTCACATTCTGAACAGTAAACACCAGTTTTCTTAAAAGCTGTGACACCTACAAACCATTGGTGGCACTTATGCAAAATTCTGTTTCTTAGAAGAGTTGGTTCTTATATGCCACTTTTCTTTACCCAAAGGAGTCTCAAAGTGGTTTCTAATCACCTTCCTTTTCCTCTCCCCACAACAGACACCCTGTGAGGGAGCGGAGGCTGAGACAGCTTGGTCAGATCAAATTTATCAGGGCTGTGGTGAGTTCAAGTTCACCCAGCTGGCTGCATGTGGGGGAGCGGGGAATCAAACCCAGCTAGTCAGATTACAAGTCTGCACTCCCAACCTCTACATCAGGGGTAGTCAAACTGCGGCCCTCCAGATGTCCATGGACTACAATTCCCAGGAGCCCCTGCCAGCAAATGCTGGCAGGGGCTCCTGGGAATTGTAGTCCATGGACATCTGGAGGGCCACAGTTTGACTACCCCTGCTCTACATCAAGCTGGCGCTCAGAGGCGAGGGGAGTTGGTGATGGAGTGGTATGGAAGGGAGGGCTGCTACGGGCAGTCTTCTCAGCTCCTGCTCTTCTTTCTGGCCTACACAAGGAGGAGCTGCCATAATTGTAGCAAAGGTGTGTGTGGGGGGGGAAGGAGGGTGAAGGTTATGATGTCACTTCTGGGGGACAAGCCCATCTGACGTCACTTCTGGGACTCCCCGAGGTCTGGAAAATTATTTCAGGGCCTCCGCCTGGATCAAAAGGTTGAAAAGGCCAAAACATTTTTGCCAGCAATTAAGCGGAGGACTTGGATAGTCCAGGCCAGGGGTAGTCAAACTGCGGCCCTCCAGATGTCCATGGACTACAATTCCCAGGAGCCCCTGCCAGCATTCGCTGGCAGATGCTCCTGGGAATTGTAGTCCATGGACATCTGGAGGGCCGCAGTTTGACTACCCCTGGTCCAGGCTAACCCCATCTCAAATGACGAGGGGGGAGTGTCCATTGCAATTCCGGGAGACGTCCAGGCCCTAACGGGAGGCTGGCAACCCCACTTCCCCACCCTGCTGGGTGGGGAAGTGCGGTTGCCAACCTCCCGTTAGGGCCTGGACACCTCCCGGAATTGCAATGGACGAGGGACTTCCAGCCCAGACTCCTGAGACCAGTTCCTCGGGGAAGCAGGGGTGCTTTGGAAGGAGGCCATCGTAACACTCAGTCCCGCGGAGGTCCCTCTGCTTCCCCCATGACCCCCCGTCAAATCTCCAGTCCTTCCCAGCCCCAATATACCCGAACCCACCGTGAAGGCGGTAGGCACCTGCGCATGCGCCGCCGCCAGGGCAGGATCTGGGTACGCATGCGCCTTATTTTTCTCCGGCTGAGGCAAGTCGCGTCGGAAGGGAGCGGCGACTCTCCGGCCTTGGGAGGCGCGGTGCGCACGCGCGGCTGCTCGCTCCTGGAGCCCCTTCGCCTTCGGAGTCGGCGGGGCGCGTGCGCAGAGGGGCGTGTCGGAAGGGCCGTTCGCCGGCGGTATTTAAAGGGGAAGTGGCCCTTTTTCTCCCCCTTCCCTCTCCCTCCGCCTGGTCCAGCCTCTCCCATGGCCCGCGGGGGCGGCCGGGACGGAGGGAGACTTCGCCGCCGCCGCGCAGGGGGATGGCCGGCCCGGCGCCCTCCGGCTCCCTCCTCGACCTGCCCGCCTCCGTCATGTGCCGCTTCTACGAGATCATGGACGCCCTCGGCCGCGCCGACTGGGAGCGCTTCGGTGAGGCCTCCGGGGAAGGGGATTTTTGGCCTTGCCAACCTCCAGGCGGGGGCGGGAGCGCTTCGGGGAAGTGGCTGGGGGGGCGGGCGGGAGGTGTGGGGCGAGGCCTGAGGGGTAAAGGGGGCAAGGGCTGCTGCTCTCGCCCTTCACATTCGGGGGTCCTTCCGGAACGGGGGGAGCCTTTTCTTGAGGCCCTCCCCCTGCCCTTTGACCTGATTTTGGGCCTTGCCAACCTCCAGGTGTGGGCGGGAGATGCCCGGGCCGGGGGACAGGGCAGTGGCGTGGGTCGAGGCCTGAGGGGTAAAGGGGGCAAGGGCTGCTCCTCCTGCCCTTCACATTCGGGGGTCCTTTCCGAACGGGGTCTGCCTCTCCTCAAGACCCCACCCCCTCTGTTGAAGCCCCTTGGTGCTTTTACCCATCACTAGGTACGGGCGGGAGATCTCCCGGAATCAAGGTGGGTCTCCCAGGTTTTCTGTATTTATTTGAAATATATATATATGTGCATGTCCCATTTCCTGCCTGCTTTGACCCCGTGGAACAGGGGTAGTTAAACTGCGGCCCTCCAGATGTCCATGGACTACAATTCCCATGAGCAAATGCTGGCAGGGACTCCTGGGAATTGTAGTTCATAGACATCTGGAGGGCCGCAGTTTGACTACCCCTGCCGTGGAATCTGCTGCCCCGGAGAGTGGAGGAGTCTACCTCGCTGGGAGATTTTAGGAGGAGATGGGATGAGTCCTTGGTGGGAATGGGTGATTTGCGAGTCCTGGAGAAGGTGGCGACCGTCCTGGATGGGCCTCAATATGATGGAAGAAAGCCCATGGGGGAATTGCTCAGATCTTACCTGCCTGATCTTATCTGCTTCGTAACATTTCATTCTCTCCCACTCATCTTTTGGGACATTGAGGTACAAAACAGCCATTTACCTTTTTTTGTTTCTGTGAGCCTCAGGGGAGGGCGGTATACAAATTGTAATAATAAATTAAAAATAAATATTTCACCCTTTTCCCAAATGGAATGACTTAGCTAATTCTCCCTTTTATCCTCTCAGCAGCCTTGTGAGGTAGGACAGGCTGAGCATAGTGGCCATCTGTTCTTTTCATTACATGCCTCTATTGGGGTTATTTATATTATTTGAAGGGAACATAAAAAGGTTTTAAATAAAAAGGGCGGTAGTACATAAGGACAGCGCAGCATCACAGCCGCCCTTGGGCAGACGAGCTGTCCATCTAGTCCAACATCCTGTCTCGCACAGGGGCCAACTGGATCCTCTGGAGGGCCAGAGAATGTTTGTTTTTATATACATGTTATTAAATGTCAAATTTGTAGGCTTTTGCCTAAATCAACCCACCCTGAACTGGTTGTCCACTGCGTGAGACAGGATGCAGGACTAGATGGACCCCTGGTCTGACCCAGCATGGCTCTTCTGATGTTCTCAGGAAAGCCTCGGCTTCTCTGCCCTGCTGTTAGCTCTCTAGAACAGGGGTAATCAAACTGCGGCCCTCCAGATATCTATGGACTACACTTCCCATGAGCCCCTGCCAGCATTCGCTGGCAGGGGCTCATGGGAATTGTAGTCCATGGACATCTGGAGGGCCACAGTTTGACTACCCCTGCTCTAGAAGAACTTGCTGGCCCCTGTGTGAGACGGGATTCAGGATTAGATGGACCTCTGGTCTGACCCAGCAGGGCTCTCCTGATGTTCAACTATCAACTATTCATAAAATAAAAACATCAGTTTGGTTGGATGCCTCCTTCATTGAAGAGAGGCTTAATATGTAGAAAAGGACAGCTGAGGCATTTTATGACCTGGAAGCAAATGTCACCCCTTTCTCCATTACCACGTCCCAACTGACTTGAGGTGAGCTCAAAAGATTTTCAAGGCAAGAGATGGTCAGAGTGGTTTTCCATTGCCCAACTCTAACTGCCAACCCTGGAGTTCCTTGAGGGTCTCCCATCCACAAACTAACCAGGGCTGATCTAGGTTAGCTTCCAAGGAATGACGAGATCAGACCATCCTGGGCGATCCAGATTCAGGGCAGAGAGACACGGAGGTAGGTGGTTTGCTATTGCCTGCCTCCATAAGGTGGTCTCATGGTGGTCTCCTCCAAGTGCTGACCAGGACACACCTTTTTTAGCTTCCTAGATTTCATGAGGCAGGACGAACCTGGGCCAGCCAGACCAAGGCAAGACGTGAACCAAGGTGGTTTGCTATTACCTGCCGACGTGTACCAACCAGCCTTTTGCAACCTTTTGACCATGGAGCAAACCCTGAAATATTCAGGCTTTGACTAACCCCAGCAGTGATGCCAGCTAGCCCTGCCCCCTGCCACGCCCATAGAAGCCACATATTCACAGTGTGCATGACATCACTTAAAACATCAAATGCTTGTTAATGAAGAAGTTTCATTTTTGCCTGTGCGGTAACTGTCCTGAGCAAAACCGGGATGCATTAGTCTCAGCTGTCCTAAAGCCCACCATGCAAAGGGCAGTTGTCAGGGAAAACGACCTGAGTGATTTGGTGTAACTTGTAACTTTGAGAGATCTCCGGGCGGAATTTCTGAATCCTTTGGCTTGCAACAGCCTATCTCCAGCCGTTTTCTGCTAGCTGGGCTTGGAGAAGAAATTTTGAGGGAGAGGGAATGGGAGGAGCCAACGGGGGGCATGCGGCAGATTCAGGGAGGGCAAATTCAAGGGGGGGGGCATGCGGCAGATTCAGGTCTCCCCTCCCATTCCTTTTCCATCGTGTGTGAATTCAACAAGGTCACCACAAACCAGACAGCTAAGCAGAAAACTCCTCCCTGGGTTAGTTAAATTTAAAGTGTGTGTGTGTGTGTGTGTGTAACCTCTCCGTGGCTCCGGAGTAACCCTGGGGTTAATAGTAACCCTGTTTGAGAATGTCTGTAGCAACCCTGGACTTCATTGTCTGCCTCCCATCCAGGTACTAATCAGGAGCTCTCCTTCTCAGGCTGGAACTGGCTGGGGCATCCCGGTCAAACCAGCCCCTATTAGATAGCTGTTAAAGCAGACTGAGCCTCTTGTGGCGCAGAGTGGTAAGGCAGCGACATGCTGTCTGAAGCTGTCTGCCCATGAGGCTGGGAGTTCGATCCTAGCAGCCGGCTCAAGGTTGACTCAGCCTTCCATCCTTCCGAGGTTGGTAAAATGAGTACCCAGCTTGCTTGCTGGGGGGTAAACGGTAATGACTGGGGAAGGCACTGGCAAACCACCCCGTATTGAGTCTGCCATGAAAACGCTGGAGGGCGTCACCCCAAGGGTCAGACATGACTCGGTGCTTGCACAGGGGACACCTTTACCTTTAAAGCAGACGAATGCTCTATCTCGATCTACCTTGCTAGGCTGTAATGTAGATGCCACCAACTCTGGCCAAGCTGCTTGCCCTGCTGCAACCCGGTGACAGGGTCGTTCGACCCCCCCAAAGGGCTCCCGACCCCCAGGTTGAGCACCACTGTGTTAAAAGAACAGTGACAGCCCCCCCCTTCCAAGGTAACCGGCAATTCTAATTGATAGTGTTCTGAGAGTATAAAAGTCAGGTTTCTCTAGAGGAGGGGTAGCCAACCTGTGGTCCTCCAGATGTTCATGGACTACATTTCCCATGAGCCCCTGCCAGCAAACGCTGAGTCCCAGTTGTGAGGCCAAAAGTGAGATAGGAAGAAGAGAAATGGGGACTGGCAGAGGTGGGTTCAAGTCCCCATCCTATTGTCAAATGCTGTGGTTTACTTCGGGCCTGTCATTCTTTTATGGTCTGGTGTAGCTGGCAGGGCTAGCAAGACAGACGAGAGGAAAGGGAAACCAACGTGGGGCTCCGAAGGAAAGGAAAAGATTACGATGTGATAGCGGGTAGTTGTGATAACGCATGCGAATCCTAGGTGGGCAGCTGAGTTGGCATGCCGCAGACAAAATGAAACAGAAAGCAACTCTGGTTGGTCTCTAAGAGAGCCAGCTTGGCACAGCGGTTAAGAGCAGCGGTTAAGAGCAGCAGACTCTAAGCTGGAGAACGGGGTTTGATTCCCCACTCCTCTACGTGCAGCCAGCAGGGTGACCTTGGGCCAACCCCAGTTCTCTCGGATCAGTTCTTTTTGAGCTCTCTCAGCAGTTCTCTTAGAGCTCTCTCGGCCTCGCCTACCTCGCAGGGTGACTGTTGTGGGGAGAGGAAGGGAATGATGACTGTAAGCCACTTTGGGACTCGTTCGGGTGGTGAAAAGCGGGGTATAATAAACCCAGCTCTTCTTTAGCTGCAACTTGACTGCTGGTTTGTGTTGCTGAATGGTTGAACTCACAAAGGTTAATCCTGTGGGGTTCAGACTTGAGGATACTGGGCTAGCCTGATCTTGGAAGCTTAGTGCTTGGATGGGAGACCCCCGGATGCTGAGTACTTGGGTGGGACACCACCAGAGGTCCAGGGTCACTACACAGAGGCTGGTAATGGCAAATCACCTTGAAAAGTTGGTGAGGAGTCTCTGTCAGTCACCTGTGCTTTGACCAGGCTTTCCAGCACAGCCAGCCCTGCGAGAACCAGACAGAACCTCCATGTTCTGTGGCAGCCAAGTCATTTGTTGTCGCCGTCTTGAACGCATCAGACTGTTTATTTTAATTTTTGACATAACTTATTATGCCGCCCTTCCCTATGGCTTGGGGCCAGAAGTTCAGCTGTCTGTCTGACTCATTCTGGCGCCTTCTCTGAACAGCCATCAAAAGCTCAGAATCACAGAATCATAAGAGTTGGAAGGAGCCATACAGGCCATCTAGTCCAACCCCCTGCTCAACGCAGGATCAGCATCCTAAAGCATCCAAGAAAAGTGTGCATCCAACCTTTGCTTGAAGACTGCCAGTGAGGGGGAGCTCACCACCTCCTTAGGCAGCCTATTCCACTGCTGAACTACTCTGACTGTGAACATTTTTTTCCTGATATCTAGCCTATATCGTTGTACTTGTAGTTTAAACCCATTACTGCGTGTCCTCTCCTCTGCAGCCAACGGAAGCAGCATCCTGCCCTCCTCCAAGTGACAACCTTTCAAATACTTAAAGAGGGCTATCATGTCCCCTCTCAGCCTCCTTTTCTCCAGGCTGAACATTCCCAAGTCCCTCAACCTATCTTCATAGGGCTTGGTCCCTTGGCCCCAGATCATCCTCGTCGCTCTCCTCTGTACCCTTTCAGTTTTATCTACGTCCTTCTTGAAGTGAGGCCTCCAGAACTGCACACAGTACTCCGGGGGTGGCCTGACCAGCGCCATATACACACGGCTTTCACCAGTATTGTTATTAATTAACTAACTAACTAATTTAATTTAATTTGTATACCGCTCTCCCGCAAGGGCGGTGAACAAAATAACATGTCCAATCTAATAAAGTAAAAAAGATTCTCATTAAGGTTTACCCAAGCCGTTATCAAGACACTGAAAATATACCGAAACCATTATTAAGACATTCCAAACTGTGTTTTAAGAGTTGCCTGATTCTGGTAGGCTTCGACTTTGCCTGGTCGTAAAAGAGAAGTTCCGGAAAGATAGCTGTGCCAAAGGAATTTGCTGACCGCAGCAAAAAGGTCCTACTGACTCACACAGGCCCCCCATGCAAGGCAGCTATGGGGGAGACCTCGAGCTGTCCGCCTCCCCGCTACTTTGAAGGGAATTTGGTGGTGGATGTAGGTGGGCGGCCACCTTCTTAGATGTTCAAAAAGCCACAATAACTATAATATCGGAAAGGGCTTTAAGTCCAGCTGTGTACGTTTAAAAAAAAAAATCCTATTCTTCACAAGCCCAGGTTTCAAAATGCCTTAACCATGACCGGCCTCTTCCCTTCCCCTCCTGCTGCTCAGCCTCCAGGATCGTCCGAAACCAAGTGGAGCTGCGCCTGTACGAGCGGACGGAGGGGCGGACCCAGAACGTCATGTGGGCCTGGATGAATCGCAACGCTCGCGTCTCCGACCTCCTCCACATCCTCAAGGACTTGCAACTTTACCTGGCCCATGACGTCATCGCCGCCTGTGAGTGGTTGGGAGTCCGGGCTTCTAATCTGGCGAGCCGGGTTTGATTCCCCACTCCCCCACATGCAACCAGCTGGGGGACCTTGGGCTAGTCACAGCACTGATAAAACTGTTCTGACCGAGCAGGAATCTCAGGGCTCTTTCAGCCTCACCCACCCCACAGGGTGTCTGTTGTGCGGAGAGGAAAGGGGAGGCAATTGGAAGCCTCTTTGAGAGTCCTTGGGGTAGAGCAGAGCGGTATATAAGAGCCAACTTTTCTTCTTCTCCCAGTTCTCCAGCTTGGCGTAGTGGTTAGGAGTGCGGACTTCTAATCTGGTGAGCCGGGTTTGATTCCCCGCTCCCCCACATGCAGCCATCTGGGTGCCCTTGGGCTCGCCACAGCACTGATAAAGCTGTTCTGACCGAGCAGGAATCTCAGGGCTCTCTCAGCCTCACCCACCTCACAGGGTGTCTGTTGTGGGGAGAGGAAGGGAAAGGGGATTGTGATCCGCTGTGGAATACCTTCGGGGCGTGAAAAGCAGGGTATAAAAAAAGCTCTCTTGTTTTTTCTTCCTAAGAGCCGATAGAAGTAACACAGCGGTATAGTCATGCCTTGTGCTTCACGTCTTGTCGCTTAGAGCAGGGGTAGTCAACCTGTGGTCCTCCAGATGTTCATGGACTACAATTCCCATGAGCCCCTGCCAACGAACGCTGGCAGGGTCTCATGGGAAATGTAGTCCATGAACACCTGGAGGAACATCTGTAGTCCATGGTCTCATGGGAATTGTAGTCCATGAACATCTGGAGGACCACAGCTTGACTACCCCTGGCTTAGAGGCTCTCTCTGAATGCGGTTTCTTTCTGCTGTTTCCCAGGGCATCCTCCAGCGCTCCGCCCAAAGCCCAGTGCACCCCCCTCTCGCCTTCCGTCTGTCTTCCACGATCCCCCGCGCCCCCCAGATCCTGGTGGGGATGGCAGCCGGCTGAAGACTTCTTTGTGGGACCCCCAGAAGGGAGCATCTTCGCCTCCTGCAGGTAACGCTACAGGTGTGAGTGTCCTGCATAGATGACCCAGGAGGTCCCTTCCAACTCTATGATTCTAGGCGTGCTGTGGTAAGGGCAAAAGCTGCAGGGGAAGGGCATTTTCCTCCCTTCCTCCAGGTCTTCAGTGCTAAGCTTTTTCCTCCTTTTGAAGCACAGGTCTCTAAATCACTCTTAATTCAATTGTCAAAGGCTTTCATGGCTGCAGCCGACTGGCTATTGTGTGTTTTCCTGGCTGTGTGGAGGGGCCTGGTAATTTTAGCCCCTGATGTCTGACCAGAAACTGTGGCCGGCATCTTCAGAGGAAGGACGCAACAAAATGGGAATGGGTTTGTGCCAAAATGTGGAGTGTGTGAACAGTTGCTTAGAACGTTCTCAGCGTCTGGGTGTCTCCCTAGGGATGGGCTGGAACACAGTGCTTTTCCTGTGTCTGGGTGGAGTTCTCTCAGAGCTCTCTGAGCCCCACAAAACTCACAGGGTGTCTGTTGTGGGGAGAGGAAAGGGAAGGCGATTGGAAGCCACTTTGAGCCTCCTTCGGGTAGAGAAAAGCAGCATCTAAGAACCAACTCTTCTTCTTCTTCAGTAATCTGAGGGCTCTCTCAGCCTCACCCACCTCACAGGGTGTCTGTTGTGGGGAGAGGAAAGGGAAGGCGATTGGAAGCCGCTTTGAGACTTTTTCAGGTAGAGGGAAAAGTGGCATATAAGAACCAACTCTTCTTCTTCTTCAGTAATCTCAGGGCTCTCTCAGCCTTGCCTCCCTCACAGGGTGCCTGTTGGGTAGAGAAAAGCGGCATATAAGAACTAGCTCTTCTTCTTCTTCTTCAGTAATATCGGGGCTCTCTCAGCCTCACCCACCTCACAGGGTGTCTGTTGTGGGGAGAGGAAAGGGAAGGCGACTGTAAGCCGCTCTGAGACTCCTTCGGGGAGAGAAAAGCAGCATATAAGACCCAACTCTTCTTCTTCTTCTTCAGTAATCTCAGGGCTCTCTCAGCCTCCCCTCCCTCACAGGGTGTCTGTTGTGGGGAGAGGAAGGGAAGGCGACTGTAAGCCGCTTTGAGACTCCTTCGGGTAGAGAAAAGCGGCATATAAGACCCAACTCTTCTTCTTCTTCTTCAGTAATCTGCTGCTGCTCTTAACCAGCATACCACGCTGGCTCTCTGGCTAGCCCTGGGGCACATATGGATGGGAGACTCCTGAGGAAGTCCCGGCCTGCAGAGGAGGTGATGGCAAAGCACCTCTTGCCTCGGGGGCCCTGCAGGGTCGCCGTATCTTTGCTCTGCCTCGATGCCATTTTGCACGCTCATCCCTGCCCTAATGACGTCGGTGGTTTTCTTTCAATGGCTGCAGGATGCCGGTTGGAGCGAAGCGTTTGTCCTGCCAAATCAGACCGAGACCCATCTAGTTGGACCGTCGGACCCACCAGTGGCCGGTCAGAGGCTTCTGGGACCGCACCAGCCGGACACGAAGGTGACGTTCCCCCCCCCTCGCCCCCGTTGGTTGTGGGCATTTGGCATTTAGAAGTGAACTGCCCCAGATATGGAAATTCCGTTTGCCGTAATATCCGTTGCTAGCCAATAACCGTCTACGCTTCTGGATGTCCCACACACCTGGCAATGGATATCGTGTGTCGCCTGTTGTTGTTGTGAACGTCTTTGACCCAAAACTACCGCCAGTCCAGTTTTATAGATTAAAATGGTCTCCCAGCTTTCCATGAAAAGTCCCAGCCGGACTGCAGTGTTCTAAACCAGCCCTTTTCAACCTTTTGACCCGTGGAAAAGCCCCTGAAATAATTTTTCAGGCTTCAAGGAGCTCCGGAAGGGATGCCGGCTGGTCACGCCTCCCTGCCGTGCTGCCCGGAAGTGACCTCACCACCTGTGTAAACAGACAGGCTGGAGGAGGAATAGAATCATAGAGTTGGAAGGGACCTCCTGGGTCATCTGGTCCAATCCCCTGCACTATGCAGGACACACACAACCCTCTCGCTCATCCACTGTCACCTGCCACCCCCTTGAACCTTCAGAGAATCAGCCTCTCCGTCAGACAGCTCTCCAGCCTCTGTTAAAAATCTCCAAAGATGGAGAACCCACCACCTCCCGAGGAAGCCTGTTCCACGTAGGAACCACTCTGACTGTCAGGAACTTCTTCCGGATGTTGAGACAGAATTTAGAATAATAGAATAACAGAGTTGGGACCTCCTGGGTCATCTAGTCCAACCCCCTGCACTATGCAGGACACTCACAATCCTCTCGCTTATCCACTGTCACCTGCCACCCCCTTGAGCCTTCCCAGAATCAGTCTCTCCATCAGATGGCTCTCCAGCCTTTGTTTAAAAATTTCCAAAGATGGAGAACCCTCCACCTCCCGAGGAAGCCTGTTCCACTGAGGAACCGCTCTGACTGTCAGGAACTTCTTCCGGATGTTTAGATGGAATTTCTTTTGAATTAATTTCATCCCATTGGTTCTGGTCCATCCCTCCAGAAGGACTGGAGGGGGAGACAGACATGCAGGTGTTGCCTCCTCCCAGGTGCAGAAACCACAGGAGAACTGAGGCTCAGGGAGGGGGAGAGGGAGCATTGGAAGCAGCCACTTCCCTAGCTTGTGGGCAAATCCATTAAGGCAGGAAGAGTAAGGCTCCAGACCCCCTCTCCTGCGGACCCCTGGGAGTCTCTGGAACCCTGGTTGGGAGTCCCTATTCTAAACCCCGGGAGGCACGCCTGGCCTCGACAAGGGCCAGGGCCTTTTCGGTCCTGGCCCCTACCTGGTGGAATGAGCTCCCTGAAGAGCTGCGGGCCCTGTCGGAGCTCTCCGAGTTCCGCAGAGCCTGCAAAACGGAGCTCTTCCGCAAGGCGTTTGTCTAAGGCCGGGTGATGGCCCGGGGCTAAGATCGGACCCCTCTCCCCGGAGGGGGGAGGCCAGTACTAGACTGACCTGGTTCCCCAGAGTGTTCCATCCTATGCCCAATTATCCTCCGTTCCCTTCTGCTCATCCAGTGGGCCTGTACGGGAATAGTTTTAATCGCCATCATTGTGACTTAGTCATTGTTTTAATGGGGTTTTAATGGGGAATTTTAATGGTTAATATATTGTATCTGTATTAAAATGTTGTGAACCGCCGCGAGCCGGTTTCCGAGAGCGGCGGTCATACAAATCAAATAAATAATAATAAAATAATAATAATAATAAACAAACCAAATCTTTTGCAAAGCAAGTAGAAATAATAATAATAAGAGTTGGTACTTATATGCTGCTTTTCTCTCCCCGAAGGAGTCTCAAAGCAGCTTTCATTCACCTCCCCTTTCCTCTCCCCACAACAGACAGCCTGTGAGGGAGGGGAGGCTGAGAGAGCCCTGAGATTACTGAAGAAGAAGAAGGGTTGGTTCTTTTATGTCGCTTTTCTCTACCCGAAGGAGTCTCAAAACGGCTTCCAATCTCCTTCCCTTTCCTCTCCCCACAGCAGACACCCTGGGAGGTGGGTGAGGCTGAGAGAGCCCTAGTTTTACTGCCTGATTGGATGCTCATCTGGACTCCCAAAAACTCCTCCCCTGCCCCAAACGTTGTCAGTCTTTAATGCGCTCCTTGGTCTCTTTCTCTTTTCCAAAGACATAGATAGCGAGGACTTGAGATTCCCACTGTTTTTATATGTCATTTCTTCCCTTCTAAAGCGTAATTTAATCACGGACCCCCGAGCACAGAAAGGGTTTGGAAGATAATGGCTTCTGACCCCTGGCCTCAGAGACATCTGTTGCTGTTGTAGGAGGAGGCAGTCCCTTTGGGGAACAGTCACGGCATGAATGACTCAGAGAAGCCCGGATAATAACTTTGCTTTAATTCCTGGCAGAAAGCATTTAAAAAAATAAAACAGTATGTCCTGTTAGTTTAATCTTGACGGTTCTGCCCTGGCTTTAGGTCTGCCACCAGAAGCTGATGCATCACAGATTTCCATTTTCAGCCTCCTCGTCTATGAGAATTCAGTCTGGCATCTGCAGCTCTGAATCACATTTTGGCTGTTGTATATTAGCAGGAAGGACTGTAGGCTTCTGCTTGGGCTTCTTGCCATCCTTGGAGCAGTGGTTAGGAGTGTGGACTACTAATCTGGCAAACTGGGTCTGATTCCCCGCTCCTCTACATGCAGCCTGCTGGGTGACCTTGAGGTAGTCACTGATAGAGCTGTTCTGACTGAGCAGTTCTTTCAGATCTCTCTCAGCCTCCCCTCCCTCACAGGGTGTCTGTTGTGGGGAGCGGAAAGGGAAGGTAATTGGAAGCCAATTTGAGATTCCTTTGGGTAGAGAAAAGCAGCATATAAGAACCAACTCTTCTTCTTCTTCTTCAGTAATCTCAGGGCTCTCCCAGCCTCCCCTCCCTCACAGGGTGTCTGTTGTGGGGAGAGGAACAGAAAGGTGATTGGAACCCAATTTGAGATTCCTTTGGGTAGAGAAAAGCAGCATATAAGAACCAACTCTTCTTCTCCTTCATTAATCTCAGGGCTCTCTCAGCCTCCCCTCCCTCACAGGGTGTCTGTTGTGGAGAGAGGAAAGGGAAGGCGACTGTAAGCCACTTTGAGAAAAGCAACATCTAAGAATCAACTCTTCTTCGAAAGATACAGAATTTTGCATGAGTGCCACCAATGGTCTGTAGGTGTCTTCTATGACACTGCTTTTAAGAAAATTGGTGTTTACTGTTTAAAATGTCCTCGAGGGTCCATTAGAATCCTTGCGATGTCTTTGCCACTGAGGACTGAGGAAAATACTTTGAAAGCGGTTGTTACTGGACAGCGCTTTGGTGAAGACTACAAATAAATTGGAAATAAGGAAAAAACAGAGAGAAATTATCTTCTTTCATCAGTTGATTGCTTTACTTTTATTGTAGTCTATTCATCCCTTGGAGGTTGACATCCGTGTGTGTTAGAAAGATGTGATCTTTGAATTGAGCCCCAAGTCTGCACAGTTCCCCCTAACCCTAAGTCTGCGGGTTCTGTGTGAATCTTTGCAGGGGGTGGTTGCGCTCCGGCTTTTAAGCCCTTCCTTTCTTGAGTAAACCCTTTGCAGTTGCATTTTATTATGTTTGTCCGAGCAAACATGCAAGCAATTTAATTGCTGTTACCTTTGATTTCAACCTTTCATTGACCTGCACTCCCTTGAGTTATTTGTTTTGGAAAGGAAGTATATAACTTTTAAATGGATACACATGCTTTCCTGTCCTCCTGAATTACGGTTTTTATTCGAGCTACGCACAGAATATCTGCAGAAATTATTAGGTCACGCAATTTTTTTAATTAGCCAAATCTGTCCCCTGCATGAAAATCAACTGTGGCACTTCTGCAACCTGGGATGGAAAGAAGAAGAAGAAGGAAAAAAAACTGTAATTCTTATCCATTGTATCAGAAAACCCTTCCCTGCTCTCCTGGAGGTGCCACCGTCCCTTGGCACCCCGTACTGAAATGTTTGTTTGGCTACTTTCACCGTAATGACACTCCTGTTCCTTGACCTCACCTACAGAATCCCCCTGCCCGTCACAATCTCTGCCGGACCCCTCACGTAGCAGCCGCCTCAGCAGTGATGGCCGAAGCAGCTCACCTTTACCTCCTCCTGCCCACCTGAAAGAAGAACAGGTACAGGCCTAGTGGGAATGTAGAATGGTCCGGAAGAGCCCGATGTCAGAAGCTAAGCAGGGAGAGTACTTGGATGAGAGGCCACCAAGGAAGGCTCTGCAGAGAAAGGCAAGGGCAGACCCACCTCTGCATCTCCCTTGCCTGGAAAGTTCCTCGCTTGGTTTGATATGCACTGTAAGCTAAGCAGGGTCGTTACTTGGACGGGAGAGCACTGCTTCTTGCTAGTCTTGGAAGCCCCTTGCTGGGGTCACCATAAGTCTTGGATGCGAGACCCCCAAGGAAGGCTCTGCAGAGGAAGGTAATAGCAAACCACCTTCTCCCTTGCCTGGAAAGCCCCTTGCTGGGGTGGCCAGAAGTTGGAAGCTCAGCAGGGTCAGTACTTGGAGGGGAGACCACCAAGGAAGGCTCTGCAGAGGAAGGCAAGGGCAGACCACCTCACCACCTCTGCTTGTCCCTGGCCTGGAAAGCCCCTTGCTGGGGTGGCCAGAAGCTGGTTGCAATTTGATGCCACTCCCATAAGTGCACTTTCTGGTCTGCCATTTGTTAAAACGGTTCTCCTGCTGCTCCCTGCGATTATTTGTCTCTCTGCTCTGCTTGAAAAGGTTCTTCCTCCGCCTCTCTGGGCCGTCATCCGTTTTGTATTGATTTTGGAGCTTTGCTGGCACTTTGGCTGAGCTCTTCCTGTCACTGTTCTGTTTTCAGCCCAAAAAGACTTTCTAAGCACCGGAAGCCTAGTTTTTCCAAGACCCAGCTATTTTCTGTCTCACTGTTTCCTCTATTTTGGCTGATCTTGATAACTCTTGATGAAGTTTCCTCTTCTCTCAATCTTCGGAGAATCGCTGTTCCTTCACATACTTCCCCATTTAGCAGTCCTGTTTTCTCAGTTCCTGCTGCTTCTGACTAGGAATGTTTCCCAAGTTCACTGTGCACAGTCTGGGGTGAGCCAGCGAGTCCCTGGTTCAACTGTGGTCTCCATGAGAACCTTTAGAACGTAAGAATGGGATCATTTGGAGGGCCAACAACAGGGCAGAGAGGCCGAGGCCTTCACAAGAACATTGGAGAAGCCCTGCTAAATTAGAGCAGTGGTCCATCGAGTCCAGCATCTAGTGTCACCCAAGTGGCCAAAGAGTTCCTCTGAAGAGCCAGCAACAGGGCAGAGAGACCCTCAGAAGAGCCCTCTGGGTCAGACCAGGGAGGGTCCCTCCAGTCCAGCCTCCCATCTCACCCAGGGGCCAGCCAGTCCCTCTGCAGGGCCAGCCACAGGGCAGGGAGGCCGAGGCCTTCCCCTGAGAAGACCCTCAGAAGAGCCCTGCTGGGTCAGGCCAGGGAGGGTCCCTCCAGTCCAGCCTCCCGTCTCACCCAGGGGCCAGCCAGTTCCTCTGTAGGGCCAGCCACAGGGCAGAGAGGCCGAGGCCATCCACTGAGAAGACCCTCAGAAGAGCCCTGCTGGGTCAGGCCAGGGAGGGTCCCTCCAGTCCAGCCTCCCGTCTCACCCAGGGGCCAGCCAGTTCCTCTGCAGGGCCAGCCACAGGGCAGAGAGGCCGAGGCCTTCCCCTGATAAGGACCTCAGAAGAGCCCTGCTGGGTCAGGCCAGGAAGGGTCCCTCCAGTCCAGCCTCCCGTCTCACCCAGGGGCCAGCCAGTTCCTCTGCAGGGCCAGCCACAGGGCAGAGAGGCCGAGGCCTTCCCCTGATAAGGACCTCAGAAGAGCCCTGCTGGGTCAGGCCAGGGAGGGTCCCTCCAGTCCAGCCTCCCGTCTCACCCAGGGGCCAGCCAGTTCCTCTGCAGGGCCAGCCATAGGGCAGAGAGGCCGAGGCCTTCCCCTGATAAGGACCTCAGAAGAGCTCTGCTGGGTCAGGCCAGGGAGGGTCCCTCCAGTCCAGCCTCCCGTCTCACCCAGGGGCCAGCCAGTTCCTCTGCAGGGCCAAGAGGGCAGAGGGGCCGAGGTCTTCTCCTGAGAACAAAATCAGAAGAGCCCTGCTGGGTCAGGCCAGCAAGGCAAAAGTGGCCATTAGAGGCCTGATTGGCTGTGCAGATATTTAAAAACTTTGACAGTCATGGCCACCACACCACCACAAGGTGCTACGCTGTGCGACTGAAGGTACACCGTGGAAGCCATTTTGTTCCTGGCTCCGCCTCCTGAGGGAGCCCATGGTGTGTCAGGATTCCAACCCGTGCCCCTTGCAAAGCTAAAGGAAGTGCCCATCTCCTCCCCTAGGTAGTATTTGGTGCTTTATGTATGAAGAACATCCAGAGACTCCTTGGTGGGGTTGCCCTTTTACCCCCAGAGAATACTGTGGCTCTCCGGCCATTTCCCGGTATGTTGCTCATGGAAGACTCCTGGGCAGAGCTCCCATGAACTTTCTCCTTGCAGGAAGAGCTTGGAACCAGCAAGTGGGCGAGGGGGGGGGGCGGCATTCTTTCAAAAATGCCAGAAGCACTAAGCGAGGACATTCTTGCCCCAGTTTGCGTGGCAGCTCGGTTCCACTGAGGTGGAACTCAGACTGATTCTGGCTTCACCTCTCCCTTCTCCACCCAGGCCGGTGACTCCGTCTCCCCGACCTGCCCCTTCTCCTGGCCTCTGCAGGAACTGCTTGTGGCCACGGACAACTTCTCTGAGCACCTGAAAATCGGCGAAGGCGGCTTCGGTTGTGTCTACCGGGCCCGGCTCCGCAACACGGATTACGCTGTCAAACGGCTCAAGGAGGTATAATCCAGGGGGTTAGGGCGGGGGACGGGCTGCCGGCTTGTAGCTCAAATCCCATCTGCCTTTTCGGCGTCTTTCTTGTCCTTCTCCCGGCTGACCTCTGGGAGGAAGGAGGATCGGAGCTCGGTGGCAGGGGGGACGGGACGTGCCTTGCACGGGTACGGATCCTGTTCTTGGTCGCTGTGGTTGACAGGCCTCTGGATAGCAGGGCGAGGCCAAGCGTCCGCTTCAGCGGCCAGAGTTTTGCCACAATAGAAACGGAAAGTTCCGTGCCAATCCAGCTACCAAACTAAAAATTGTCGACAACAACCCAGTGTATCTCGCAATACGAATATACGTCTGAACAAAACTGCGAGACCAGGGGTGGCCACATGGTGGCTCTCCAGATGTCCACGGACTACAATTGCCATGAGCCCCTGCGAGCAGGGGCTCATGGCAATTGTAGTCCGTGGACATCTGGAGAGCCACCATGTGGCCACCCGTAGCAGAGACCGATATAAACTGTCAGCAGAGGGTTTAATAAGCCAATAAATATGTACACGACAGATAACGTAAACAAGAGAAGGATATCTGTGAACGCAGTTTGCCAGGCAAATGCAACCTGAAGAAGAAGAAGAAGAAGAAGAAGAAGAAGAAGAAGAAGAAGAAGAAGAAGAAGAAGAAGAAGAAGAAGAAGAAGAAGAAGAAGAAGAAGAAGAAGAAGAAGAAGAAGAAGAAGAAGAAGAAGAAGAAGAAGAAGAAGAAGAAGAAGAAGAAGAAGAAGAAGAAGAAGAAGAAGAAGAAGAAGAAGAAGAAGAAGAAGAAGAAGAAGAAGAAGAAGAAGAAGAAGAAGAAGAAGAAGAAGAAGAAGAAGAAGAAGAAGAAGAAGAAGAAGAAGAAGAAGAAGAAGAAGAAGAAGAAGAAGAAGAAGAAGAAGAAGAAGAAGAAGAAGAAGAAGAAGAAGAAGAAGAAGAAGAAGAAGAAGAAGAAGAAGGAGTTTTTGTTTTTAACGTGTTATTTCACGTCTCCATTATTTAGTGACGTAGCTGGCTTTCCATCTTCCGTTGGCTTAGTGCATGGTCCGTGTTCCCTCCGGAGTATAGTAGCGGGAACTCGAAGCCAAAACTTCTCTGCTCCATCTCACTGTTACTGACTGCCTGTTCACTCTGGAGAGCAGCTGCCAGCCTGAGCGGTTGATACGGACCTCAAAGGGCCACTGGCCTGATTCAGTGTCCGGCAGCTTCATGTCTGTGTCCGACTTTCAGTCCTGGCTGTTCCCAAGTGCTCCGTCCCTTCCCAGTCCCAGCCCCGTACATTTGGATGATGGGAAATGCCTCCCCCCCCCCCGTCAGCTCAACTGACAGCCTCCCTCTGTCTCCTTTGATCGGACAGAAAGCAGAACTGGACTGGGCAGTGATTCAGAACAGCTTCGTCACGGAGGTGGAGAAACTCTCCCGGTAAGAACCGTAAAGCTTGGCTTGGCTTGGGACCGGGGCGTCTGAAGAGGGACCATCCTCTCGCATACTTTGGAATTAAGACCACAAGAAAGGCCTTCCGGACCCTCCCACTGAAGCAAAGAAGCGCACGAGAGAGAGGGCCTTTTCTGTGGCAGCCCCACAATTCTTGGAACAGTCTCCTCAGGAAGGTGACAGTCTCCTCTGTCCCCCCCCCCGTCCCCCCGCTAGCTCTTTTGGAGACTCCTGCGGTCTCCCCTCCTCCCAGCTTCCCTCGCAGCCAGCCTTTAAAACGGCCTGGCCGGCCAGCATTCCCTGCAGATCTGGCATGTCGTTTCCAGGCCCGTTGGCCTCCTCCGTAATCATGCAGCACGCTGCCTCTGGCCGCTGCCCGGACTTTACAGGGCCTGCTGGTGGGTCACGCTTAATAGGGGCACTAGGCAGCACAAGGCCTCCTGCTTCCTGGCCGCCCCTGACCCCCGCCTGTCCTTCCCCCCCCCCCAGGTTCCGGCACCCCAACATCGTGGAGTTTGCGGGTTACTGTGCCGAAGAAGGCAACTTCTGCCTGGTCTACGTCTTCCTCCCCAAGGGCTCCCTGGAGGACCACGTGCACGGGCAGGTACCTCTTCCCACTCCGTGCTCTTGAGAAAAGCGAGACGCTCAGCACCTCGCCGTGTAACTGGCCTGTTTCGTTTTGCCTCTCAGGCCGGCCTCTGCCTCTCCTGGGCCCAGCGCCTCAACGTGGCCATGGGGACGGCCAGAGCCATTCAGTTCCTGCACAGCGACTCCCCCAGCCTCATCCATGGAGATGTCAAGAGGTGAGAGCGGGGGTCCCCCCCCCTGTTGCATAGTGAATACAGATGCACAATTCTCCTGTGAATAACTGTAATCACTAGATCAGGGGTAGTCAACCTGTGGTCCTCCAGATGTCCATGCACTACAATTCCCATGAGTCCCTGCCAGCTCATGGTAATTGTAGTCCATGGACATCTGGAGGACCACAGGTTGACTACCCCTGTACTAGATGATTAATATGAGCCGGGTTTATACTGCGAGGGCTTTTTTAGTGTTTTGACGCGGCCGTTCTCAACAGGGGCCACATGGGACCCCCAGGGGAATCCTGGCACATTTCAAGGGGGGGTCACAGCCTGAAAAATGTGAGGAGCCCAAAAAGCTTATGGGGGGGCTGGTAACTGAGCAGGCGAAAAACTCTTCTTGTCATCATGTATGAGGTCATAAATTCCTAGAAAGCTCGACTTTCAAGGGGAAGAAAAAGAACTTATGTAATCCGGGGTTTTTTTGTGCGATGACATTAAAAAAAAAAGACTGCACGTAGTTCTCTTGGTCGAATGTTCTAGAAATCTGTTTTTGTACATATAAGACAAAGTTTGCTGAGTGTAGTTAGTCCACTTAGAGGAGGGCAGGGAAGGGTTCCTGTTGGCAGCGGAGGATGTGCAGTCATGGGTTTAAACAACATGTAGAATGGTACCAGCTAGATATCGGGGGGAGAAAATTCACAATCAGCGTAGTTCAGTAGGGCAATGGGTTGCCTAAGGAGGTGGGGAGCTCCCCCTCACTGGCCGTCTTCAAGCAGCGGCTGGACAGACCCTTCTCCTGGATGCTGGAGGCTGATCCAGCACTGAGCAGGGGGTTGGACTAGATGGCCTGCATGGCCCCTTCCCACTCTAGGATTCCAGGGGTCTAGTTCAGCAGTGGAAGGGGCTGCCTAAGGAGGTGGGGAGCTCCCCCTCACTGGCCGTCTTCAAGCAGCGGCTGGACAGACCCTTCTCCTGGATGCTGGAGGCTGATCCAGCACTGAGCAGGGGGTTGGACTAGATGGCCTGCATGGCCCCTTCCCACTCTAGGATTCTAGGAGTCTAGTTCAGCAGTGGAAGGGGCTGCCTAAGGAGGTGGGGAGCTCCCCCTCACTGGCGGTCTTCAAGCAGCGGCTGGACAGACCCTTCTCCTGGATGCTTGAGGCTGATCCTGCACTGAGCAGGGGGTGGGACTAGATGGCCTCCATGGCCCCTTCCCACTCTAGGATTCTAGGAATCTAGTTCAGCAGTGGAAGGGGCTGCCTAAGGAGGTGGGGAGCTCCCCCTCCCTGGTCTTCAAGCAGTGGCTGGACAGATCCTTCTCCTGGATGCTTGAGGCTGATCCAGCACTGAGCAGGGGGTGGGACTAGATGGCCTCCATGGCCCCTTCCCACTCTGGGATTCTAGTTCAGCCATGGAATGGGCTGCCTCAGGAGGTGGGGAGCTCCCCCTCACTGGCCGTCTTCAAGCAGCCACTTCCTCAGAGGGAAGTGGAAGGAGACAGAACTTCTGCCACAACAAATGGCGGCGGATGGGCATCCTTGAATACAGGCCGTTTGACTTCAGCGCCGATCCTAAAGGCCAGAAGGGAAGCCTTGGGACGGGCCGTAACCCCTTTTCTGTCTGCTCTGCCCCCGGCAGCTCGAACATTCTCCTGGATCAGGCGCTCAACCCTCGGCTGGCTGACTTCGGACTGGCCCGGTTCAGCCGCCGGCCAAAACCCGGGCAACATAGCAGCACGCTGGGCCGGACCCAGACGGTGCGGGGCACGCTCGCCTACCTGCCCCTTGAGTACATCCAGACCGGGACGCTTTCTACGGCCATCGACGTCTTCAGCTTCGGCGTGGTGAGGCCCGGCAATTGGGAGGAGCTGGGGGTGGGGAAGCCCAGGGGATTTGGGGACGCAGCCAGGGGAGGGGAAGGGGCATCCGCAGAGTATGATACCACAGAGCATACCGTCCGAGCTGCCGTTTCCACCAGGGGAGTAGATCAGTAGCACTTCTTGAATTCCGTCCTCCACTTGGAAGCGGGCAAGACTAGGAGGAACGTGATGAAGGGCTAGCGAGGTCCGGGCCAGATTAAAATCCCGCCCCCCTGAAATTCTGCTCCTTTGTTCCCCCAAAATGCTAGCTAGATTGAGGCCCATTCTTTGTTTACCATCAACTAACTTCCTAGGACTGTGACTGCCACCTCCCCGCGCGGGAGACTGTTTTGCCCAAGGAAAGTCCTTTTTGGGACAGAACAGCCTGTTTGCAAAGCAGCTCTGGAGACTTTTCTGCTGAGTCAGGGTTCTGAGTGTCTGTTATCTGCCGCAGACACTCCTGTGCCTTCACCGGTACTGGGATGGGCGGGAGTCTAGATAAGTCCCCAGCTGCCTTGGTTCGGCCGCTGAGAGGCAAAGGCCCATAAAGGCAACAGGGCCATGATTGTCCCTTCCAACTTTTTTTATTTATTTATTTATTTTTAATTATATTTATATACCGCCCTCCCCGAAGGCTCAGGGCGGTTTACATAGGAGCAAAGAACAATACATAAAACAGTCTATAAACAAGTGAAGACATTTACAATAATAATACTAATAGTTGTAACCATATAACAATGTAACAGTATATACAGGCCGGTCACTGACTGAGCGTATGCTGGGGTCCCCAACAGAGCCCACGAAGACGTTGCTTCATCTCGCTGTTTCTGGAAAGCTGTCAAGGTTAGGTGGGGCTTTTGAACAGAAAGGCTTCTGATTGGATACTGGGAATGTGACACGCTTGGTGTACAAGCCCTGGCATCTGCAGGCAGGAGGGGATGGGGAGGACCTTGGCCTGAGACCCTGGCTCAGTGGCAGAGGCTCTGCTTGGCAGGCAGAAGGTCCCAGGTTCAATCCCCAGTGGCATCTCCAGTTAGAAGGACCAGGCAGGAGGGGATGGGAAAGGCCTTGGCCTGAGACCCTGGCTCAGTGGCAGAGCCTCTGCTTGGCAGGCAGAAGGCCCCAGGTTCAATCCCCAGTGGCATCTCCAGTTAGAAGACCAGGCAGGAGGGGATAGGAAAGACCTTGGCCTGAGACCCTGGCTCAGGGGCAGAGCCTCTGCTTGGCAGACAGAAGGTCCCAGGTTCAATCCCCGGCATCTCCAGTTAGAAGACCAGGCAGGAGGGGATGGGAAAGACCTTGGCCTGAGACCCTGGCTCAGTGGCAGAGCCTCTGCTTGGCATGCAGGAGGTCCCAGGTTCAATCCCCGGCATCTCCAGTTAAAGTACCAGGCAGGAGGGGATGGGAAAGACCTTGACGTGAGACCCTGGAGATCCACTGCTATTCTGAGCAGACAATATTGTCCTTGAAGGACCAACAGTCTGAATCCATATAAGAGAACTTCTTGCATTCATGTGCCAAATTCCTCTGCTCAGTGGCCGTCTTCTCACTCCCGTGATGCCTGCCATCTTGATCTTCACCCGTCTTTCTCTCCCCACCCAAGGTACTCCTGGAGATCTTGACAGGAAGGCAGCCCATGGAGACGGATCCAGATGGGCGCAGCAAGTATTTGGTGAGGAACTCTCCTTTGCTTCCTCTGGCTTGCCTCTCTCCACGTGCTGCTTGCTCCTTATCCCCTCCGATGCCCTCACCCTGCCCGCCATCTGCTGCTCTTCTGACCTACTTCCCACATCTCTGCCTCCAGAAGGATCTGCCGAACGAAGAAGAGGAGCCGACGGCCCTCCCGCTGTCTGCCGCGACGACGTCCACCTCCTCCCCAGCTCTGCAGCCCGGCAGCCGTCTCCACCAGAGGCACAAGGACCCCAGAGCCGGACCCTGCCCGGAGCAAGTGGCTGCTGCATTAGGGAGGCTGGCCTGCCGTTGCCTTCACCGCCGAGGCAAGCGACGCCCTTCGATGGCCGAGGTAGGGGAAGCGACGGCAGCCCCAGATTGGAAGCAGTTGGGCCGACTGAGCGGGATGGAAGTTCTGCCTGCTTCTGAGGCATTGTGGAGCCAGTGGCTGGCCCCAGCCGCTGGTTCTCCTCTGTCAGACGGTCTCCACTTACATCGATGTCAGCTGGGCATACGGTGGAGGCGAGTGTCAGATCCACACCCAGATTCCCTCTTCTTACAAGCAGGAAGTTGCCTTCTAGTTAATGAGGCCCTTGGTCCATCCAAGTCAGTGGGGTCTACTGCTGTTTAGGCTGGTCCTTCACATCACTTACTGCTTGGTCCATTTAAGATGCCGGGGATTGAACCTGGGACCTTCTGCCTGCCAAGCAGAGGCTCTGCCACTGAGCCAGGGTCTCAGGCCAAGGTCTTTCCCATCCCATCCTGCCTGGTCCTTCTAACTGGAGATGCTGGGGATTGAACCTGGGACCTTCTGCCTGCCCAGCAGAGGCTCTGCCACTGAGCCAGGGTCTCAGGCCAAGGTCTTTCCCATCCCCTCCTGCCTGGTCCTTCTAACTGGAGATGCTGGGGATTGAACCTGGGACCTTCTGCCTGCCCAGCAGAGGCTCTGCCACTGAGCCAGGGTCTCAGGCCAAGGTCTTTCCCATCCCCTCCTGCCTGGTCCTTCTAACTGGAGATGCCGGGGATTGAACCTGGGACCTCCTGCCTGCCAAGCAGAGGCTCTGCCACTGAGCCAGGGTCTCAGGCCAAGGTCTTTCCCATCCCCTCCTGCCTGGTCCTCCTAACTGGAGATGCCGGGGATTGAACCTGGGACCTCCTGCCTGCCAAGCAGAGGCTCTGCCACTGAGCCAGGGTCTCAGGCCAAGGTCTTTCCCATCCCCTCCTGCCTGGTCCTCCTAACTGGAGATGCCGGGGATTGAACCAGGGACCTCCTGCCTGCCAAGCAGAGGCTCTGCCACTGAGCCAGGGTCTCAGGCCAAGGCCTTTCCCATCCCCTCTACCTGGTCCTTCTAACTGGAGATGCCGGGGATTGAACCTGGTACCTTCTGTATGCCAAGCAGAGGCTCTGCCACTGAGCCACTCCGCTGCCCCCCCCCCACCCGTGTGCATGTTATTCACATATTCTTCTGCATAAAACCCTGGGCACTGGTGTTTGCATTCTTTAAACGCACTAACCGTCAACCAGCACTCTGACAGCTTCTGCCTCCTCTCAGCCCAGCCATTTCCTACCAGCTGCACACAGCCGTATCTGTTTTCCAACCGTCTGAGGTTTTATTTTTAAAAAACCCTCCCCACAAGAGATGTTTATAAACGCTGAGTCGATCTTGAAAAGGGTTCCCTCCAGACAGGAATGAGGGGTGTTTCCAAAAGTGTCTTGGTTCCTCTCAGATTTCTTTTGAGAGCTGTTTGTCTGCCTGGAAGATTCCCTGCTTGAAACAGATGGGGGCGCTATAGGGTTCTTTACCCATTTTCTCCCTTGGATCACAACAAGGGTTTAAACCAGGGGTAGTCAAACTGCAGCCCTCCAGAGGTCCATGGAGTACAATTCCCAGGAGCCCCTGCCAGCATTCGCTGGCAGGGGCTCCTGGGAATTGTAGTCCATGGACCTCTGGAGGGCCGCAGTTTGACTACCCCTGGTTTAACAGATCCTGGGCCTCTTTGCAGTGGTGTATCTGCCCTGTCCCTGGCAATGTTTAGAATTTGGGAATGGGTGAAGGGTTTCTAAAGTGAGGACTGGGGGCTGTGAACTGTGATCAAGGTGCAACCCTGGTTATTATAACCTAGAAGGGAGGCCCCCAACGAAGCCAAGGATGGCCAGACTGTGGCTCTCCAGATGTCCATGGTCTACAATTCATGGGGGCTCATGGGAATTGTAGTCCATGGATGTCCGGAGAGCCGCTCTTTGGCCATCCCTGTTCTACAGAGTCAGGTGATGGCAGACCACCTATGGATATCTAGCGCCCGATCTCAGAAGCTGAGCAGAGTCGGCCTTGGTTAGTACTTGAACAGAAGACCACCAAGGAAGGTTTCCTATGGAGAGTCAAGCAGTGGCCAACCACCTCGGTTTAGTTCATGACTTGACTTCCGGGGGTTGGGCTGCAGCTAGGCCTGGCCTGGACTCAGAGGGGAGGCGCCTAGGGGGGGGCAGGCAACAGCAAAAAAGCCCAGGGAATCTCTGTGGCCTTCGCTAGCCCAAGGACATCAGATCTCAGAAGACAAGCAGGATTGACCCTTGTCAGTACGTGGACAGGAGACGCTCAAGAAAGCCCAAGGTTGCTATGCAGAGGCAAGTCGTAGCAAACCCCCTGTCTTATGTCGATCTTGAACAGGCTAGCCTGTTCATGTCAGATCTCAGATACCAAGCAGGGTCCGCCCTGGTTAGCACTTGAGCGCACTTAACCGCCCTGGTTAGCCCTGGTTAGCACTTGATGAAGCCCAGGGTTGCTTCGCAGAGGCAGGCCTTGGCCAGCTACCTCTGCACACCTCTTGCCTTGGGAACCCCACGAGGGCTCGCCATAAGTGGGCTGTGACTCGACTGCTCATTGTACTCCTCACCCCCACCCCGGGCCCTGCTGGGGACCCCCTGTGGCCTCCCACTGTCTCAGGCCAGGCGAGCAGAGGACTCAGTTCTCCCCCCCACACTCCTGTTCCTCGCAGGTCTACCAGGAGCTGGAGCAGCTGCAGCTGACCTTGTCCAGGGAAGCAGCCGCCCCTTTTCTGCTGCCGGGACCCCCCCGCGCCCCCCAGGAAAGCTCCTACCCCTCCCGGCCGCACAACCAGCCCGAAGAGAGCGACGAGAGCCTGGACTCGGAGCTGCAGAGCCACGGAGGCCTGTCCCGAGAGCGAGTCGTGCTCCGCCCCCCAGGTGAGACTTGCTTTTGCCGCTTCTGCAGCCCCCTCCCAAAGACACAAGGCTTGCTAACACCAATTAGTACAAAGAGGAGGCAGCGCTAATTAGCAGATTACAGCTATGGTCATTTTGTTGTTCAGTCGGGATATATTTATATTTATATTTATATTTATATTTATATTTATATTTATATTTATATTTATATTTATATTTATATTTATATTTATATTTATATTTATATTTATATTTATATTTATATTTATATTTATATTTATATTTATATTTATATTTATATTTATATTTATATTTATATTTATATTTATATTTATATTTATATTTATATTTATATTTATATTTATATTTATATTTATATTTATTTCCATGTAAGTTATATAATGTTCAGTGTAAACCGCCCAGAGCTGCAAAGAAATGGGCGGTATAGAAATCTAATCTAATCTAATCTAATCTAATCTAATCTAATCTAATCTAATCTAATCTAATCTAATCTAATCTTATAATATAATATAATATAATATAATATAATATAATATAATATAATATAATATAATATAATATAATATAATATAATATAATATAATATAATATAATATAATATAATATAATATAATATAATATAATATAATATAATATAATATAATATAATATAATATAATATAATATAATATAATATAATATAATATAAATATAATATAAATATAATATAATATAAATATAATATAAATATAATATAAATATAAATATAAATATAAATATAAATATAATATAAATATAATATAATATAAATATAATATAAATATAATATAAATAACATTTATTTATTCGATTTCTATACCGCTGCTTGCCGTAGCCTCGCAGCGGTTTACACATAAAATTCTAAACCCCAATAAAATCCCCGTCAAAATCAGAATGGCGACCATAAAATCAGAATGGCGACCATAATCTCTCGCAATCCCTCCTTGTTCAGGATGGGGCCCTCGATCTAATCTAATGTAATGAGAGCTGGGGCCGAGACGAATTTGGGAACCAGCTGGAGAACCCCTCCCCTGGGACTCTGCCCCGGCCTTAACCGTACGGATACAAAATGATGCCAGAATCCGTGCCGCCCATCATCAAGAAACCAGGCTGGGCTGTTCCTTTGCCCGCCTGGGATTGCCCCTGCATCAGCGAGACAGCCCGGAGTAGCGGCTAGAGCTGACCCTATATGGTCATATCACCCAATAAACGTTTATCAATTCTAAAACATTTATATACAATTAATTCACTCCCACCCATTCAGGAAACCCTTCCAGGGCCGTCAAGCAACCCCAGGGTTTCACAAAACCCTGGCTGAGCAAGCCTGGTCCAAGCAAACCGTTAATCCCCCAGGGCTACGACATTCCAGCGAGGGAACGAGACGCCATCACAGCCGTGATCCATTCACCAGCTCAGCCGAGCCTCGCCCAGTGGCCCCGTGGAATCTCTGAGGCTGCTACATTCTGCGGAATGCCGCAGAAAAAGGAACAGATGTTAACCTCTGCTGACAGCCCATTGGACAGCACTGAGACATTTAAGAATGTCCGAAATTGCTTTGGCCGATCAGCCTGGAGGCAGGGAGCGTGGGCACACACAGCCAGTTTGGTGTAGTGGTTAGGAGTGCGAGTTTCTAATCTGGCATGCCGGGTTCGATTCTGCGCTCCCCCACATGCAGCCAGCTGGGTGACCTTGGGCTTGTCACAGCACTGATAAAACTGTTCTGACCGAGCAGGAATATCAGGGCTCTCTCAGCCTCACCCACCTCACAGGGTGTCTGTTGTGGGGAGAGGAAAGGGGAGGTGAATGTAAGTCACGTTGAGCTTCCTTTGGGTAGAGAAAAGCGGCATATAAGAACCAACTCTTCTTCCAGTAATCTCAGGGCTCTCTCAGCCTCTCCTCCCTCACAGGGTGCCTGTTGTGGGGAGAGGAAAGGGAAGGCGACTGTGAGCCTCCTTCGGGTAAAGAAAAGTGGCATATAAGAACCAATTCTTCTTCTTCTTCAGCAAGAATGAAGCTTGTTAAAAACATGCCTACAATAGGGGGTGCTTGCTTCTGCTTTGTGTGTGTGTGTGTTTGCGTAGCAACCCTGGACTTCCTTGGGGGTCCCCCACCCAAATACTAGAGATGTTCTGCGGTGCTTGGTCACTGCCTCCCCCCGTGTTACAGCCCTGGACTTCTTTGGTGGTCTCCTGCCCCAAAAGCAGCCAGACCCTTAGCTGAGCGTCCGAGGCCTGATGTGCTTCGTGCGGCCTGGGCCGTTCAGTCGTGAGCCTGTAAAAGCACGGCTACCCAGAATGCTTCTTTCCAAGGCCAGTGATTCTACCCAGCCCGTGATTCCCTGTTCTGCTCGGACGATTCTGTGCCGTCTGCCTTGCTCGGTCGCTCAGAGCTGCTGCTTTCTCTGCAGGCGATGCTGCCCCTCAGATCATCATCAACCCGGCACGGAAGCGCTTGATGGATCGGCTGGCACTCTACGCCGGAGGGGCCCTCGACAGCGTGGCTGTACTTTCCTCCCTCTCCTTAGGGGAAGGGAACTGCCCGCTGCAGCCGCTGCAGATGGAGAGCGGTGAGAGACGGTCTTCAGAATGGCCCTGATGGAGTAGGACAGGAGTCCCCAGGGAGGTGCCCACGGGACAGCTCGGGGTCGTGGTCAGGAGTGCGGACTTCTAATCTGGCGAGCCGGGTTGGATTCCGCGCCCCCCTACATGCAGCCAGCTGGGTGATCTTGGGGTAGTCACAGCCCTGGTAGAGCTGTTCTGATTAAGCAGTAACATCAGGGCTCTCTCAGCCTTCTAAGACCTGAAGAGAAGCCATGTTGGGTCAGGCCAGTCGCCCATCCAGCCCAGCTCTCTGTGTCCCACAGTGGCCAAAACCCAGCGACCATCAGGAGGTCCCCAGCAGGGCCTGAACTCCAGAAGGCCTCCCGCCATGGCCCCCCAAGCACCAAGGAGACAGAGCATCTCTGCCCCAGACATAAGAACATAAGAGAAGCCATGATGGATCAGGCCAGTGGCCCCTCCAGTCCAACATTCAGTGACCAAAAACCAGGGGCCATCAGGAGGCCCACCAGTGGAGCCAGAACTCTAGAGGCCCTCCCACTGTGGCCCCCCAAGCAACAAGAAGACAAGAGCATCCCTACCTCATAGAATCATGGAGTTAGAAGGGACCTCCAGGGTCATCTAGTCCAACCCCCCTGCAGAAATTCACAACTACCTGCTCCCACTCACAATGACCCCAATTTCTTGCCCAGATGATGCCCCGCCAAAACCCTTAAAAACCAGTGGGCACGCCAAGCACCAACACCATCCTTTCTGCCCACCCACTCACCATCTGGCTACGTTCACAGAATGAGCATTTCTGTCAGATGGCTCTCCAGCCTCTGCTTAAAAACTTCCAAAGATGGAGAACCCACCACCTCCTGAGGAAGCCTTTTCCACTGAGGAACCACTCTGACTGTCAGGAACTGCTTCCGGATGTTTAGCAAGGGAGTCCAGCGGCACCTAGAAGACTAACCCAATCCATTGGAGGGAAGAGCTTCTGTGAGTCGCTGCTCACATTTTCGGATTCAGTGACTCACTGAAGCTTAAAATTTGGTTAGTCCTTAATGGACTCTTTTCCATATCAGCATTGATTTGGAGCAAACTTGGATGAAGTGAACGGGGATGTTGGCCTTTGGTGACAGAATGGTGGTTTTCATATTCCAAATTTATGTGTGGGTGTGGATTCTTAACACACTCTTCTAGAAAGAAGCAGGTATCTTGCAACATCTGAATTTTTCTGTCTGAAGTGCCTGCAACTCGATTTTTGCCCTACCCGTAGTTGGAATTGAATAAGGTCTTATTCTGGCTACGAGAGATAATAGTTATCTAAACTGGCAAACTGCTACAAGAAAACAGCCCACCCCTGAATCAAACAGATGGATGTGCAGTCGTGTTTGAAAAGAACATATATTCCTTATAAATGAAAAGTCGGAGACATGCATAAAATCTGAAATACAGAGAAAGCAAATTAAACCTAAGATGACATCTGAGGTAGCCAAATAGAGTTCAAAACATCCTTAAGGATCATAGGTGCCAAATTTACAATCAGGTGTGGTTTTTAAAAGTCTGATCCTGCCTTGAGCAGGGGGTGTGGACTAGATGGCTTGCATGGCCCCTTCCCACTCTAGGATTCTGTGAGTCCAGTTCAGCAGTGGAATCAACAGTGTGAGGAGGTGGGGAGCTCCCCCTCAAGCAGCGGCTGGACAGATACTTATCCTGAATGCTTGAGGTTGATCCTGCACTGAGCATGGGGTGGGACTAGATGGCATCTATGGCCCCTTCCCACTCTAGGATTCTAGGAGTCTAGTTCAGCAGTGGGATGGGCTGCCTCAGGAGGTGGGGAGCTCCCCCTCACTGACTGTCTTCCAGCAGTAGCTGGACAGATCCTTCTCCTGGATGCTGGAGGCTGATCCTGCACTGAGCAGGGGGTGGAACTAGATAGCCTGCTTGGCCCCTTCCCACTCTAGGATTCTATATTCCTTCTGTGTGCATTCCCACATGCAGCCTGTGAAACTCACTGACACTAGAGAGGATTTATCAGACTAAAAAAAACCCTCCATATCCGGGAGATAAGCTAAATTTGAGTGCAGGGTGCCTTAGAGGCCAACAATATTTTCGGGGGCTCTTGGGAGTCAAAGATCCCTTAGTCAGATGCAGGTTGGAATAGATAGAAGCACTGGTGATTTCCATTCCAGCTAGTATCTGATGAAGGGGGCTTAAGGATCACCTCAGCAAAGTTGTCCGTGAGGCAACTGCTCTGGTGTGAAGAGCCAGTCCCCTTTTGACTTTGGGTGGGAGAGACCCTCTTCCCTTGGCGGCGTAAACGTGCTGGAAGGCCTCCAGCCACAGGAGGAGGTCTGAAACCGGCAGCTCAGCTCAATCTGCACTGCTGCCCTTTATTTATTTATATTTGTATACCGCCACTCCTAGCAAGCTGGCTCGTGGCGGTTCACATCATCATATAAAATATTCCATAAAATTTCCAGATATTTCGACATTCCCAAACACAATAAAATCCTCCTAAAATCGTACCCCTTACAAAACCCCTACAACAACAATACAATTGGTGTTTAAACAATTAAGGATCAATAATCAAGATGGCAGTAGTAACAACCAGTTCTTCCCAAGGATCGGTAAGGTTGTAGCAACACAGGTGGAAGACGGTCAGGGATAATGTCCCAGGCACAAGAGGAGGGAGATGACCCGATCCTATACTCTAGGGCAGGGGTAGTCAACCTGCGGCCCTCCAGATGTCCATGGACTACAATTCCCATGAGCCCCTGCCAGCATTTCTGAGCCTGTGGTCACCTTTCGAATCCTGACATAGCATGGGGGGGAAGGGGGCAGCCACAAAATGGCTGCCGCCAGAGGTTCCAGCACTGTGCGTTCCTGTCTCAAGTCCACTGTGTCTCGTTTGAACTCTGGGTGTTCACAGCACTGTGGGAAAGGGCAGGATGGGACAGGACAGGAAAAGGATAAAACTCCCTCTCTTTCTCTCTCTCCAGAGGGTCCTCCAAGGCCTTTTCGTGAGCCTGAAGAGAGCGACGAGTTCGAGGCTTGAAGCAGATGAACAGAAACGGAAGGAATAAAGTTCTCATGGTGCAAGTGGCACTTTTCCGACTCTGGAGACCGCATCCTCTTTTAGGAGTCTGGGCCAGGCATTCCTGAGCTGGCACAGCAGGCTTCGTCGAGCTGGCACCCTTGGCACACCGCTGCTTCCGGCGGGGCCTCTGATCAGACCGGCGGCACAACGCAGACCAGCTGATCGGCGGTGGCCAAGACTAGATTCTCCTGGGGAGAGGGTGGGTGTGGTGTTCCTGAGGGTAATCTTACAACCTTCTTCACGCAGTCTCCTCACTACATATTCCTCTTTCTCGGATGGGTAGAAGAAATAAACTATTTTATATATTTGTAACCTGCCTGGGGGGTGACTTGCTGCTAGCCATTAACAACCCTGGGTTTTTTTTTAATAGTTATAAAGGTGATTGGGGTCCAGTCAGCCGGCCTTTCCTGTCTGTTGGGTTAAGAACACAAGAGCATCAGAAGAGCCCTGCTGGACCAGACCAGACCAGACCAGCAGCCAGCCAGCTCCTCCAGAGGGCCAACAACAGGGCAGAGAGGCCGCAGCCTTCAGAAGAACACCAGAAGAGCCCTGCTGGGTCAGACCAGGGATCCATCCAGTCCAGCCTCCTGTCCCACACAGGGGCCAGCCAGTTCCTCTGGAGGGACAACAACAAGGCAGAGAGGCTGAGGCCTTCCTAAGAACATCAGAAGAGCCCTGCTGGGTCAGACTGGGAGGGTCCATCCAGTCCGGCCTCCCGTCTCACCCGGGGCCAGCCTGTTCCTCTGGAGGGCCAGCAACAGGGCAGGGAGGCCGAGGCCTTCCTAAGAACATCAGAAGAGCCCTGCTGGGTCAGGCCAGGGGTCCATCCAGTGCAGCCTCCTGTGTCACCCAGGGGCCAGCCAGTTCCTCTGGAGTTCCAGCAAGAGGGCATAGGGGCCAAGGCCTGCGCTCCGTGAAGCTACCTAATATTTTAAGGCTGTGTATTCACATGGCTGTCGTTACATTTCTAAAGTTTATTTTAAAATATACTTTCCCTCCCCACGCTGTCCGAGTGGCTTGCAACACAACGGAAGAGAGTGGATATTCATACCCTGGTTTCCTCTGTCCCAAAGAGGCTTCCCAGCGCCTTCCCCTTCCTCTCCCCACGACAAGGCTTTTGTGGGGTTGGTGGGACTGAGAGAATTTGGACAGAACTTAGGGCTGGCCCACTGGCACCCAGGTGGCTTACTGGGGGGGAAGGATGGGGGAATCGAGCCGGTTTTCCATCATAGAGCCTGCCACCTGTGACCCCCACACCAGGCGAAAAGAATGACCCAGAAGTTAAAGGGACAAGGCTGAAGTTCCACAAGGCACCACGGGTGGCTGAACGTTAGCAGAGTTGAGGCTCAGTGGAAGAGCCTCTGCAGAAACTCCCCAATTCAATCCCAGACAACTCCAGTTAAAGACGAGGTAGGAGGTGGCGTGAGGGAATTTGGAGAACCGCTGGCAGGCTGAGAAACGAGACAGGCCCTGATGAATCATCCTCTGATTTCGTAGAAGGCAGCTTCATGTGTTGGGAAAGGGCTGTGCCTCAGGGGCAGAGCCTCTGCTTGGCAGGCAGAAGGTCCCAGGTTCAATCCCCGGCATCTCCAGTTAGAAGGACCAGGCAGGAGGGGATGGGGAAGACCTTGGCCTGAGACCCTGGCTCAGTGGCAGAGCCTCTGCTTGGCAGGCAGAAGGTCCCAGGTTCAATCCCCGGCATCTCCAGTTAAAGGACCAGGCAGGAGGGGATGGGGAAGGGCTTGGCCTGAGACCCTGGCTCAGTGGCAGAGCCTCTGCTTGGCAGGCAGGAGGTCCCAGGTTCAATCCCCGGCATCTCCAGTTAGAAGGACCAGGCAGGAGGGGATGGGGAAGACCTTGGCCTGAGACCCTAGCTCAGTGGCAGAGCATCTGCTTGGCAGGCAGAAGGTCCCAGGTTCAATCCCCGGGATCTCCAGTTAGAAGGACCAGGCAGGAGGGGATGGGGAAGAGGAAGACCTTGGCCTGAGACCCTGGCTCAGTGGCAGAGCCTCTGCTTGGCAGGCAGAAGGTCCCCGGTTCAATCCCCAGCGGCATCTCCTCCAGTTAGAAGGACCAAGCAGGAGGGGATGGGAAATACCTTGGTCTGAGACCCTGGCATCTCCAGCTCAAAACTCTAGGGCGGTGAAGGGAAAGACCCCTGGGAAGCGGCCTTGATGAACCAAGGGTCTGATTCAGTCCAAGGCAGATTCATGCTCCTGTTCCACTCGGGTTCGAGAACGATATTTTCTAGAGTGTTGAAGGGTGAGCGGAGTAACAGTCTCTTCCTTTGGGCCTTTTCACCGGGATCGGAGGGTGCCCAGCCGGACGCAGAAGAGGAAAGCACAGTGGAACTGCAGGATGTCACAGATCTTGGACCAAAAGTGGCCGGAGAGTCGGCGGAAGGGGGCCCACCGTGCCAGCTCCTGATCCCACAGCTTGAGGCACACGAAGCCCAGGCAAGAGGCCACGCCTAGCCCCACGATGCCCGCCGACGTGGCATCGCCCTGACGCCTCTGCGCCCGGAATACTTTCCAAAGCACTACCAAGATATGCCCGCCCAAAGCCAGCTCAAACCCCTGGGGGTGAAGCAAGGCCAAGCCGTAACTGGCCAGCGAGGCCGCTTCCATCGCCAGGAAAGTGCCCGGCCGCCACCCGCGCTCCAGGAAATGGCACCAGACGGCCGCCCAAGCGAAAATCAACAGGGTCAGCCACTGGTCTAAGACGGCCGCCCGGTGGGACTGGGTCCCCAGGCGGAGCCATTGCACGGGCCCGTAGAGCAGGGCCATCAGGGCAAAGGTCTCCTGCAGGTAGCGTGCCCGCCCTCTTCGGCTGCCGGACGGAGAGCGGCAGTGCCAGTGCCAGCCCAGGAGGACGTAGCCCACATTGACCAAAGAGTTGGCAGGCATGGCTACCGGGACGGGCCACCCTGGCACGGTGGGTTCGGCGTAGTGCTCGTAGCCCACGTCTGTGTGAACGCCGTCAAAGGCCCCTGAGGCCACGGCAGCTATGCAGACCGCCAGGCCTAAAACCACGTGCCACACCGGGGATCCCACGTCGACTTTCATATCTGGTCCTGAGCTGGACGGCCCCGGCTGCTCCTTTGAGAGGAGACCACGAGGAAAGGCCAGGGCCGGCAGGCAACGCCCAACCACCTCTGAACGTCTCCGTCCTGCTCTGGATGGCCCCGGCCAGCCCTCCCTTGTGTCACGTAGGCAGCTAAGCAGGCCCGGCTCTGGGGACCACCGGAGAAGTCAAGGCCCGCCGCGCGAAGGCAGAAGACGGAAACCACCGTCTGGATGGCTGGGCCGGTCTCGTAAGATCTCCGAAGCAGAGGGTCGGTCCCGGTTAGTGTTTGGACGGGACACCACCTGGGGAGGGCCAAGGCTGTTCTCCGGAGTCAGGCAGCGGCCAACCCCCTCCGTTCCCTCTCGCCTGGCAGACCCTACAGCTTGATGCGCTTCTGTCCAACACCGCCAGGTGAGCCTCAGGGTCTGCTCCCCGGCGATGGTGTAGTAGAGGCTGAGGCAGGCGAGGAGGCCGGGAACAAGGAAGAGATCTCCCACCTGCGGTTTCCTTTCCGGCCAGGTGCGCGTGAAGCCTCCCCTGCTGCCGCCCACCTCTCTGCCCTCCCCCCCTTTCCCTCTCCCACCGCAGCGGACTTTGAACCTGCCTCCAAGGGCAGCCCCGGCCTATTTCCTAGGCAGCTGCCCAAGCCACGCCGCTTCCGGGGTCTGCCGTTATGCAACAGCTGCAGGGGCGGGATTGGGTGCTGGTGACATCACTGGCTGGGGCTGGGCGGGATGCCTTTCCTCCCCCAGATCTGGTGTTTGGTAACCATGGCAATCGCGGGTGGGGGGGGGAGGCGCAGGGTGGTTTCCCTGGCTGGGGGATTTCAGAGCCGTCATTGCCGCTCGCCGGGCCGTTAAGATGTTAAGATCCAGTTTTTCCAAAAACAACAATTTCTGCAACCGGGTGCCCACAGCCGAATTATTCCAGGAGGGCTCCTTAATGCAAGTAACAGAGGTGCCCTGGAGGAAAGGATTCACAGAGCGACTGGGATGTGGGTCTCCAGGCTCCTCCATTTTGCTTGCTGAATCCCGATCGTGACGGGGAATTTTTTAATCCTTTAACGCAGGCTTTCTCCACCAGAGTTTTGTGAATGACTGGGGTTTCTTGAAGAGCCTAGGAGCGTTTCCCGAATGGCTCATAGAATCCTAGAGTTGGAAGGGACCTCCAGGGTCATCTAGTCCAGCCCCCTGCATAATGCAAGACACTCACAACTACTGGGAGTTAATTAATTTTTAATAGATAGTCAACGTGTCAAGACTTCGGCTTTGCTTCCATTGTTGGCTTCTGGCCGATTTTCTGGCCTTGCTCGCTGAACGCCACGCCAGTCCAAAGCAGCAGAACAATGTTCAGAGTCCAGTGGCACCTTTGGAACGAACAAAGATTCATAGAGGGGATAAATTGTCATATAAGTGCCAGAAAGCATATAAACAAAACATTGTTGGTCTTGAAGGTAGATTAAAAGACACAATGGTACAGAAGGGGAAAAAATCTTGATTGTACAATCCCACACATTTCATAAACTCCTAGAGTGGGAAGGAGCCACAAAGGCCATGTAGTCCCACCCCCTGCTCAGTGCAGGATCAGCCTCCAGCATCCAGGAGAAGGATCTGTCCAGCTGCTGCTTGAAGACGGCCAGTGAGGGGGAACTCCCCACCTCCTTAGGCAGCCCCTTCCACGGCTGAACTAGACTCCTAGAATCCTAGAGTGGGAAGGGGCCATGCAGGCCATCTAGTCCCACCCCCTGCTCAGTGCAGGATCAGCCTCCAGCATCCAGGAGAAGGATCTGTCCAGCCGCTGCCTGAAGACGGACAGTGAGGGGGAGCTCCCCACCTCCTTAGGCAGCCCCTTCCACGGCTGAACTAGACTCCTAGAATCCTAGAGTGGGAAGGGGCCATGCAGGCCATCTAGTCCCACCCCCTGCTCAGTGCAGGATCAGCCTCCAGCATCCAGGAGAAGGATCTGTCCAGCCGCTGCCTGAAGACGGACAGTGAGGGGGAGTTCCCCACCTCCTTAGGCAGCCCCTTCCACTGCTGAACTAGACTCCTAGAATCCTAGAGTGGGAAGGGGCCATGCAGGCCATCTAGTCCCACCCCCTGCTCAGTGCAGGATCAGCCTCCAGCATCCAGGAGAAGGATCTGTCCAGCCGCTGCTTGAAGACTGCCAGTGAGGGGGAGCTCCCCACCTCCTTAGGCAGCCCATCCCACTGCTGAACTTGACTCCTAGAATCCTAGAGTGGGAAGGGGCCATGCAGGCCATCCAGTCCCACCCCCTGCTCAGTGCAGGATCAGCCTCAAGCATCCAGGAGAAGGATCTGTCCAGCCGCTGCCTGAAGACGGACAGTGAGGGGGAGCTCCCCACCTCCTTAGGCAGCCCCTTCCACGGCTGAACTAGACTCCTAGAATCCTAGAGTGGGAAGGGGCCATGCAGGCCATCTAGTCCCACCCCCTGCTCAGTGCAGGATCAGCCTCCAGCATCCAGGAGAAGGATCTGTCCAGCCGCTGCTTGAAGACTGCCAGTGAGGGGGAGCTCCCCACCTCCTTAGGCAGCCCCTTCCACTGCTGAATTAGACTCCTAGAATCCTAGAGTGGGAAGGGGCCATGCAGGCCATCCAGTCCCACCCCCTGCTCAGTGCAGGATCAGCCTCAAGCATCCAGGAGAAGGATCTGTCCAGCCGCTGCCTGAAGACGGACAGTGAGGGGGAGCTCCCCACCTCCTTAGGCAGCCCCTTCCACGGCTGAACTAGACTCCTAGAATCCTAGAGTGGGAAGGGGCCATGCAGGCCATCTAGTCCCACCCCCTGCTCAGTGCAGGATCAGCCTCCAGCATCCAGGAGAAGGATCTGTCCAGCCGCTGCTTGAAGACTGCCAGTGAGGGGGAGCTCCCCACCTCCTTAGGCAGCCCCTTCCACTGCTGAATTAGACTCCTAGAATCCTAGAGTGGGAAGGGGCCATGCAGGCCATCCAGTCCCACCCCCTGCTCAGTGCAGGATCAGCCTCAAGCATCCAGGAGAAGGATCTGTCCAGCCGCTGCCTGAAGACGGACAGTGAGGGGGAGCTCCCCACCTCCTTAGGCAGCCCCTTCCACTGCTGAACTAGACTCCTAGAATCCTAGAGTGGGAAGGGGCCATGGAGGCCATCCAGTCCCACCCCCTGCTCAGTGCAGGATCAGCCTCAAGCATCCAGGAGAAGGATCTGTCCGGCCGCTGCTTGAAGACCGCCAGTGAGGGGGAGCTCCCCACCTCCTTAGGCAGCTCATTCCATGGCTGAACTACTCTGTGGACACCCCCCCCCGATATCTAGCCAATATTATTCTACATAACGAAGTTTAAACCCATTACTGTGGGTCGTCTCCACTGCTGCCAACAGGAACCTTTCCCTGCCCTCCGCCAGCTGCACAGCTGCAGGTTTGAGGGTGGCTTGCAACCGACCTACACCCCCACACAAGGGGTGACAGGAAACCCACAAGCGTTACTGCAGCTGTGGTGGGATGGCAGCCTCACAGAACCACAGGTGGGCTTGAACAGTAGGACCTGTTTGCAGCTTGCAAACGTTTCAAGGGTTTGCCTTCCCAGCTGCTTTTGCTGACCCCTTAGGCTTCAAGCTTCAGAGATCAGTTCTCCTGGAGAAAAGGGCTGCTTGGGAGGGGGACTCTGTGGCCTTGGACCCCACTGAGGGTCAGGGATGCCAGCCTCCAGGTGGGGCCTGGGGATCCCCTGGAATTCCAGCTCCTCTCTACACTGCAGAGCTCAGTTCCCCTGGAGGAAAGGGCTGCTTTGGAAATTGGGATGGGACTTTAGCATTGTAGCCTGCTACAATCGTTATGTAAGTGAAGAAGTTAACACCTTTAGCATCAGCAGCTGTGTTACTTAGTGTCAGACTATCCTCTGGAAGACCCTGTTTTGGCATAATGTTGGGTGGGTAACCTGTAGCTAGCCAGTGGCTTTGCAGAGTCGTCATGTGGCTAAAACCGGGAAAGGTACCAATGCATGCTACCATAAATTTCTTCCAGAATCACAGAATAACAGAGTTGGAAGGGGCCTCCTGGGTCATCTAGTCTGACCTGCAGCACTAGGCAGGACACTCACAACCCTCTCGCTCATCCACTGTCACCCCCTTGAACCTTAACAGAATCAGAAAGCACACAATGAGCACTTGACAGCATCACCCCCCCCCTTACATTTTAGGTGCGCCAATTTCCAGGTGGGGCCTGGGGATGTTGCAGATGTACAACTCATCTCTAGAACATAAGGACCAGTTCCCCCAGTGGAAACGGCCATTTCAGAGGGCAGCGTTTATGGTAATCCTCAATAATCCCCTGCCTTAAATCGCCCCCCTTTGCAAGTATGAGCCCCAAACCTCCTTAATATCAGAGCGCTGAGTTGGCAACCTGCTTACAAGGTGATCTAGGGCTGGCACGTTGGGAAATTCCTTAAGATCTGGGGGAGGGGGTGAAGCCCGGGGGAGAGTGAGCACAGATCGCCCCCTCCACCCAGTAATTTCCTCTAGGCGGGACGTGATTTCTGCATGCTGGAGATGAGTTGCAACGTGAGGCGTGCAGTGCAATGTTTAAAAAAACCAAGCATGACGCCGAAAGGTCTCTGCCCCGCAGGATTGCACAATCCAAACTGCAGGGGGTTCTTCTGGGAGGAGGAAAGCCCAATTGCAAGCGCGAGCCTTTTGTTTCTTGTCGCGCAACCCGCTTCCCGCCCTGCCAAGCCCCGCTGCAAAGCGGCCGACGAGGGACAAAAGTAATCAGCGGGAATCGGAGGGGCCCCGCCCATCATGGCGGCAGCTGCGTTCCAGTCACATCCGGGCCCTCTTCTGCGGCAGGGCTGGCGAGGCGAGTGTGTCTACGCCTGCGCACTAGGAGGACAACCTTTGCGCCGGGCTGGCGGGTGAAATAAGGCTGGCTTCGCATCGGACGGTGCGCGGGAAGGGTATTAATTCGCACATGTTCCGCTGAAGGCGCGTCAGCTTCTAAGGAAAACGCGCCGTTGGAGTTCTTTTAAAATCTCCTCCGGCGCTGTAGCCTAGCAACCAAACATTCAAAGGCGCCATCTTGAGGAGGAGTCCTTTTCGGAAGGGGGGACGCCATCTTGAGGGACGCTTGCATTGTCCCTCCTCCCCCCGCCCGAGCCTTTTCCGGCGCCATCTTGGGAAAAGAATAACTCGCTCGCCCCATAAGGGCTCACGCGGCCCGCCATCTTTTGTTCCCGCCTTCAACATCCGGGTAGTTTCGTACGTTGGGCGCCATCTTAGCTGCCTCTGGCTCCGGATGATGCGCGCCATCTTGGATCCATTTTAAGCGCCAAACGGCAGCGAACTGGGGCTATCGCCATTTTGGTTGCTCGTCAGGGCACGAAGTCTTTCAAAAGCGAGCGGTCCACCATTTTGAACATCCGGGACTAGAGGTCTCCAGCCATGTTCAGTCCGGCTTGAGGAGCGAGCTACATCCGGGGACTGAAACGTTTCAGACACTGAAGCGGAAGCCATGTTGAGGCGTCGGTTTCGCCCATCCGGGCTTTCTCAGAAGCGGCCATCTTGGATGTGGAGGGCCGCAGGAGCACATACGGGCACCATTGAAACCGCCATATTGAGGAACGCCGACTTGAATCCGGGCATTTGAAAAAAGACGCCATTTTGGCCCTTTGTGGAAGGGGGAGGGGAGGAGAAACAGTCACATCCGGGGATTTCGAGGCGCCATCTTTCTTTTTGTATGTTTGTGGCCGGGATGGGAGGGTGGGTGGATCCAAGATGGCGGCTTCCAGGAAAGCATGAAACACCAACTGTTGCTCTTTCGCACCGCTGTGGAGCCCCCAAATTAAAGCGATTTAGTCCCTGTCAGGCCTTGAAACACATTCAGTTGGGAACCGGGAAAACGAACCCAATTTAATTATGAGTGACTTTGCGCGGGACGAGGCGCTCCTTCTGAAAGAGGCGCAGCGGGCTTCGGTCCGCCATAGAGGCGCCCCTTGCCGAAGCCTAGAGAAGCCGGGCGTGAGGCAAGGGAGCTTTATCAAAGATGGCGGCGCCCATCCGGCCGCCTCACACGGAGTGCGCCTGTGGCTGCCGCGGGAAGGACATGGGTAGCGCCTCCTCCCGAAGACGGGTGGCCGCTCCGATTCTGGGCCAGGCCGATTGGAAGGGGCGCGTGGGCCGGGACAGGGGGCGGGGCTTGCGCTTCCAAGATGGCGGCGCCCACCTCACACTCCCGCCGGGAGCCTTTGCCAGAGCGCGTAACTTGATTTCCTGAGGTAAACCAAGCATAAAACTCAATAAAGAGCCTCTCGCTCCTCGTCTCCGCGCTTGTTTTACGCCTCGGCGCGGGGGAGGAGGGCGGAGCCTCAAGATGGCGGTCCCCTCCTGGCCCCGCCCGGCCCCAAGATGGCGGCGCCCGTGTGGGAGGGGTTCCGTACAGAGGCCCTTGGCCCCGCCCCTCCGCCGCCGCCGCCGAGGAAGAGAGACTCCTCACAGGCGCAAGATGGCGGCTCCCAGGGCGGCGTGAAGGCGCCTGGAGCCCCGCAGCTTGCCCGTCGGTGCCGTACAGCCGGCGCGAAACCAGCGTCCCGCCTCGCGCGCCGCCCCGTCCGGGAGAGCGCGGGCCGAGGGCAGGCCGGGCGGGCGGAGGGGAGCGGGCGGGCGGGCGTCGCGGGGGGGAGGCGGCTTCTCCCTCCCTCCCTTCCTCCCTGCGGCCGCCATTTTCCGTCCGGGCAACACAAGATGGCGGCTCCCAGGGCCGGGCGCTGAGCGGGGGGCGGCGGAGGGCCCGGCGGCGCGGGGGGGAGGAGGAGCCACTGCCCCGAGCGGGGAGCCCAGGGGGCGCCTCGGGGGGGTCGCGCCCCCCACACCCGCCTCTCGCCGCCCCCAAACCCCTCGCGAGCCCGCGCGCCCCTCAGGCGGCGGCCCCCCCCTTGCGCCCCTCGCCCCTCCGCGCTGAAGCGGCCCCCGAGGGGACCCGCCCGCCCCGGCCCCGCGCACCTTGAGGGCGCCTTCCCCGCCCCCCATGGCGGCCGCCCCCGCCCTGGCCCCTCTCGGGGGGCCCCCAACCGGCGCCCCCGCCGCCGCCGCCCTGCTGCAGCCCCGCTGGAAGCGCGTGGTGGGCTGGTCGGGCCCCGTGCCCCGTCCCCGCCATGGGCACCGCGCCGTGGCCATCAAGGAGCTCATCGTGGTCTTCGGAGGGGGCAACGAGGGCATCGTGGACGAGCTGCACGTCTACAACACAGGTGAGACGCCCCATGGGGGGCAGCAGGACCCTCCTTGCCCTGGCGTGGGGCTGCCGGGCAGGGATGCACGGTCCGGCGCCATCCCTGGGTCCAGAGAGTCAGCCTCGGCCCCAGAGGAAGCGGCCGGCATCGGGGAGGCGGAAAGTGGCGGAAAAAACACAACCTCCGGAGAGAGCCGAGTTCTGGTCCGCCTTGCCTCTTCCTTGCCTTCTGGGCGTGATCACTTGACATGTGCCAGGGATGCCCGCTTGGAGCCTGCCCGCCTGCCTGCCTGGCTGCTCCGTTAGCGGGCGATCCCGAGGCGCATCGCTGCCCGGAGGGGCTCATTGGTGCAGAAGCGGGAGGGAAGGAGGGGTCGGGGCTGGAGCCCACCTTGGGGAGGGTGTCCACCAAAGGTTTATGTCGGGATTCTCTTTTGGGGGGGGGGGGGATTGGGAGCATATTTTAATAGGATTATCTTGTGGCAGCTTCCAGGAGCCCCGTTGGCGGTCGCGAGGGGGCCGGCTACTTTGCTGGAAAAAGACAAAATTCCGGAGATCTGCCGCCGCGCGTAAGGCTTAGACGGCTGAGCAGGGCACCCTGAGGACACGGCAGCGCTGGCGAGGGAATGTCTAGCTCCTACTCTCTGCCCACTGGTTTCTCCTCTCTCCTCTTGGCGCCTGCGGCCCTGTTTCCCTCCTGCGCTCATGTGGCAGGTAGCCGGGTGCAGGCAGGCAGGCAGGCGTGGAGGAGCTTCGCCTCCCTCCCCAAGGGCTTGGCGCGTAAAATTCAACTTTCAAATGCTGCAGCTTTTAACTCCTCGCTGCCCGGGCTAGCTCAGCCACTCGGAACACAACCGTGCCGTGCTTACGAAAGCGCTGTGGGTGGGGAGCAGACACTGGAACATTCCACCCTGCGTGTAATCGGGAGGGATCCGAGACCCCTCTGCCACCGAGATAGAAAACCGCTTGCCCCTCATCTTGCTGATTCCTTTTGGAAACGAACCAAAGTGGTTCAGAACCGTGGACTGATATTTTTCTTTTTTGCCTTGCTTACCGACAGAAAGGGCCAAGCTTTTTGGCCGTTGTGTATGCAAATACCACCCAAGATTGTCTGTGCTTGGTCCATTTGGGTAGGGGGGGGGAATGAGGTGGAGTCTGTGCTGGGTCTTCCTGGGTGTATTCACGGGCACAGCACGAAGGAGGGGAGGGAGCAGGTGGGCTCAGCTAGCAGGATCGGCTGTTGTTCCTGAAATTCGCTCCCCGGAGACTGCAACCTGTGGGGATACATGAGCAGCCCTTGATTTTTGTAGAGGAAGGTTATAAAACGGATAAGGTTCCTGGTTTTCTCATGACCACGGGCTTTCTGGCGCAGTTCACCTGCCAGGGTTTAGGTTTGGGGTTGCCAGATCATACACAAGGAGCCTTGGCTGACCCTGCCTGTTGCTTCGGAGGCAAAAAGCACTATTCTCTGTGCATACTTGTAAATAGAGAGGCTGGCTCCGGGCGGGTGCTAAATTCAGGGGAACGCAAGCGATTCGCAAGACGGGCAGCCCTCTTTAGTCCCGAAAGACCAGCAAACCGGCTTGCCTTCCCTTCTGCACAAACTGTTTCCTTGCCTCATCACGTATTCTGTTCCCACGGTTTAGTTTACGTAGGTTTCCGAGTCTGGAAAACACGGTGCGGGCTCAGTTTGTTTTTAAAAGTGTCTTTTGGAGTCAGGCAGATTTTCATACTGCCAGTGCGGTGGTCTTGTATGAAAGAAAGTGATGTTTGATTTAAGTGTCGTGTCGGACCCTGCGTGGAATCCTCTTCCTTGGGGTAGGCGGAACGGTGGGGGGAGTGATTAAATTCAGTGACTCGTGGAAACTCCTCCCCTGCCACAAATATTGTAAGTCTTTTAAGGCAAGGGTAGTCAACCTGTGGCCCTCCAGATGTCCATGGACTACAATTCCCATGAGCCCCTGCCAGCATTCGCTGGCAGGGGCTCATGGGAATTGTAGTCCATGGACATCTGGAGGGCCACAGGTTGACTACCCCTGTTTTAAGGTTCTTCTGGACTCTGTCTCTTCTTTACTGCTTCAGACGGACAAACACAGGTCCCCCATCTTGATCTATTTTGCCTAAGTGAGACAAGGCATATGATCGGGCCTATAATATTTTTGAGCCTGGTTATTCAAATGGGGGGGGTAGACTTAAAGGGATGCAAAAGTAAGAATGACTTGCGCTAGGTCCCTTGGTATCCAGAGAATTCCCAAATGCAGCGTGAGCCTTGGGGAAACAAAGGAAAGGATTTTTCTTAACCAAAGAACCCAGAATCGCTTTAATCAGTCTGCACTAAGTCATGGTTTTGAGAATCTCTTTCTCCCCCCCCCCCTCTTGTATGGAGGTATAACGGGCATTGTGCTTCTCCCCTCTAAAACTGGGATTGGCCGTTTCTTTCCTCCTCTCGTCCTCCTGTGCTGATAGCCCCTGAAAAGCAGCCCCTGCAGCCAGGAAACGAGCAAATCAGCTTTCAAACATCTTACTGGAGGCATTCACCCAGGAAAGAAGGCTTTTGCGGTGAAGGGCCAACCCCACCCGGGTCAGCACCCTTTTCCGTGAGCTGTCTGCTGCTGTCTTTTCCTAGACTTCCTGGGCTCTTTCAGACCTCTTGGTGACGGGCCAGGTGTGGAGGGTGGCCAGGAGTGAGGGGTGCAACCTGGGCAGATCCCAGCGATAAGAGTGTGGCGTGAAGCCGTGCGCTGGGTTTGCAAATTTAGCACACGTGGGAGGAAGCCTCGAGGTTTTCTTCAGCCTGGAGTAACCGGAGCCAAGCGGGAGGGCTGGGTCCTAGCTTCCTGATTGGCAGCTGCCACCTCTCTCTGTTTTCCCTGATAGCTTGCTTCCTCCGCTGTGCTCTCTGTGAACAGTTCTCCCACCCCGTGCCGCAGCCCGGCAGGAACATTCTTCTCTCCGTCCCCCCTGTCTTCCCTTGACTCTCCCAGCCCAGGGGTTTTCGATAAGAGTCTCACATGCTTGATCCCCTGGAGAGGCTTGAGGTCTTAGCCGTTACCATGCTCTCTGAGGCTGTGTTGTTCCGGAGCACCGGGGAGACCAGACCGCAGCAGGCTGGCTGATGCGAGTGACGACTGTTTCCCCTCGTCCCCCAAACGGGGTTGCTGCTGCCGTCAGTGCAGCGCTGCAAGGGAAAGCCCCTCGGCTTGACAAGCTCTCCGTTGCTGGCTTTGGTGGCTCTACAATTCGGTGTATTGTGGGCCGCAGGTACGCCCCACCTGAAGCCCCGTTGGGCAGAACTGCGCGCCGCCTTTGTGACTTCCCTCCGCTTGTCTTCCAGCGACAAACCAGTGGTTCATCCCGGCCGTGCGGGGAGACATCCCCCCTGGTTGTGCAGCCTATGGGTTTGTTTGCGACGGGACCCGCTTGCTGGTGTTTGGCGGGATGGTGGAGTACGGCAAGTACAGCAACGACCTCTACGAACTTCAGGTGAGCGCTGGGCGGGTTCTCACCTTGCTGGGCGGAAAGTGGTGGGAGGGGACAGCAGAATGCAGGCATTGTTACTACCTCACAGCGCTCTGTGCAGAGCGTCCAACTTCAGGGATCGTGTCAGAGGGTCGCCATATTGGTCCGCAGTAGAACAGCGAGATTTGGAGACCAGAAAACTGGAGGTGTGGTGTGGTGTGAGCTTTTGCAAAGGCCGAGCTCTGTTTATCCGTTGCTAGGAGGAATGGAGATTCCCCGAGTTCTCATTTCCCAGGCCGGAAGACGAGAGGGCACTGCAGAGAGGAGTCAAGATGCAGAGGTGTACTGCAAAATGTCACGAGCATTCTCCCCACCTTTAATTAAGCCGATTAACCTTTTGGGTTGTGCCTCTGCATCCTGAGTCCCTTTCTTTGCGACGACCCTTTCATCTTCAGAGTGGGATATAAGGACTCCAGGATCCCCATTCCTGCTTGTATCTAATGAAGCGAGCGCTGCCTCTCAAAAGCTCATTTCCCCCAAAATATGTTGGTTCTCAAGGTGCTACTGGCTACAGAGAGCCAGTATGGTGTCGTGGTTAGGAGTGCGGACTTCTAATCTGGCATGCCGGGTTCGATTCTGCGCTCCCCCACATGCAGCCAGCTGGGTGACCTTGGGCTCGCCACGGCACTGATAAAACTGTTCTGACCGGGCAGTGATATCAGGGCTCTCTCAGCCTCACCCACCCCACAGGGTGTCTGTTGTGGGGAGAGGAATGGGAAGGCGACTGTAAGCCGCTTTGAGCCTCCTTCGGGTAGGGAAAAGCGGCATATAAGAACCAACTCTTCTTCTACTGGACTCAAATCTAGCTCAGCTGCTGGGAATTTCTGCCTGTGTCCCTTTCTCCTCTGTTCCGGCTACTTCAGGGGTGGCCAGACCCTGGCTCTCCATGCACTCGCAGGGGCTCATGGGAATTGTAGTCCATAGCCTTCCGGAGAGCCGCACTCTGGCCACCTCTGCATTACTTATATGTGGAATGCATCGGTCTCTAAATCTGGCTTTATTCACTTGTCTAAACCATGCCCATTCAGGCCAGCCGCTGGGAGTGGAAAAGACTCAAAGCCAAGACTCCCAAGAACGGGCCTCCACCCTGCCCACGCCTCGGCCACAGCTTCTCCTTGGTGGGCAACAAGTGCTACCTGTTTGGGGGACTGGCCAATGACAGCGAAGACCCCAAGAACAACATTCCCAGGTTCGTGTCTTTCTCCACACCACGGGCAAGTCCTTTGGACGGCGACTTCTCAGTCCTGCCCGGTGGCTGCTCAACAAAACAACGAGGGGGAGCTACATGTAAATAGATGACTGTGGCGGTGTCAGCTAAAAGGCAAGTAGCTCCTGGCCCGGCTTTCAGGACCTTCTCCTCTGTTCCCCTGCAGATACCTGAATGACCTGTACATCTTGGAGCTGCGTCCGGGGACTGGTGTGGTGGCCTGGGACATCCCGATCACGTACGGGGTGCTGCCTCCCCCCCGGGAGTCCCACACCGCTGTGGTGTACACAGAAAAGGACAACAAAAAATCCAAGCTGGTCATCTACGGGGGCATGAGTGGCTGTCGTCTGGGTGACCTGTGGACGCTGGACATTGGTAAGGGCCTGGCTCTAGCAGCTCCTCAAAAACTGCTCCAGAGATTCCTGGAGAAGAACGGGGTTGGAAGTTGGCTGGTGCTGTGACTCCTTTTGCACATTTATCTCTCCCCCCCCCCCCTCCAGATTCTTTGACGTGGAATAAACCCACACTGAGTGGAGTAGCTCCTCTTCCACGCAGCCTGCATTCGGCCACGACCATCGGGAACAAGTAAGCCCTACCGCTCCTCACCTTGACTCCCTCCTTCAGTCGGCGCTACCTGTCCCTTATTTGGTTTTTTTTATTCTCAAGAGGCTCAGGCTGCATACACTAGGCTCACATCCTCCACATCAGGGGTAGTCAAGCTGTGGTCCTCCAGATGTCCATGGACTACAGTTCCCATGAGCCCCTGCCAGCGTTGCTGGCAGGGGCTCATGGGAATTGTAGTCCATGGACATCTGGAGGACCACAGGTTGACCACCCCTGCTCCACATCACCCTGACAACAGCCCTGCAGGGTAGGTCGCTACTGGAGGGTGGGGTGGGACTGCCAGTGACAGTGATGCTCCCAAGAACGGTGTTTCTGTGGTGTGACAAAGGCTTTTGCCAGCCTCTACTGCACCTTCTCACTCATATCCCCCTAACCGATGGCCCAAGCTAGGCCGGTCTTGTCAAATCTCGGAAGCTTGGGAGACCTCCAAAATTGCTGCGCTGAGGCAGGCAATGGCCAAGTGCCTCGGTTTGCCTCTGTCCTGACCCGGATGGCCCAGACTAATTCGATCTTGTTAGATCTCAGAGGTTAAGTAAGGTCTGCCACGGTTGGTAGTCGGCGGGGAGACCTCCAGGTTTGTTACACAGATTTAGGGAATGGGAAACCACCTCTGTTTGCCTCTTGCCATGAAAACCTTACGGGGTTTGTGTGTCGGCTGCAGCTTGGGAGCACTTGACCTGCCCAGTGCCGCTGTCTGTCATTTTCCCCTTTGTTTTGTTTTCTCGATTTTATTTCAAACAAGTATTTATTTATATTTAGTTATATTTATTGATTACATTCATTGACCGCCAGTCCCAGATCTACTGGTTTGTGGCGGTTAACAACAAATAAAAACTTTAAAAGCTATAAAAATAACAGTAAAAGATTGGCCACTTTTTGATCTTGCAGAAACTGCAGGCGGATTACAGTGGAAGTTAAAAAATATAGAATGAAATATGTAAAGACTATGAGTTAAAATCAGTTACTTGCTATTATGGATGGCAATTGCCCAGGGCAGGGATTCTCGACCTGGGGTCCGTGGACTCCTGGGTGTCTGCGGGAGTTCTGAGGGGGGTCCGTGGGAGCTCTGAAGTGGTGTGATATGGGGAGTCCGGGCTATTTTCTCACTTCTCTTCTTTCTGGTCTACGTGAGGCAGAACTGTCATAGTAGTAGTAAAGATGGGGGGAGGGAGAGCAAAAGGAGGGAAATGATGTCACTTCCGGGGGTGTAGCAAGAGATGTGGACCCCTGGCATCACTTCTGGGGCTCCTCAAAGTCTCAAAAATTATTTCATGGGTTTCTCCACGCTCAAAAGGTTGAAAAAGGCCAGCCTAGGGTCACATCCTGGGTCCCAATACAGTTCTTTCCTACTTTGCCGTTTCATTAACCCTGCATGCCATAAGCCCAAGTAGGCCAGTTAGCCACATGGTCAAGTGGCAATTTGAACCCAGGTCTTCCTGATCTGAGATCCTGCCCACCACGTCTTCCTGCCTTCTGTTCTCATTCTTCTGTTCCCTTGGCAGGATGTATGTGTTTGGGGGCTGGGTGCCGCTCGTCATGGACGACGTGAAAGTGGCCACGCATGAAAAAGAATGGAAATGCACAAACACCCTGGCATGCCTGAACCTAGGTATGTGAAGGGAGAGCGAAGGGGCACCATCTAAAGCCGCCTCCCACCCACACCCATTCTGTCTGACTCCTTTGTCTTTGCCTGCAGACTCCATGGCTTGGGAGCCCATTCTGATGGACACGCTGGAGGATAACATCCCCCGGGCGCGAGCCGGCCACTGCGCCGTGGCCATCAACACACGCTTGTACATCTGGAGCGGGCGGGACGGCTACCGCAAGGCGTGGAACAACCAGGTCTGCTGCAAGGATCTCTGGTACCTGGAGACAGGTGAGAGAGTGGGGGGGAGCCCCTGGGACGGAGGTGGGCATAAAAATACGGAGGGCTTCCAGACCAATTCATACAGGTGGAAGGCGCATCCGGTACAGGCCTTCCTGGTAAGGCCACAGGTCGAAGAACCCCTCAGCTTGAGCCAGTGCTTCTCAACCTCCCTAATTCCACAACCCTTTAATGCAATTCCTCATAGAATCATAGAGTTGGAAGTGGCCATACAGGCCATCTAGTCCAACCCGCTGCTCAACGCAGGATCAGCTCTAAGCATCCTAAAGCATGTGGAGGTGACCCCAACCCTAAAATTATGCAAGGGTTCTTTCACAGAAATTAAACCGAAACTGACCCGTGGCATGAAGATCCCTTGTTCATGGTTGTATATCAGTTGTTTTTTTTCTGGGGTTTCTCAGTTCAGTTCTGCCTCTTGTCCCACCCTGCCCATCTTGCTCTTTTCCGCAGTTCCAGACAGATGAACGCTCTATCTTGATCCACCCCGCAAGGCTGTTGTGTCAGTGGCACCCCCCCCCCCCCCGGCCAAGCTGCTTGCCCTACTCCGACCCCTGTGAAAGGGTTGTTCGACCCCCAAAGGGTTCCTGACCCCCAGCTTGAGAACCATTGGCTTAAGCTTTCTACCCCAGAGGTGGAGGGGAAGGGGAACTGCTCCCGGCTTGTGGGAAGCGGGTTTAGTTGAGCCTTCCGAATGGCACAGAGGGTTTGTATCAAACAGCCTTCACCCCACTGAGCTGCAAGAGAGGAAGGGACATGATTGCTCTCTTTAAGTTAGCCTTTCTCAACCTTTTCACCATTGAGAAACCTCTGAAACATTCTTCAGAATATGGTTGAGAAGTAGAGCCATGTGTATATACAAGACCTTTTGCTGGACGGGAGGAGGGGAGTGGGTTATATATTTATTATCCGCCATTGTGATATTGTGTTTTAATTAAATTGTAGTGCTTTTTTATGGGATTTTATTGTTCTTATTAATCTTTGTAAACCGCTGCGAGACTTTTGAGAGCAGCGGTATATAAATATAAAGATAAAGTCCTACTCACACGCTGAAGTGGTACAGCTTTGGAATGATGGTAGTCCTTGGTCTGTCTGGGCATATAGCGCATAGCATTGGTATCACAGTTTCTGGTGATATACGCAAAGTTGTGATATACAACTGAGCAGCAGAATATGTTCGTTAAAGCGCAGGTTGTCACGTGAAGCAGCCCTGGACTGAATCAGGCTCTTGGTCCGTCAAATGTAATATCTACTCAGACTGGCAACAGCTTCTCCGGGTTCTCAGGCTGAGGTCTTCCATGTCACCACCTACCTGAGTCTTGTTAACTGGGGACGCTGGAGATTGAGCCAGGGACTTGGGCACGCCCAGCACATTCTCTGCCCCAGAGCTGCAGCCCATCCCTGTCTGGGGATGAGTTGGACCGCTTTATCTGGACTTCCATTTGCTTGTGTGAGGCAGGGAAACGTGTCAGCCTTTCTGCTTGTAATGGATCTGGGACACTAAGCTTTCCAAGGAACAGCACGCTTAACTCGCAACCAGTTCTTTATTTGGGGGGGGGGGGAGATTGCATGCAGAAAGGTATTGGGGGTGTGGAAGGACTGGAGTTCCTTCATGGGACCTCAGGAGTGGTCTTTCCCCTGACGCCTTCTGTCCCCTTCTCCCTTCGCAGAGAAACCCCCTCCGCCGTCTCGGGTGCAGCTGGTCCGTGCCAACACCAACTCCTTGGAAGTGAGCTGGGGCTCCGTCCCGACCGCCGACACGTACCTGCTGCAACTGCAGAAGTACGACATCCCGGCCGCCACCTCGCCAGCTGCCAACCCCGTGCCCTCAGTGCCTGTCAACCCCCCCAAGAGCCCCGCTCCTGCAGCAGCCGCCCCCGCCAGCGCCGTGCAGCCGCTGGCGCAGATGGGCATCACGCTGCTGCCCCAGCCCACGGCCGTCGCTGCCGCCGCCGCCGCCACCCCTGCTCCGCCGCCCACGACCACCACCATCCAGGTGCTGCCTACTGTGCCTAGCAGCCCCATGCCCATGCCAGCTCCCGTGGCTGCTGCCGCCGCCGTTCCCCGTCCGCAAGGTAAGAGAGATGTGAAAACAGGCCGGCTCTTCTGAGATTGCACATTCACTCGCTTGAGCACACTTCCTGGGTGCCTCGCCGCAAGACACACGCACGCACCTCCTGCTAGGAAGAGCCGCATTTCTCTCTGACCCGCAAGGTTTTCAGGGTGGTGAACTTCCGAGAGTCAAAGCTCCCTTTGCCAGGCTCTGGAAAGCTCTCACGCGAAAATCTTGTTGATCTCTGTGGAGCTTTCGGACTCACATCGAGCCATTTTAACGGAGACCAGCGGGGTTAGCCTCCGAAACCATCCCACGGATCCTCAGCCCGGAAGGGGGCATCCAGGTTGACTGAGCTAGGGCACCTCGATTCAAGCTGTTGTCTCTTTGAGGTTAGGAACGGGGCCTTTTTTGAGCAGCCCCAGGGGTTTTAGAGGGGTGTGGCCTCTTCTGAAAAGAAATACAGACGGTCTCGTGAAATGTAGCCTCTGGGGACAAATGTTATCCTAGGCTGCAGAGAGTTGTCATTACACACACACACACACACACACACCCCTTCCTGTGTATAGTAGATGCATACACGTGCACTCTGATAAAATCCTGTAATGGAGCAAAGAGAAATTCTCAGCACTTGTTGACTTGGGCCCTTTCCTTGCCGGAACTCTGGCCAAGAAAGGGGTTAAATCAGGGGTAGTCAAGCTGCGGCCCTCCAGATGTCCATGGACTACAATTCCCATGAGCCCCTGCCAGCAAATGCTGGCAGGGGCTTATGGGAATTGTAGTCCATGGACATGGACTACCCCTGGGTTAAATTAACCGATTATGGGTTGACAGGAGATTCTCCTGGCTGTTATGGAAGCCAAGGGGGCAGGTGATATGGGCAGGAGCGCTTGGCTTCCAGGGGGAGGGGAAAGCTACCCAGCATGGAAAGGTTTGTATCCCCAAGGCCCCAGCAGCAACGGTCATGAAGATCCATTGCTTGTTGCTTGTCCCCTGGCCGTAGGGTTTTAGCGACCTATTTCTAAGTCTGTCGGCCTTCAGTCAGGCTGGTTCCTTATAAGAATTTTATTTATTATACATATATTCAGGGATTTATTTTCCAACGTGTCTTTGAAAGCTCAGGGCACATCACCAAATTGTATAGTACATATAGAATCCCTGCCTAAGACTTTTAAGTTTAGCAACACATTTAATACCGTATTACATTAAAATGTTAACCATTAAAATGGGCTGCAGTGCTTCCTCTCTGGCCACACTTGCCCAGCCTGTTCACGAGCCCTTTAAGCTTGTTTAGCTACTTGTCGAAGAACCAAGAGCAGCTTTGAGAGCTGGGCTCACTCGCTGACCCCGGTGCCTTCTCCGTTGTGGCCCCTGCCTCAAGGGACGGCCTGCCAGAGGAGATCAGGGCATTTCTCTCTGTTCCGGCTTTCCACAAGCTATGCAAAATGGAATTCTTCGAGAGGGCAATAGAGTAGCGCTGTGCAGGACGATCCGCAAAATTCATCAGACAGATTGTTCAGTATAACAGTCTTCGCTGGAGTCGCACAATGTAGTTTTTGCATCCGTTAATGCAGGGGTAGTCAAACTGCAGCCCTCCAGATGTCCATGGACTACAATTCCCAGGAGCCCCTGCCAGCAACGCTGGCAGGGGGCTCCTGGGAATTGTAGTCCATGGACATCTGGAGGGCTGCAGTTTGACTATCCCTGCGTAAATGTGTCAAGCTAATCCTTACGCTTTGCGCAGTTAAGTTTTTAATTCTGTGTTCAGATTTCTGATTGGTTCTACGACCCCTAATCCCTTAGTATTGTTTATTGCCCATATTGTAAACAGGCTGAGTCAAAAATGGGGAACGGGAAGGAGACAGAACTTTATTTGGGCCCCTGATTTACTTTTATCACTGATGTTCTGAAGAAGTTTTCATGAGCACAAAGGCGGATGCTCAGAAGTCAGCTTTGTCGGCCCTAGAGGTGTTACTGGATTCCAGCTTTGGTTCTGTTGGTCCAGTTCGACACGGCGACCCACCAGACTTAGTACAAGGAGTCTCATGCTTGTGGGCTCATATAGAGATGCGGTGTGGTGGGGGTGGCGGGGGGGGGCATGCACAGACCATGCCAGCTGCCTATGTCTCACCTTTGGAGGCTGCCGTTGCGGCGTGGCAATTCCATCCCGGGTTTGCCTGATTGGCTTTGCTCCTTTCTTCTTCTTTAGCGGTCCCGACCGTGCTGAAAGTCACAGGTCCACAGGCCGCCACCGGGCCACCGCTGGTCACAGTGCGCTCGGCAGCGCAAGCCGGGAAGGGCCCAGTGACGGTGACATCGTTGCCCGCGGGTGTACGCATGGTGGTGCCCACGCAGACCACTCAAGGGACGGTAAGTGACGCTGTGCCAAGGTCTAGAATCCAGGGGCTGAAAGGAATGCTGTCAGTCGAGTTCCCTTGCTTCAGTCAGTCTTCTGATGCTCTCTCTGTCTCTCTCTCTGTCTCTCTGTCTCTGTCTCTCTTTTTATCACAGCATCAGGTGATTGGTACCAGCCCTCAGATGAGTGGCATGGCTGCTTTGGCAGCAGCAGCTGCCGCCACGCAGAAAATCCCACCGTCCAATGCTCCCACCATGCTGAGCGTCCCTGCCGGCACCACCATAGTGAAGACGGTGGCTGTTTCTCCTGGTACCACTACGCTACCCACCACAGTCAAAGTGGCCTCTTCTCCCGTCATGGTGAGGACCCCTGGATGGAGTGGCTATGGGGCTGCCAAGGTTGGGACACTCACTAGAGACTTGGAAGTTGAGCCCGGGGAGGATTTCAGTGGGGCCCAGTGCCCAACTCCACAGCATCCAGTTTCTCCACGGGATCCCCAGGCTCCACCTGGAGGCTGGCATCCCGGACCCTCAGTGGGGTCCAAGGCCACAGAGTCCCCCCTCCCAAGCAGCCCTTTCCTCCAGGGGAACTGAGCTCTGCAGTCTGGAGAGGAGCTGGAATTCCGGGGGATCCCCAGGCCCCACCTGGAGGCTGGCATCCATGACCCTCAGTGGGGTCCAAGGCCACAGAGTCCCCCCTCCCAAGCAGCCCTTTCCTCCAGGGGAACTGATCTCTGCAGTCTGGAGAGGAGCTGGAATTCCAGGGGATCCCCAGGCCCCACCTGGAGGCTGGCATCCCGGACCCTCAGTGGGGTCCAAGACCACAGAGTCCCCCCTCCCAAGCAGCCCTTTTCTCCAGGGGAACTGATCTCTGCAGTCTGGAGAGGAACTGTGATTCCAGGGGATCCCCACACCCCACCTGGGGGATGGCATCCCTAGGCAGCTATGAGGCTTGCAGTCACATCCACACAACGTTGTGGAGCGGGGGCAGTGCTTTGTGTCCTTCAGACGGTCAGGCTATAATCCTGGCTCCCTGAGCCCCTGTAATGTTTGCAGGCTCTTCACTTTCCTCCCCATTGCTCTCTCCGGCCCTCAGGTGAGCAACCCGGCCACCCGCATGCTGAAGACGGCGGCCGCCCAAGTGGGCACCTCGGTCTCGTCCACCACCAACACGCCCACCCGGCCGATCATCACCGTGCACAAGTCGGGCACCGTCACTGTGGCGCAGCAGGCCCAGGTGATGACCACCGTGGTCGGCGGAGTGACCAAGACCATCACGCTGGTGAAGAGCCCCATCTCGGTACCTGGAGGCAGCGCGCTGGTGAGGCTCGGGAAGCCGTGGCCGGTGGGGGAGCAGGGGCGCGGCTTTGTTTTGAGGGGTTTTGCCCTGTTTGGGGGTCCAAGGGTTGGCTTCCAGTGGAGAAATACAACTGAAACACATGTAGGGGAAGCAGTTTTGTGATTCATGTCCAGGCACGGGGGAAGGGTACTTGCTTGTACCCTGTTCTGGCCTCAGGAAGGCTCGTCGGTGACTGGAAGAGGGGGCTGCCTGCTAGAGCCAAAGCTAGAATGGGGGTCTCTAGAGTTTTGGACCCTGCAGGCCACTTTACAGTTCTCACTCCGCTCGGTGGGCCCAGCCACGGAATGGTGGCCACGCAAACCAGAGCTGACCAGGAAACATCCGGGAGTGAAGTTGTCCTGTGATATCAACTCTTCAACATTTCGGGCAGACGTATGCCTGATTAGCAGAATGCCTTTGAAAGCGAGCGCGGCGTTTTAAAACATTTCCTCTCATACACACAGCTTAGGTTCGGTCACACGGCGAAGGTAACCATACTGCGGTGACAAGTTTTAAGAAAGGTATAGGCCAGGGGCGGCTCAACTGTGGCTCCCCGGATGCCCATGGACTACAGTTCCCATGAGCCGCTGCCAATGCCACAGTTTGGCCGCCCCTGGCATAGGCCATCGGAACTCCAGTGGCCAATCAGGTGTTCAGCTACACAAAAGCCCCTCCTAGTTTGGTGCCAGTTTGGTGTAGTGGTTAGGAGAAAACTGCTCTTACCAAGCAGGAATCTCAGGGCTCTCTCAGCCTCACCCACCTCACAGGGTGTCTGTTGGGAGAGGAAAGGGAAGGCGAATGTAAGCCGCTTTGAGCCTCCTTCGTGTAGGGAAAAGCGGCCTATAAGAACCAACTCTTCTTCTTCTCTGAAAAGGGAGAGGAGGTGGCAGGTGCTGTGCCCAAAGGCCCACCATCATGACAAAAAGAGGGGTGCCTGTTTGCCTCCTTTTCCTCTGGATTCAGGAGCAGTGCATGTGAGAGAGGGGGTAGGGTGATAAGGGTGTTGCAGTCCCTTGGTGCATGACGCCCTGCAGGTGTCGTGCAGCTTTCTCTAGGGCCAAGACGAGCTCAGAGTAGGGCCAGGTTTCTCCACCACCACCCCATAGACCTTGCACTTGAATCCCTGCTGAGGGAAGGCTGCCGGATCTCTTGTAGGCTGGTGCTTCTAAGAGAACGGCCCCCGTAGAGAAGGGGGTCTTTTTGTGCTCCGTACGTATCAACCGGCTCTTTCCTCCTTGCCTTTCCTCCTTGGCAGATCTCCAACTTGGGAAAGATGATGTCTGTCGTTCAAACCAAACCGGTTCAGACCTCGGCCGTGACAGGACAGGCGTCGACTGGCCCCGTGACCCAGATAATCCAAGTAGGAATGGGCAGCATGGGAGTGGACGGCGGCCTTATTTAACCCAGCTTGGGGAGTCCTTTCTTCTTCATGCTGGAGGCACTTTCCCGCCACCCTTCTGGACCTTAGGCTACGTGCAGCCTTTGCAGCTCCCACGTCTCTAAGACTTGCGCTGGGAAGATCTAGTGAAGCCTGGGGGCTCTCTAGGCATAATCGCTTGCGCATGAATAGGCTGCATGCACACCTTGTTCCTTAGAGCTAAGTGTGGGACGACTGCTTCCGGCCATGCCCTTTGCCCTAGCCGAGTGCCGCTTATGTTCCACGCTGAGATTCTTGGCCTGCTTCCTGTCTGTTGTTTTGATTCTGGGCCTTCTCTCCCTGTAGACCAAAGGGCCCCTGCCTGCGGGCACCATCTTGAAGCTGGTGACCTCGGCGGACGGCAAGCCTACCACCATCATCACCAGCTCCCAGGCGGGCGGCACGGGCACCAAACCCACCATCTTGGGCATCAGCAGCGTGTCTCCGAACACGACCAAGCCTGGCACGACCACCATTATCAAAACCATCCCCATGTCGGCTATCATGTCTCAGTCCGGAGCCACAGGTAAAAGCCACGCAGAGATGTTTTCCGTTGCCCCGGAAAGGTTGGAACAGAAGCAGCAGATTGAAATTAAATCTGGAACTTGCGGCTAAATGTTTGGAAGAGCTTACTGACAGAGCAGTGGAATAGGCATCCTCCAGAGGTGGTGGGCTCTCCTCCTTTGTAATGTTTGAAGCGGGGGCTAGATGGCCATCTGACAGCCATGCCGATTCTGTGGATTTAGGCAGCTTGTGGGAGGAAGGGCCAGAAGGTACGAGTCAGTGCTCGGTTCTCGAGGCCCTTCTTAATATGCCATGGGTGACCAAGGTGTGGCTCTCCAGATATCCGTGGCTAAAATTCCCAGTGCTGGCAGGGGATCATGGGAATTGTAGTCTATAGACATTTGGAGAGCCACAGTTTGGTCACCCCTGTAATATGCAAAACCAAACCCAAAAAAGGAACACAAGCCAACCTTTACAGGTAGGAACTCAGAGGTTGAGCTGTACAATAAAATAATGTTAAAATGTTAATTATTTATTATAGTGCACAATTACAAACAGAATAAAAACTACATAAAAGCTATGCAGAATTAACAGCACATAAGACCAAACGCGTTTCGACCCTACTGGGTCTTTCTCGGTGGTCAGAATTGTAACAATACACTCTATATAAAATACCTAAACTCATGATAAAGTGTAGCTGAGTGGTTGAATGAGATCTGTAAATTATGGCTCCAACCAATATATGTAAATTTTAGACTGTTTGGAGATCACCTCCTATGGCATATTCCTAGGCTCACCACTCTTCGCTATTATATAATTCTGTGCTTAGAGCGTATCGAGGTAGGAGGATCCAAGCCCACTCCTCACTGCCCTTCTCTCCCTACAGGAGTCACCAGTAGCCCCGGGATCAAGTCTCCCATCACCATCATTACCACCAAAGTGATGACATCTGGCACCGGCACCCCCGCCAAGATCATCACCGCAGTGCCCAAGTTGACCACGAGTCACGGGCAGCAGGGCGTGACCCAGGTGAGGGCCGGGTGGGTCAACCAGGCAGGCTGCCGAGGGGGAGCCTGGCGCCGCTGCCTTGCCCTTCTTAACTCTGCTCCGTTCTGCCCCGGCAGGTGGTCCTGAAAGGAGCCCCGGGACAGCCTGGCACCATCCTGCGGACGGTCCCCATGGGCGGCGTGCGGCTGGTCACCCCCGTCACCGTCTCGGCCGTCAAGCCCACCGTCACCACCTTGGTGGTGAAAGGAACCACAGGTCAGTGGGCCGACCCGGGCACTTATGCGAGCGCGTTCCCTTCCTCTTGACCACTGGAAGCCCTGCTGTAGGTTTCTCTCGTGGGCCCCGTTGCAGGACGAGTGCCAACTTCGGAAGCAACGTATTCTTGTCCGTGTGCGGGTTTGTTGGGTGGTTGCGGGACATGCCGTCAAGTCACAGCCATTTGACGGCAATGCTGTAGACGCATGGGTGGCCGAACTGCGGCTCTCCAGATGTCCACGGACTCCAGTTCCCGTGAGCCATGCTGGCAGGGGCTGCTGGGAATTGTAGTCCATGGTCATCTGGAGAGCCACAGTTTGGCCACCCCTGCTGTGGAGTTTTCCAGGCCAGAGAGGGTCAGAGGTGATTTGCCATTGCCTGCCTCTGGGCTTCCGTAGCAGGCTCTCCCCCAAGCACCACGGCCCTTCCTAGCGCCCAGGACCTGATGAGATCCGGCTTTCTGTGGCCGTCCATGTCAAGGCAAGAGATGAACAGAGGTGGTTTGCCTTTGCCTCATGACCACCCTGGACTTCCTTGGAGGTCTCCCATCCAAATACTAAGCAGGACTGACACTACTTAGCTTTTGAGATCTGGTCCTCTGGACAGCTAGTCATAGGCATAGAGGCTGAGGTCTTCCCTCGATAAAGAATGCCAGTAGAGCCCTGCTGGATCGGGCCAGTGGGCCATCTAGTCCAGCTGCGAGTTCCTCTGGTTGGCCAACCACAGGCCAAGGCCTTCCCCTGAGAACAGATCCCAGCTTGGGATCTCCAGGACAAGGATCTGTATTATGTACAGGATCTAATCTAACTCAAAAATTCATTGGCGAGTGGTCCCTTCTTGCTCCCCCTCTCAGGAGTCACAACTCTGGGCACCGTGACAGGCACCGTCTCAACCAGCCTGGCCGGGACCGGGGGCCACAATACCAACGCCTCCCTGGCGACCCCGATCACCACCCTGGGCACCATCGCTACGCTTTCCAGCCAAGTCATCAACCCGGCCGCCATCACGGTTTCAGCAGCACAGACCACCTTGACGGCAGCGGGAGGCCTGACCACCCCCACCATCACCATGCAGGTAGGGCGCAGGTTGGCGGCTCCGCGTGGGCGCCATTGTTAGGGTTGGGTGGCCAGGAGAGCATGCGATGAAACTGGGCTGTAAATTCTGGACAGGCAAATAAAGGGTTGTGAATTCATGTGGGGAGTAGAATTACCAGCCTCTAGGTACACGGTGACCAAACTGGCTCGCCAGAGGTTTGTGGACTACAATTCCCACGATCCCAGGCACACCTGGAACGCCACAGTTTGGCCACCCCTGTTCTTGGTGCAACCTGAAGATTTTCTGGACTTACAGCTGTTTTGCTGATGACAAGTGATTTGTTCCCTTGGAGGACATGGCTGTTTGGAGGGGGAACTCTGGGGCATCATACCTGCTGAGATCCCACTCTGCCTCAAAACCAGTCCATCCTGGGCTCCACTTCCAAATTTCCTGACCTAGAGTAGGCAGCTCGAGTGGAGAGCAAAAGTAATTTGCTGCCGTGAGCTGGAAGAATTAACGGAAGGCAATTCTGTCGGTGGCTTCAAGGAACCTCAGGGTGTCTCTGAAGACCAGGTGGTGGAAGGCAAAGACAGCTTATTCTCTTCTGCCCTGCTTCTGGGGGCATCAGCGTGGCCTCTAAGGGCCAGAATTATGTTTGGGATAGAGAGAGAGAAGGTAGAGAAAGAAGTCTCTTTTTCCTCCTTTCTCACAAGACTCTTAGGCTCTCCATGAAGTCGGTGAACATTTGACCCAAAGAGTCACGAATAGTAGTTCATGGTGGCTACAAGCACCGGCATTTCCAAGAGGGGACTGGAGAAACATCTGGACCAGGGGTCCATGGGCGGGGGCTATTAGCCATAAAGGATAGATGGAACACTGTATAGCAGGGGTAGTCAACCTGTGGTCCTCCAGATGTCCATGGACTACAATTCCCAGGAGCCACTGCCAGCAAATGCCCATGGCTCCCCACCCCCGCAAATGCTGGCAGGGGTTCATGGGAATTGTAGTCCATGGACATCTGGAGGACCACAGGTTGACTACCCCTGCTGTATAGAATTGAACAGAACCATCTTATTCCGTGCACTGCTAAGCTCGCTGTCTTTTGTCTGCAGCGGGTTGGGGGAAAGGGCCGCTTGTCAGCCGTCGTGCTAACCTCCCCGCCTCTTCTGCTTCCTTGCCCCGCAGCCTGTCTCCCAGCCCACCCAAGTCACCCTGATCACCACGCCCAGCGGCGTCGAGGCCCAGCCCGTCCACGACTTGCCCGTCTCCATCTTGGCTTCCCCCACCACGGAGCAGCCCACGGCCACGGTCACCATCGCCGAGTCGGGGCAGGGTGATGCTCAGCCGGGCACCGTCACGCTGGTGTGCTCGAACCCGCCGTGCGAGACGCACGACACGGGCACCACCAACACCGCCACGACAACGGTGGTGGGTACCCTGGGCGGGCCAACCCAGGTGCAGTTCGTCTGCGACGGGCAAGAGGGCGGGCTCCAGGCCAACGGCCGCGTGGTGCGCATCTGCTCCAACCCGCCGTGCGAGACCCACGAGACGGGCACCACCAACACGGCCACCACCGTGCTGAGCGTCAGGCAGAGGGTCTGCTCCAACCCGCCGTGCGAGACCCACGAGACGGGCACCACCAACACGGCCACGAACGTGCTGAGCGCCGGGCAAAGGGTCTGCTCCAACCCGCCGTGCGAGACCCACGAGACGGGCACCACCAGCACGGCCACCACCTCCCGGAACGAGAGGACTCCGGCCGAGCCCCCGTGCCAAACGTTCGAAACCAGCTCCACGAGCACCACCATGACCGTGAAGCCCATCGTGGGCACGGATCGGGCGGTCTGCTCCAACCCTCCCCGCGAAACCCACGAGACGGGCACCACCAACACCGCCACCACGGCGACCTCGCACATGGGCCGGGGGCAGCCCGACGGGGGCCAGAACGAGCCGGCCGACCCTCCGTGCCAAACGCAGCAGACCAGCTCCACCAACACCACCATGTCGGCGAAAGCAGACGTGCCGACGGAGCAGCCGTGCACGGTCCGGATGGTGAACTCCCTGCTCCAGGCGCCGGCCGCCAGCGTGCCCGGCGCCGCCCCGGTCCCGGCCGGCGAAAGACGGCCGGCCCCGAGAACTCTCCAGTGCGAGTCCCACCACACCCACACCACCAACACGGCCACCACGGCCCGATCCCTCATGGGCCGGGGGCAGCCGGACGGCGAGTGGGTGGGGTCGGCCAACCCTCCGTGCCAAACGCAGCAGACCAGCTCCACCAGCACCACCATGTCTGCCAAAGCCAACGTGCCTGCAAAGCAGCCGTGTGCGGTCCCGGCCGCCAGGCCAGCGCCCTCCACCCTCCCCGCGGGCGCGAGCCCTCCCGTGTGTTCCAGCCCACCTAGCGAGACCCACAACACCGGCATCGCCACCACGGCGACCGTGGCGGCTTGCAACACGGGCACGGCCCAGCAGGCGTGCTCCAACCCCCCCTGCGAGACCCACGAGACGGGCACCACCAACACGGCCACCACGTCCACGTCCAGCATGGGCAGCGGTCAGCAGCAGCAGGTGTGCTCCAACCCCCCCTGCGAGACTCATGAGACGGGCACCACCAACACAGCCACCACCACGACATCGAATGTCGGCAGCGGGCAGCAGCAGGTGTGCTCCAACCCCCCCTGCGAGACCCACGAGACGGGCACCACCAACACGGCCACCACGTCCACCTCCAACATGGGCGGCGGGCAGGGAGAAAGCGCTCAGCAGACCCCCGTGGCGCCGCCCTGTGACACGCAGCAGACCACCTCCACTGGCACCACCATGACGCCCACCGTTGAAGGTAAGGGCACCCAGTCTGCAGGCTTTCACCGGTGGGGGGCCGGCTTTGAGCCTAGAAATAGCCTCTGAGGGGGGTTGTCTGGTCACCATCCTGGAGCCTGGCCCCCCCAGCGTGTGCTCAAGCCTGCCCCAAGAAACTCTGGAAATGAGAACTTCCCCCACAGTTAAGGTTGCCAGCTGTAGGTTGGATAGTACTCTCCGAAAATTTGAGGGTGGAGCCAGGAGTGGGTGTGATTTTGGACAGGGAGGGGTCTCAGTGGAGTATGATGCTGTGGAGTCGCCCCTCCCAAGCAGCCATTCTAGGAGGATTGATCTCTGTTGCTTGGAGGTGAGCTGTAAAGCCTAATCCCCCCCGGAGGCTGGCATACCTGCCCACGGCCACTACCGTCACCTCCTTCCTGGGGTCCAACCAGGAACTGAAGGGCTTTTTTCCCCGTTCTCTTGCCCTCAGTTTTCCAGCCAGGGGTTTTAAGAATACGTTTATTTTTATATCCCTCCCTCCCTTAAGCTCAAGGCAGGTAACATCAGGTTTAAACAGCAATGCAATAAAATATATAGAGAATGAAACTATCAGTTATTAATTAAACTAGCTTCAAAGCCCGTTCCTAAGAACGGACGTTGAAAGGGTCCCCTCCCCTGGCCAGTAGCCAGGCAGGTTAAGGTGGCTTTGGGCCGCAGCTGGCAGCCGAATCAAGTGGGGTGGCCGGAGGCAGCTCATTAGCAGGCACAGGACAGAGCTCCTTAGCAGGCAGTCCGCAGGCCGGGAGGCCCTCATTAGCAGGCCCAGCCTAGCAGGCCCTCGTTAGCAGGCCCTCCACCACGACCCTTTGCCCAGGGCTCTCTCCCCTTACCTGCTGCTGGCTCCAGGCACTGAGGTGCGTCTGAGAGCAAAGAAGCTAGAGTCCAGGGACAGAGGGCGGGAGCTGCAGGGGCAGGGCCAATCAGGATGCAGCCAGCTTTGCTTTGCTGTCTGCACCCTGATTGGCCCTATTCCAACTTGGACAGCCGGACACGTTTCACCCCAGGGTGTTTCATAAATATATAGAGGAACCATGGATAAGGATAAGCTTTTTGAATTGTATTAGAAACTGCCTTCTCTTTACAGTTAAAATTTTCCAGAGGAGGGGTTAATCAGTGTTTGGCCGGATTGGTTGACTGGGTGGGGACTCAAGCAAGGTGGCTGCCATCGGCCTGTCAGAAGGGCTCCCTTTTACAAGCCCCCTGGAATTCTTTAAGGCCCTTATCAGTAGGCAAAGCGTTCCACCTGGCCCTGTTTGAGGCCAAACACAACCCTTTGCAATTCTCAGGAAGAGGCTTTCCCTGTTACTCCCACACTGCTCATGCAATGCACATCTGTATGGTCATGTTGGGGGGTTTCTGTGGCGTGTTGTCAACTCACCTGCAGTTATGTTGAGCCCCCAGTGTCTGAGGAATGACCTTCACCTACATTGTGTCCTGAAGTCTTCCGCAGGACGCAGTTTCTTGTGCTCCATGGCAAAAGATTCTCTGAGGTTAGGAAGCTTGCAAGCAGTGGAACATCTGTTTGCACATAGACGATCCCCAGTTCAATCCCTGGCATCTCCAGGTAGAAGGACCAGGCAGGACGGGATGGGAAAGACTTCCACCTGAGACCCTGGCTCAGTGGCAGAGCCTCTGCTTGGCAGGCAGAAGGTCCCAGGTTCAATCCCCGGCATCTCCAGTTAAAAGGACCAGGCAGGAGGGGATGGGGAAGACCTTGGCCTGAGACCCTGGCTCAGTGGCAGAGCCTCTGCTTGGCAGGCAGAAGGCCCCAGGGTCAATCCCTGGCATCTCCAGTTAGAAGGACCAGGCAGGAGGGGATGGGGAAGACCTTGGCCTGAGACCCTGGCTCAGTGGCAGAGCCTCTGCTTGGCAGGCAGAAGGTCCCAGGTTCAATCCCCGGCATCTCCAGTTAAAAGGACCAGGCAGGAGGGGATGGGAAAGACCTCTGCCTGAGACTGGTGGGAGGCTTCCCGTCACAGTAGATGATAATGAAGTTGATAGGTTGTTTGATTCAATATAAGACAGCTCCCCCTATCTACACTTGGCTACCTTTAGGTACGACCCCCCCCCCACCACCCATAAGATGCCTTGTCAAGGAGTGAACTTGGGCAGCCCAGCCCGGAATCCCCCCTCCGCTTAACCAGCTCCCTCTTTGCAGACCAGCCACCCGCGACCAACGGCCAGCAGGGGGAGCCCGAGAGCACGCTGGCCGAGAGCACAGCCTCCAGCAGCCCCAGTCCCGTTGCAGCCGCCGTCCCCTCCGCCCCGGCCCGGGCCCTCACCACCGTCACGCAATCCACGCCCCCGCCTGGGCCTTCGGTGCCGGTAAGGAACGTGCAGGAAGACGCTTGTCATTGTGGCCCCACGGGGGGTCACGCCTTGGAGTTCCCTTCGTCTGATGTACTGGGTTTGGGGTGAGGAGTGGCTCCTTTGGGTGGGGGGGTGTGGAAACCAGGTGGCTGTTGGGTGGGTGGTGGTTTTTTCGGCTATTTCAATTATGTCCGTTTCTCCCCAAGTGCTTGAAACATGGCGGTTTAGATGAATTGGGGAGGGGGGTGCTTCTAGGAATGCCTCTGCTGAGCATTATCCCTCCCAGGTCTGGAACTGCAGGCCTTTTGGTCCCCAGCGCCCAGATTCATCCTTAGAAAGAAGGAGCTTGAGGTCTTGGGCCTTCCTGTGGTGTATAGATTTTTAATCACCTTCATAACCCAGCCTATCTTGCAGGGTTGTTGTGTTACTGTGAGGGGTTTCTGCAGCCTTTCAGTGGCATTCGTTTGTATCCCGGGGAGGGGGGTAGCTTTCCAAAACCACGGAAGAGTATAGACAGGGGAGTCCAAGCCTCTTGTAGCCTTGATGTCAAAGAGGAGCCTCCATGTTGAGGAGCAGTACACGTCAGAGAGAGGGTGGCTGTCTCTGCATTGCTGTGTTTGAGAACTCCCCAAGACTGTCTGACTCTACAAATTGAAAGCCCTCGGTTTGTGTCCCATTTTTCTTCCCACTTTGGACCCAAGATGAATTCCATTGTTCTTTTCTCCCCCCCCCCCCCATTTTCCTCACAACAACCCTGTGAGGCTGGTTAGGCTGAGAGAGTGCGACTGGCCTAGGATCAACCAGGGAGATTCTATGGCACAAGCGGGGATTCGAACCCAGGTCCCTCAGATACTGGTCCGACACTCTTAACCACGCTGCCTCTTTCACGGCAGAGGCTTTCCCAAAAAAGGGGAGTGGGGAGAAACGTGCGTGTCTCATTGAATGCCTCTTTTCTGTCCCCCATCTTTCAACTGCCTGATCCTTTCCGGATTCTGACGGCTGCTTCCCATTTCAGAGCATCTCGTCCCTCGCTGACACCCCCACGGAGGAGGCGGCTCCCCACGCCGAGACTCTGGCCGCCACCGGCACGGAGGCTCTTCCAAGTGCTGCGGAGACGTTGCGGCCCTCGGCGGAGATGCAGGTCGCAGCCCCTGAGCAGCAGGAGCCGGCCTCGGCCGCAGCGCCGGCAGTGACGCCGCCCGCAGAAGGCCCGCCGGCCGAGGCCATTCCCCAGCCGGAGCTTCCTGCTCCCATGGAAGAAGCCCCCCTGGCCCCTGCGGCCCCCGCTCAGGAGCCCGTGGCTATGGTGGTGCTGCCCCAGGCCACCCCCGCAGCCCCTCCGCCCTCCGAGGTGGAGCCTCTGGCGCTGCCCCAGGAGCTGATGGCGGAGAGTCAGGCCGGCACGACGCTGATGGTGACGGGCCTGACGCCTGAGGAGCTGGCGGTGACGGCTGCCGCGGAAGCCGCAGCCCAGGCAGCTGCCACGGAAGAGGCTCAAGCCCTGGCGATCCAGGCTGTCCTGCAGGCCGCCCAGCAAGCTGTGATGGGTGAGTGACTGACTGACCTCTTCCTGTTTGGGGCGGGGTGGGTGTTGGAGGCCGGCCCGTCTCTGCAGGCCTTCAGGCCCCCTCTTCTCTGGCTCAAGGTCAGCTGTTGGGGTCTTATTTAGAACACGAGTTAGCTGCTTTTCTGTTTTGGGGAATTCAAGGAGGCTCTCCGATGTCCATAAGACAACCGTTAATAAAAAGACGCAAAAGGCCATGATTTAAAATCTCCCGTTAGGACTGCCAATAAATAAGAGCTTAAATTAGTCGCCTGCAGCCCTCCATAAAATTGCCCTGAAGACTGAAGGCGAGGGAGTGGGGGGGGGGGCACCTACTTGGGATTGTTGCACTGTAGCTGTGGGGCTGGCACCAAAAAGGCCTTTCCTGGTGTGGCCCCCCCCCCCAGATGAGCTTCTTTGATCAGATCTTAATTCCTGGGCCTGAGCAGACAGGAGAACATGGTCCTTTAGATGCCCACTCTGAAGCCCCATAGGGCTTTAAAGGGCCAAACCAAGACCGATCAGTTTATTAGCCAGGGAAATGTGGTAATTGGGGAATTACGTCGGGGTCACGTGCACCCAGGAGTTGGCCCCAACCTGCAGTCTAGCTGTTTCCATTGGCTTTCTAAAGATCAGGGGTGAGGGGGCCAGGCTCCTGCCCCCTAAGGAGGTTGTTCCCAAAGCACGGGGGCTGCCACCGAAAAGGTCCTGTCTCCCGTCCCCACCCCACGAGCGCCTTTGGTGGGGAAGTTGGAGGGTCTCCCCCTGGGGTCTCGATTCCTGCCCAGGAACGTCCTCCCTGCCATTCTCCATTTTTGCTCCCCTCACAGCCTCCCGTCGGTGTTTTGCAGGCTCTGGAGAAGCCATGGACACCTCCGAGGCAGCGGCGGCAGCGGCACAAGCCGAGATGGGCCACCTGGGCCCGGAGGGCCACGAGAGCCAGCCCACGGCCATCCCCATCGTCTTCACCCAGCAAGAACTGGCGGCCCTTGTCCAGCAGCAGCAGCAGCAGCTCCAAGAGGCTCAGGCGGCAGCCGCGGCAGCCGCAGCGGCAGCGGCCACCCAGCAACACCCACCTCAGCACCCGCTGCCCTCCCACTTGCCGACGGAAGCGCTGGCCCCCGCCGACAGCCTCAACGACCCGGCCAGCGAGAGCAACGGCCTGAACGAGTTGGCCAGCGCCGTCACCAGCACAGTCGGGCTGCTGCCCCCCACGCCCACGGAGAGTAAGTGGCAGGGTGAGTGGCGGGGGAGGGACAGGAGTCTCGGGTGCCATGCCCAGATCTGCACCCAGAAAATCAGGGTGGGGTTTCTGTGCCGTGCATTTCATTATGGAGGGTGGCTTGGCCGCCAGGAGATTCTTCTTCCCTTGTTTTGTTTTCCGCTCGTTTTATTTTTTAAAAAATTTACTTCCCACTTTTCTGCCCTCACCAAGGCCACCGTGGCAGGGAAAAAGATTAGAACATGCATAGTAAAAACTACATTTAAAAACCATTAAAAACTGCAAAAAACATTGAAATCTGATCTAAAAAACTTTTTTAAAAGTTGAAAGACAGTTTGGACATTGGTTAGGCAGGAGGCAGCGTTGAAAGGGACACCAAATGAAATGAAAAACTCGATTCACCCCCTGGCGGAAGTCAGCCACAGAAGGGGATGGAGGAATCTCCCTAGAGAGAGAATTTCCGGAGTTTTGGTTCCCTGGGTTAGAAGGCCTCTCCCAGCTTGCCCATCTGCCCAACTTCAGAATTCAATGTTAAAGAATCTGGGTTAAACTTTTACCTATTTGAAATGTTTTACAGCACATTTTTTCCGGGATTTATCTATTAAAACCCGTTTATCAACCTTTAAATCTGATAATACAAACCAGCAAGATGTGCCTGCGGTTCTTTGAACTATGACCAGCACACCAGTCTCGAATCTTCCGGGACTTTATCTTTTAACAAAAAAGATACCTTTTGTCTTTTAACAAAAAAAGATTCTATGAAGTCAGGGCTTGTGAAAATGAACCTCATAGTTATCCAGTGCATGTACAGGGCAGCTTATTTGTCACATTTCTATACCGTCCTCCAGTGCAACTCAGGGCCGTTTACAATGAGGATTACAGTTCACTGTGAGGCGGGCATGCTACAGGGAACACAATAACAGTCTGGGAGTTATAAAACTTGAATAACATTTAAACAAAATTTTACCCAGAATTAAACTTCCTGGGTCTTAGCAGCCCACCTGAATCTTATACATAATGTCAAAACAAAATGATCATAGTGCCAGCTTGGTGTAGTCATTCGGAGCACGGACTTCTCATCTGGCGAGTCCGGTTTGACTCCCCGCTCCCCCACATGCAGCCAGCTGGTCTGACCAAGCAGGAATCTCAGGGCTCTCTCAGCCTCACCTCCCTCGCAGGGTGTCTGTTGTGGGGAGAGGAAAGGGAAGGCGAATGGAAGCCGCTTTGAGACTCCTTCGGGTAGAGAAAAGCAGCATATAAGAACCAACCCTTCTTCTTCTGGAATATCAGGGCTCTCCCAGCCTCCCCTCCCCTCCCTCGCAGGGTGTCTGTTGTGGGGAGAGGAAAGGGAAGGCGATTGTAAGCCCCTTTGAGCCTCCTTCGGGTAGAGACAAGCGGCATCTAAGAGCCAACTCTTCTTCTTCTCCTTCCAGGCCTTGCTCCCTCGAACACCTTCGTGGCCCCGCAACCTGTGGTGGTGGCCAGCCCGGCCAAACTTCAAGCAGCGGCTGCCCTGGCGGAGGTCGCGAATGGGATCGAGCCCGCCCCAGTGGTAGGCTTGGAGACGATCTCCAGGAGGGGCGGGAGGGTGGGCGAGGAATCGTTTCCCCCCGAGGCTCAAATGATTTCTCCCTCCCCACGTAGAAGCCGGAGCCTCCCACGCAGCCGCCGAAGGTGGTGGTGAAGAAGGAGAACCAGTGGTTTGACGTCGGCATTGTCAAGGCGACCAACATGATGGTGACGCACTACTTCCTGCCAGCGGACGACGCGCCTGCCACCGAGGTGAGCTGCCTTGCTGTTGATCACCGTCCTGACCGGAGGAGCCAGACTTGTGCTGACACATAGAATCCTAGAGTTGGAAGGGACCTCCTGGGTCATCTAGTCCAACCCCCTGCACTATGCAGGACGCTCCCGACCCTCTCGCTCCTCCACTGTCACCTGCCACCCCCTTGAACCTTCACAGAATCAGCCTCTCCGTCAGATGGCTCTCCAGCCTCTGTTTAAAAATCTCCAAAGTGGGAGAACCCACCACCTCCCGAGGAAGCCTGTTCCACTGAGAAACCGCTCTGACTGTCAGGAACGTCTTCCAGAGGTTTAGACAGAATAAATTTTGAATTAATTTCATCCCATGGGTTCTGGTCTGTCCCTCCAGGGCAAGAGAGAACAACTCTGTTCCATCCTCTGCATGGCAGCCTTTTCAATACTTGAAGATGGTTCTCAGATCCCCTCTCAGTCGTCTCCTCTCCAGGCTAAACAGACCAAGCTCCACCAACCTTTCCTCTTATATCTTGGTCTCCAAACCTCTCACCATCTTTGTTGCCTTCCTCTCGGCATGCTCCAGTTTGTTTACATCCCGTTTCAACCATGGAGCCCAAAACTGAACACAGGTCTCCAAGGGAGGCCGAACCAGAGCCTAGTAAAGCAGTACCATCACCTCCCTGGAAACGATACTGCATTTGATACAGCCCCAAATCCCATTGGCCTTTTTAGCCACACGCCGGGTTGTCTGCCTGTTGCCACCGAGATCACACTGAATTCCCTTTCCCTGTGGCTTGTCCCTTTTCGGCAGGACGATTCGGCGACTCTCCCCGATCATTCTCAGCTCAAGAAGCAGGAGCTGCAGCCTGGCACGGCTTACAAGTTCCGAGTGGCAGCCATCAACGCCTGCGGCCGGGGCACCTTCAGCGAAATCTCCGCGTTCAAGACCTGCCTGCCTGGCTTCCCTGGAGCTCCCTGTGCCATTAAGATCAGCAAGGTCAGTCTGAGTGGCGGCGATCGTCTTGCCCTTGGCCTCGCGAGGGTGACCCTCCTTGCTCCTTCTGCCTCTGCACAGTCATGCCTGGGTTAGCTCAGGAGGGCCCAGCAGCTTTGGACTCCATGGGCCCATTGAGAGTTCTGACTCCACACGGGCAGAGCTGGTCGCTACAGGAGCTACAGGCCCTGCGGGAGCTTTCGGCTTTTCGCAGGGCCTGCAGGACAGAGCTCTTCCACCAGGTCTGTGGTTTAGGTCAGTGCGGAGAGAAGATCTGTGCCCCCCCCCCCCCCCCAAGGGAAGGTATTTTCCACCACATTTTAATCATGGTGGCCGGCAGTTCTCTAGTCCCCAGCGGGGGTTGGTTTGCTGCCGTGCTTGTTGTTGGATTCTGTCTTTTTGTTATTTGTTGTAATTTTTGCAGGGTTTTTAGGGGACTTTGTATTTTTATTTTTATCTTGTAACCCGCCACGAGCCGGCTCCAACGAGAGTGCCGGGAAATAAATTCAAATAATAACAAGGGTATAGTCAGTGCAGATTCTAGTCCTACAGAGACAGCTGCTTTCACGGCAGCATGTTTGAAAAGCTGCACAGCCAAACCAATCTCCAAGGGCCCACCAGAAACCTTGCCGGGACGATGCCCTGCCAGTTTCCTGGAAACGCTTGGGCACCAGGGGATGTGCCCGTGGGCACCGTGTTGGGGATCGCCGGGTCATCTTGCAGGGGTCTCACTTGCTGTTTTGTCCCCCAGAGCCCGGACGGAGCCCACCTGACTTGGGAGCCCCCCTCCGTGACTTCCGGGAAGATCACGGAATATTCGGTGTACTTGGCCATCCAGAGCGCCCAGGCCGGCGAGCCCAAGAGCGCCGCCCCTGCCCAGCTGGCCTTCATGCGGGTGTACTGCGGGCCTAACCCCTCGTGCCTGGTGCAGTCCGCCAGCCTCTCCAACGCCCACATCGACTACACCACCAAGCCTGCCATCATCTTCCGCATCGCGGCCCGCAACGAAAAGGGCTACGGCCCAGCCACGCAAGTCCGGTGGCTGCAAGGTGAGCGGGCGGAGCGCGATGGGGACGGGGCCACGTGGGGCGGGTGCCGGCCCCTCTCCCTTGCACAAGCGTGGTCCACCCACTGTATCCGTGCTTGCAGGAAGAGAACTGGTTCAGAGGTCTTTCTAGCTGATGTTCAGCATTCTGGGTCTTAAGACTCCGCGTGTGAGTGGCGGCCTCGTGCACATGTGTGACGTCCCGTCTGCTTTAAAAAACATAGCTGCCGAATTTCTCAGGGTGGCCTCCTCTGCCCCACGTCCTTTCGTCTGTGTGGGAAAGGGTCACTGTCCCCCACAAGCTCCCTTTTCCACCTCTCAGGAGGAAAGACCAGACCTCGTTGATGTTGGATGTTGATTTGAGGGGTGATCATTCTGTGGGACCCGGAGTCATTTGATTGTGCTCCCGGAAGGCCTACCGAACTTTTAAGGGAGTGTTGGTCAAACGCTTTCAGCCCCACTTCCGTTTGTAACGATGGTTCGCCCTAATTGTGGCCTATTAGGCTCAGACTGCAGGGGTGGCCATGCCGTGACTATCCAGATGTTTGTGGGCTACAGTTACCATGAACACGGTGCTGGCAGGGGCTAATAGCAATTGTAGTCCGTCTGGAGAGTTGCATTTTGGCCACCCCTGCTCTAGTCGATCATTCAGTGCACTTCCCACTCCCCCACACACACATGTACGCAAAAGGCCCACAATTTCTCTCTTTCCTATTTCGTTGTGTGCCCTGCAGTTCAGAGCCCTCTTGATACGCTCTTTGGGTGTGGCAGACTCTCCGACTGAGGGAGATGGGGTGGGATCAGGGCTCCCAACGCCATTAACCCCCCCCCCCTTCCTGCTTTGCAGAGTCCAGTAAGGACGGCTCCATGCTAAAACCAGCGAACAAGAGGCCGCTCTCCTCACCCGATCTGTGAGTATCTCCTAGCCGGAGCCGTTATCCCGTGGCGTTCGTGCACTCGTGTCCCGCAAGGCGTGGCAGGGTGGTGGGTGGTGGGGAGCACCCTCCTTGGCTCCGTTTCCACGAGCCGTACAGGCGGAAGAGCTGAGCTGGGCCTAGTGGAAGGCTGGTTTCTTTCCAGCGCCTTTCTCACTCCCTGTTGCAACCCTGCCAGCCAGAGAGGCCAGGGTGGGAGGCCTGGAGGGGCTAGAACCCCCCCCCCTTCCAAAGCACCCATTTTCTCCAGGGGAGACATCCGGTGATGATGATGATTAGTATATTTAAATGTATTGCCCACCTCTCTTTGAGGGCTCGAGGCGGGGTTAGTGTTTGACTAAAACCCCATTAATACAGGCCTAAAAATCCCTTAATTACGATACAAAACCAGACGGAAAGAAAAGCCAGAAAAGATGCTGCAGCAAAAAATACATACCCAACCTAACAGTCCCCTAAAGCAGGGGTAGTCAACCTGTGGTCCTCCAGATGTCCATGGACTACAATTCCCATGAGCCCCTGCCAGCTAACGCTGGCAGGGGCTCATGGGAATTGTAGTCCATGGACATCTGGAGGACCACAGGTTGACTACCCCTGGTCTACCGGACTGAAATCCCAGCCAACGAAAGGAACATTAATCACATCCTAGTGGGCCCGTTACCTGCTGGGGGAAAGGGGTCTCATTGTCGTTTCTCTCCCGCCTCCTTCCAGGAAAACTGCTCCAAAGAAGCCCAAGGCGGACGGACAGTGAAGGGCGCCCTCCCCCCCCGGCTGCCCCCTCTTCTTGCCTGCTCCACAGCTTCCGCCTGAGCCCCACCCAGCCCATCCCTCCTTTGCGTGAAGGGAGATGGCGCATCGCCGAAAGCACATTTCACACGCTGTGGGGCCGGACGATCGGGGCCGGGCGCGGGCGGGGAGCGACGGCGAGGCTTGCTCAAGGGAGCCTCCCACCCCCACCCATGGGGGCTGTCGCTGTGCCATGCCCCCCACCCCCTCCGCCTGGGGAGGGGAGAGAAGGAATGAAGTTTCTCCCCCGCCGCCCCATTGCTGCCCCACTGACGTGGACTCGGATATGTTCGGGGTGGGTGCGGGGGGGGGGCAGTTTGTTACCGGGGGGGGGGGCAGCTGTTGGGGGTATTTTTTACAAGTTGCAGTTACAGGAATGGAGTTCTTTTGTATTTCCCCTGCATCACCCTGTGGGGTGGGGGTGGGGGTGGGAGAATCTCTTCACCACCCCCCAGTTCTTGCCTCTGTACAGACCCCTGACCTTCAGTTTAGTTTTTAGTGTCTTTTGAGTTGGTAATTGCGGGGGAGCGGGGGGGGGGATACGATGTGGTCGGACCACAAACGCAGCTACTCTGAACATTTTGGGGAGGGGGGGGGGAAACGTGTGGCTTCTTCTGCAGCAGCTGTCCTCACGCTTAGCCGGGTGCCACTCACGGCTTCAGATTGTCAGGTCGCCCGCCGCTGCTTTGACCCCCCTCCGACTTGCGGCGAGCTCCCCCCCCCCCATTTAGCAGCACAAGCGGATTCCCCCCCCCCCTTGCTCTTCCCTCCCCCGAGCCACCAGGTGGCAGTCTGGAGGCAGTTTATCTTGCCGCTCCTCTCCATGGTTTTGTATAAAACTTTTTTTAGGATTCTTTTTTTTTTTTAAGTCAGTGAGGGTGGAGGCTGAGTCATGGGGGGGGGGGGAGCAGGCAACATTTGGCTTCAGCGGAGCACGGCCCCGTGGTCAGGGCCGGGATCTCGGTTTCTGTGTTGGGCGGGTGCCTCCCTCTCCTCTGGACGCCTCCAGACATTCCACGGAGGGGGGGTTCTGGCTCTAAATGGCAAAGGAGCCTCACAATGGCTACCCCCCCCTCCTGTGTCGAGGAGTGCCCCCCCCCTCACAATACCAGGTGCATCTCCTCCCCCCCCCCTTCGCCCGCAACTAGCTCTGTACCCTGGTCTTTTGTATTATAGTGTATTTCGCTGTGTTCTCCCCCCGCCTCCCCCCGTTCAGACCCGAAGATTTCTCAAGCCTTTTTCCTACCTCTTAGCCAGTTTATTTTCCATTGAGACAGCCTTCATAGGAGTCCCCCCACGGCTATCCTCCCCTCCCCACCCCCCCTTGCCCCTAGTGCTGCGTATCTGTCGTTTTTTGTGCTAATTTGAACAATTAAAGACCTTTTTTTTTCTTTTTGGAGACAAGACTTTGTTTTTATGGAGCCCGATCTCTCTGTCCGCCACGCCACCATCCTCTGCCCCTGGGCCAAAGAGTCCTTGGCCTGGCCGTAGCAGTTCCTCCAGCAGAGAAGGCCCCAGGTGCAAAGGCAGGCTGAATTGCAAGAGGGGAGGGGCCTAGATGCTCTGCTCCCCCCCCACACACACCTTCAACCTGCCTCTTCCAGGATTGTGAAGGTCGAGTCGCAGCAGGTGAGGGGGACACGATCCAGCTAGCCGAGTCTAGGGACACACCGCAGCCCGGACACGGTAATTCAGTCCAAGCACGACCGTAGTGGCGGCCAAGTGGCCTTGAAGCAGCACGGAGGAGCCGCAGAACAGAGGGGCGGTGTATTCCCGTCCATCTCCGGACTCAGCAGCTGCATTTCTCCCGGGGCGCCCCTTCCGGCTGCCTTGTCTCCAGCTGAACAGAGTCGGGCTGCGGAGGCTCCAAGGTCTTGCGCTGGGGGGGGGGGGGGGCAAAAGAAACCAGAGAGATTAATCATCGGCCAGAAGTCAAAGCGACAGCCGGAAACGGCAGAGCTGCTCAAGACGTTGAAGATGTCAGGAGCAGGGGTCCCCAACGTGGTGCCCCAAGCCACATATCCTGATGGCTGCACATTTTTTAAAAAGTGGGTGGCGATTTTGCAGACCAAAGCTTCTAACTGGCCATCAGAGACTTGACGGGGTATGTAGGCTTTTAAAGCCACTGCTATGGCAGTAACTCCCCACCCGAAAATATGGGTTTAAAAGGAAGAGCGGCCCCTTACGCTTCTCAGGACGGTGCGCACGGCCCACTCAAACACCTCCTGGACGTTGGTGGCAGCCTTGGCGCTGGTTTCAAAGTACTCTGCGTTATGAAGCCGGCTCCACTCCTCCCCTTGCTCCGTGGACACCTAAGCAAAGACAAGGCCCGGGTAGATGGGGAGCTCCAGCAGGGCCCTCTGCCCTCCCGGGGCTGAGAAGGACACTTTGTCAAAATGTGTCTAAAGACGGATGATCTCTGCTCCTCTTTATGCTGAGGAACAGGCCCAGCCCCTGGCCTTGACTGCTAGCCTGCCCGGCACATCTGGTGGAAATCCTAAACAAGGTGGGCTTGTGTCTGTCCGTTGTCCCCCCACCCCGTTTGCACGCAACGCCCACCTCACGGTTTTCCAGGTCCGTCTTGTTCCCGATGACGGCGATGGGGAAAGGCCCGTCTTCCCCGGGCTCAATCTGCAACAAGAGCTGCTTGTACCACTTGTCCAGGCCGCTGAAGGAATTGGCCGACGTGACGTCGAAGACGAGCAAGCAGCAGTCGGACCCCCGGTACAGGGCCGTGCCCAGGGACTGGAAACGCTCCGTGCCAGCCGTGTCCCAGATCTGGAGGGCAGAGGAGAGGCAAAGGACATGGGGGACGGCTGTGGCTCAGCGGCAAAGCTACTGCTCAGCATCCAGAAGGTCCTGGGTTCAGTCCTCAACAACTCCAGGTTGAAAGGACCAGGCAGGAGGGGATGGGGAAGACCTTGGCCTGAGACCCTGGCTCAGGGGCAGACCCTCTGCTTGGCAGGCAGGAGGTCCCAGGTTCAATCCCCGGCATCTCCAGTTAGAAGGGCCAGGCAGGAGGGGATGGGAAAGGCCTTGGCCTGAGACCCTGGCTCAGTGGCAGAGCTTCTGCTTGGCAGGTGGAATGTCCCAGGTTACATAATCATAGAGTTGGAAGGGGCCATACGGGCCATCTAGTCCAACCCTGCTCAACGCAGGATCAGCCCAAAGCATCCTAAAGCATCCAAGAAAAGTGTGTATTTTGCTTGAAGACTGCCAGTGAGGGGGAGCTCACCACCTCCTTAGGCAGCCTATTCCACTGCTGAACTACTCTCTGAAAAAATTTTTCCTGATATCTAGCCTATATCGTTGTTAGAAGGACCAAGTTAGAAGGACCAGGCAGGAGGGGATGGGAAAGACCTTGGCCTGAGACCCTGGATCAGTGGCAGAGCCTCCACTTGGCAGGCAGAAGGTCCCAGGTTCAATCCCTGGCATCTCCAGTTAGAAGGACCAGGCAGGATGGGATGGGAAAGGCCTTGGCCTGAGACCCTGGCTCAGTGGCAGAGCCTCTGCTTGGCAGGCAGAAGGGCCCAGGTTCAATCCCTGGCAGGAGGGGATGAAAAAGACCTTGACCTGAGACCAGGAACTCAGGATCCAATTTTGGTGTCTCGGCTAGCTCAGGGGAGGGGGTGGGAGGGAAGGGTGTTCAAGCGCCCGTGAGGCTGGTCCGGAGAGCTGGTCGCCAGGAGCTTTTGCCTCGGACCCACCTGCACCATGATCGTCCGTCCGTCCACCGTGAGCTCCTTGCTGAGGAAATCGGCCCCAATCGTGGCTCGGTAGCGGGTGCTGAAGCGGTTGTTGACATACTGGTTCATCAGGGCCGATTTGCCCACCCTGCAGAGAGGGGAGGCGGCAAAATCAGCATCGGCCACCGGGGGCCTCTGGGCCTGGCTTCCCTGGAAGCAGAGCTGCGTGAGAACTGGCAGGGTTGCCAACTGGGGTGGGAAATCCCTGGAGACACGAGGGTGGGACTTTGAGGAGGCAGTAGCACCCGGTCAGCAGTTTTCTCCAGGGCAGGGGTAGCCAGACTGGAGTTTTAAACTGAGATCTTGTTTTATTCCTAGAAACACAAGGCTCCAAGGGACTTCAAGGGTCCCCTAAGACCAATCCCGTGCACAATGCAGAATAGTCAATACTGCCCCTTGACTCCCCCTCCCAGTGACCTCCCCTGCTCTGTGCCCAGGTGGACTGTGGGATCCCGAGAGAAAAATTCCTTCCTGACACCAAAGCAGTGATCAACATTAACCTGGGCATATTACAGGGGTGACCAAACTGTGCCTCTCCAGATGTCCATGGACTACAATTCCCATGAGCCCCTGCCAGCAAATGCCGCAGTTTGACTACCCCTGTCTTAATGCTTTGAGAACCTTCGACTGAAAGTTAATTGGGGGTGGGCGTGGTCAGAGAGCAAACCTTTTGCAGCCCAGGGCCTCTGGCTTCCTTGTTTCCAGAAGCGCACCTGCGTCCTGCAAAAGGGCTGGCCAGCAAGCAGGCGTGGCTACACCTGAGCGACCCAAAGCGCTGAAGCAAGAAGCAGCAGCAAGAGAAGTCGCCGCAGAAGTCGGCCTGTAGATTTTTGGTCTCCTCTTGTCACCCAGTCCCCCTATCCTGCATCCCGGGAAAGCCTTTTCTGGCTCACAAACAGGGTTGCCAATTTCCAGGTGGGACCTGGAAATCTCCCAAAATTACTGCTGATTTCTAGATGACAAGAGATCAGCTCTGTGGGAGAAAGGGGCTGACTTGGAGGGTAAAATCTAGAGTAATGCTTCAGTGGAGTCTCTCCCCCTCCCCACGGGCTCCAACCAAAATCTCCAGAAATTTTCCAACCTGGAGTTGGCAGCCCTTGACTTACAGGGGGACCTTGTCCCTGATCCCTCACTGGCAGTCCTTGCAGTGCTAGCAGGGAACCCGAGGCCTGCCCCCCCCTGGCTGTCTCCTCTTCTAAGCACGGGGCCTTTCCTTTCCCACTTCCACCAGCCTCTGGCCTTCCTGTCCCGGCTAGAGGAGCATGGGGGGTGGGTGGGGTGGGGGGCTCCCACCTGCCCAAGGTGCCACACAGCGTGGCCCAAGAGTCAGGCTGCCAACCAGCCTGGAGAAAAACATCCATTCCCTCTGTGTGTCTAACTTGCTATTAAGCCTCAGCCAACCTCTGGCCCCCCAAGCAAGGGGCTTTGTAAGCAAGCGAGAAGCAGAGGGGGTCTGCCCCTTGCCTTCCTCCGCAGAGCCTTCCTTGGGGGGGTCTCCCTTACGTGTACTGACCCTGCTTAGCTTCTGAGATCTGGCTATACCATGCTGCCTCCCCTCCCCCTTTAATGGTGCTTCACAGGATGTAATTTACCTGGTAATATTGGGGGGGCCCCTACCATGAGAAGGGAGGGAAGGCGGGCCAGAGCCCGATCTCCGAAGCTAAGCAAGGGTGGTCTTTGGAAGGGAGACCACCCAGGAAGGCTCTGCAGAGGATGGCAAGGGCCAACCCCCTCTGCTTCTCACTCGCCTGAAAAGCCCCTTGCTAGGAGTTAGGACAAGTTGGAAGCTAAGCAGGGTCAGTACTGGGAGGGGGGACCACCAAGGAAGACTCTGCAGAGGAAGGTGACGACAAACCACCTCTGCTTCTCCTTCACCCTAAAAGCCCTGGCTGGGGGGGGGGGTGGCCAGCAGCTGGAAGCTCAGCAGGATCAGTACTTGGATGGGGGACCCCCAAGGCAGGCTCTGCAGCTGAAGGCAAGGGAAAACCCCCTGCGCTTCCCGCGTGCCTGGAAAACCTCTTGCTGGGGCGGCCAGAAGAAAGGAGGTTCGGCGGAGCGGCCACCCAGGACGGCTCTGCGGGGAAGGCAGCGGCTCCCCCCACCCTGCTTCCCGGGAAAAACCCAGGTTGGGTCTCCCAGAGGCGGCTGCAGCTCGATCCCCGCAGCCGCCCTCCCGGCCGCAGGTGGCGCGCAACCCTGCGCCTTTCCGGAGCCGCGCCCGGGGCTGGGGGGCGTCAAGCGGCACTTCCCGCTGCCACCCCCCCGGCGGGACTCACCCGGAGTTGCCGATGAGCAGGATCTTCAGGTGGGACCGCCGGAACATGACGCGCCGCGGCCGTCTGCGCCAGAACCTGCGGGAGAAGCGCCGTGAGCGAAGCGCCGAGTCGCCGGGAAGGGCCTACCTCGCAGGGAGGGCGCCGCGGAGACCCTCCCTCTTCAGGGCTGGCCAAGGACAGCGGCGGCGGCGCGCGGCGGAACCTGCATTCCTGCCGGGCTTATGGGCGCCGCGGCCGGACGGAGGGCGGAGATTGGGGGCCGGCCCCGCGGGGAGGGCGAAGAGCCTTGGACCGCCCCCCGCTCTCGGAGGCTGCCTCTGAGCAGGTGCAGAGCGCCCCCCCCCCCCACCCGCTGCCCAGTCCTGCCTCGGAGACGCCGGGAGCTCTAGGCTATGGTTGCCAAACTCCAGGTGCGGTCTGGACGGCTCCGGGGACTGCTCCTGAGCGGCCGGTGGAGACGGCTGGGAAAGAGAAGCGCAGAGTCCCGTAGACCGTCCCCAGGCGACAGGCAGTAGTCCCACCGGAGAACGCAGCTGCTAAGAAGGGCGGGCGGGGGGGCGTGGCATTGCAACCCTCCCCCCCTCCCCGGCTCTGCCCCCGAGGGGTCCAGGCCTGTCCCAGCCCTGAGTTGGCAACCCGTTTTCTTTATTTAATTTGTATACTGCCTCGCTCAGCAAGTGGGGCCGGAGCCGGGATGCCAGCCTCCAGGTGGGGCCTGGGGATCCCCCGGAATTCCAGCTCCTCTCCAGACTGCAGAGATCAGTTCCCCTGGAAGAAAGGGCTGCTTGGGAGGGGGGACTCTGTGGCCTTGGACCCCTCTGAGGGTCAGGGATGCCAGCCTCCAGGTGGGGCCTGGGGATCCCCTGGAATTCCAGCTCCTCTCCAGACTGCAGAGATCAGTTCCCCTGGAAGAAAGGGCTGCTTGGGAGGGGGGACTCTGTGGCCTTGGACCCCCCTGAGGGTCAGGGATGCCAGCCTCTAGGTGGGGCCTGGGGATCCCCTGGAATTCCAGCTCCTCTCCAGACTGCAGGGATCAGTTCTCCTGGAGAAAGTGGAGGTCTTGGAGCCTTGGGCCCCACTGAGATCTCCATCCTCCCCAGGCTCAGTTCCGAAATCCCTGAGAATTGTTGCCATCTGTAGTGATTGTGTGCATCGAATGTCACATGGGCATTACTCAACGCGCATAGAAAGCGAAATCCAGCATGTGCTGGCCACCGCCCAGACTGGCCCAATCTCATCAGAACTCGGGAGCTAAGAAGGGTCAGCCGTGGTTACAAGTTGGATGGAAAATCACCAAAGATGTAAAGTTATCCCGGACTACTCCCGGCTGCCCCAGACTTCTCCTGGGGCTGTCAGGTGACCCCAGCACCCACCCCACCCACAGGAGACAGGCGAGAGCCCTGCAACCCGGCCAGGAGAACTGGTACCCCGGGCGAGCTGCCAGCAGCCGTGGTCACCCCCCGAAGAAGGGACAGTCACTGGGTCCAGGAGCACAGAAGAAGCCCCACAAGTCAGCTGTGACTGAGGGCATGATCCAGCACCACCATGCTGCCTGCAGATTTAGTACAGCCTGTAGCCCCTGTTCAGGATACAGCCTCTGTTTACGTCCATGGGAATGCTCTCAAATCACGGCATGAGGGCAAGGTTTTCTCCTGTAGTAAAGGAAAGTAGAGGCTCCTGCCCCTGTGGGGATCTCTAATCTGGAGAACTGGGTTCAGTTCCCCATTCCTCGTCCACATGCAACCAGCTGGGTGACCTTGGGCCAGTCACCACTCTCTCAGAGCTGTTCTCATAGAGCAGTTCTCTCGGAGCTCTCTCAGCCCCATCTACCTCACAGGGGGTCTGTTGTGGGGAAAGGAAGGGTAGGTGATTGTAAGAGGCCATGAGACCCCTTCTGATAGTAAAAAGTGGGGTACAACAAAAAAACCCCAGCTCTTCTCCTTTTCTACCGCTACAGGTAGACTAACAGGCTACATGTCTTGAAATAAATGTTGTTAATCTTTAAAAGGCCACTGGACTTACAGCCTGTCTTAGTTCTCGGATGCTGTGAGATCTTAATGCAAAGAGCATCTCTGGGGGCATGCAGAGTGTTTTTTTGCTCAAGCCAAACTGAAGCTGGTTCCACCCAGAGAAGAGGGCGATCAGTGACTTATTTTTCATTGATAAACACAACCCCTTATCGAGCACCTACGGCTTTTTGCAGAGCTCTGCGGGAGTTTCCAGAAAGGGAAACAGAGCAGTAAAACGGACGGAGCCCATTTAGTGGGTAAAAAAAGCTCCTAGAAAAAGCACCTTTCTCTCTTTAGCAGGTAGAAAAAGGACAGGACTGTTGAGAAGGACCGAGGAGGGTGACCAAGACGATGGGAAGGTTGGAGCCCCTTCCCCTGGGAGGAAAGGCTGAAGAGTCCGAGACTTTTTCCTTTAGAAAAGACAGAACTGGGGGGGAGGGAGGACGTGAGAGAGCTTTGTACAACTATGCCGGGGGCGGAGAGAGTGGACCAGGAGGGCCTGGCAGAGAAACACTGCCGTGAGTAATCTAGAACAAAGTCCAGGGGGCACCTTGAAGAGCTGCAGACATTTATTCCGGGCATCAGCTTTTGTGGGCAGGGACACACGGTCAGCTTTAGGATGCTTAGGGCTGATCCTGCGTTGAGCAGGGGGTTGGACTAGATGGCCTGTATGGCCCCTTCCAACTCTATGATTCTGTGATTCTATGATTCTATGATTCTATTTAAAAACTGCTTTGCCGAAAAGATGTCACTTTTTTACCAGCGGTGTTGAACCTGGTGGTCGGGACCCCTTTGGGGGACCCCTTTCACAGGGGTCGCGGCAGGGCAAGCAGCTTGGCCAGGGGGGGGTCGCCACCCACACAACAGCCTTGCGGGGTAGATCGAGATAGAGTGTCCGTCTGTCTGGATCAGCGGAAAAGAGCGAGATCGGCATGGTGGGACAAGAGGCAGAACTGAACTGAGAAACCCCGGGGGGAAAACAAATTCATGTATAATCATGAGCAATGGATCTTCACGCCATTGGTCAGTTTTGGTTTGATTTCTGTGAAAGAAGCCTTGCAGAATTCTACGCTTGGGGGTCAACCACAACAGGAGGGACTGTATTAAAGGGTCCCGGCATCAGGAAGTTTGAGAACCAGTGGTTTATTCGGTCTGGCTGAACTCCGCAACCTGCCCCCGCATGGGGAGGGTTAACAGGAAGCTCCCAAAGAACCAAAAACTTTGGCAAGCATTTCCCCTTCCTCCTCCTCCTCCCTCCCTCCCTCCCTCCCTGCTGGACTCCTGTCAGCTGACTGGGGAGGGGGGGGGAAAGTCATATGATTCTCTGTTTCCCTGTATGAGAAGTTTTGCAAGGGTTTCCTGCCTTCCTTGGCAGCTTTCTGCGATTGGACGGGGGGCAAGGGCCGGGTCAGCAGCCCGTGGAAACCGTAGGGGTCTGCCGATGCTTTGCTCTGCTCTGCTCCCAGGAATGCGCTGACAACGCGGTCTCTAAACAACCTCCTAGCAACAGACTGCCTTTCTGCACTGGAGAAGCAGCGGGGAGAGATGGACTTGCAGCTGCTCCAGCGTTGGCACCAACGGATCTCCCAGGAACTGGAGACGGTGGTGGAGTTCTGGATCCGTCATTCGCACGACGACAAATACGGGTGATTCTCTTGTGTTCCTCTCGCCCAGAACAGGGTAGTCAACTTGTGGTCCTCCAGATGTCCATGGACTACAATTCCCATGAGCCCCTGCCAGCATTCGCTGGCAGGGGCTCATGGGAATTGTAGTCCATGGACATCTGGAGGACCACAGGTTGACTACCCCTGGCCTAGAACAGTTGGGTGTGTGCGCGCCAGAGAACTGCACTGTGCTGAACGGACTCGCTGAGATAAACCGAGAGGGTGTGGCTGGGAGGCGTGGTTGGTGACACAACTTCTGGGGCTCCTGGGAGCCTGAAAAATTATTTCAGGGGCTCCTCCGTGGTTAAAGGTTGGAAAAGGCTGGTTTATCGTATTTGTTGCAGTTCCTGGGTCGGCAGGGGGTTGGACTGGATGACCTCAGTGGTCCCTCCCAGCCCTGTGGTTAAATAAATAAGTAAATCTGCTAGCCTTAGGGGGGAAGCTCTGGGGGCAGGAGCCATAAGTGGGGCAGGGCTCTCTTGGGTGTGGGTTCCAAACGCAGGAGGGAATGGAAGGAGGGGGGTGAGTTGAGGAAAGGGGGGGCATCCTTGGAGTGTCGGGCCAGCTGCTTGCTGAAGAAGAGCCCAGATTTATAAACTCCCCCAAATGAAAATAATAAACTTGTGTCAGATTCTGGCGTTTACAGTAAGGGGGGGGAGCAGTTATTTTTTAAGTTAGGGTTAGAAAATGTCCTGTCCCTTTTAGTAGACGCTTAAAGGGGCGGGGGAGAGGGCTGAAAAAGCATTTCAGGAAATGGAGGCAACCTGGCACATGGCATCCAAATGAGCCTTCGTTAAAGAAAGAGGACATTTTTCTCCAGGCATGTTGGCAACTTGAGACCTGTGCTGAGCTCTCTGTGATGGAAGAAAGGAGAAACGTAACCCCTAGAATTGGGGTTCCCAAGGTGGTGCCCACGGACACCTACCTGGCACCGGCCAAGTCCTTGCAGAAAGTGGGTGTGGGTGCCGGATCTTGGTTGGAAAATACCTCGAGATTTTGGGGGTCGAGCCTGGGGAGGGTGGTATTTGGGGAGGGGTCTCAGTGTGGTCCGGTTCCATAGGGTCCACCTTCCAAAGTAGACACTCCAGAGGGAGTGCTCTCTCTTGCCTGGGCATGAGCTATAATTCCCCGGCCCTACATTATTAACCCCCTCCACCCCTACCCCTCTGGTACTAATGGCTTTCTTTTTCTTCCTTCCTTCCCAGGGGATTCTTTACGTGCCTCGGCCAAGATGGGCAAATATACGATGACCTGAAATACGTCTGGTTACAGGGGCGTCAGGTAGGGGGTCCCAGGACTGGTGAGGTGTCGCCCGCTCTGCTTTTCTGCCATCCTTCCCCTTGGAAGGATTGATGGATACCCTGTGATACTCCCAGAGTATTGTGAACTGCTTGCTGGGAGCAGCAGCATATCAATTTAATTATAACTTAAATAAAGGTGGAGCTGGAAATCGGCAGAATTTGCAGGGGGGACCTCAGCGGGGTCCAAGGCCACAGAGCCCAAGCTCAAAACAGCCCTTATCTCCAGGGGAACTGAACTCTGTCACCTGGAGATGAGCTGGAATTCCAGGGGATCCCCAGGCCCCACCTGGAGGATGGCATGTCTAACAGCGCACGACGACCAAGGTGTAATGGATGGAAGGTGTCTTTATGGTGTTAAATTGCTTAAAAAATCATTTGACTTGGAAACACAGAAATTGTATGCAGTAATCCCCATTTCCCGGTGAAAGGGAAAATGCTGTTCAAACAAAGGGCAAAGGTGATCTGACTCCAACGGTAACAAGAAGAAGAAATTTTGCCTGCAAAACTAGCAGCACATCTTGCATGACATATTTGTGCAGTTCGTTTAATTTATCCTGAACAGTTTAACTTCCAAAAAGCGTTAACTTGGTACAGCTCTAAGCCCACGTAAGAATGAGAAGAAGAGAGATCCTATATAAGATGAAAAAACAGAAGGCAAGCAGGGGCCAAAGAGACTGAACATCTAACCCATTACGGGGGTGGGGGGGGGACGTCAAGGGTTCCTCAGGAGAGAATACTCTTAACCCTTTCCCTCCCAGATCCTCATACAGACAGAGTGACAGTACCCAACAGTCCTGGGTGACAGGAGAGACCGCCCAGCCTGACTTCTCCATCTTTCCCCGACAGGTATGGATGTACAGTCGTTTGTATCGAACGGCACCGAAGTTCCGCCGTCCGGAAGTCATCGAAGCAGCCCGGGCAGGTAGCTTCTAACATCCCAACTTCATGGGCCATGTGATAGTAGGGTTTCCAACTCTGGGTTGAGAGATACCTGGAGGCTTTGGGGGCAGAGCAGAGGGCTGCTTGGGAGGGGGGACTCTGTGGCCTTGGGCCCCACTGAGGGTCAGGGATGCCAGCCTCCAGGTGGGGCCTGGGGATCCCCTGGAATTCCAGCTCCTCTCCAGACTGCAGAGATCAGTTCCCCCGGAGAAAAGGGCTGCTTGGGAGGGGGGACTCTGTGGCCTTGGGCCCCACTGAGGGTCAGGGATGCCAGCCTCCAGGTGGGGCCTGGGGATCCCCTGGAATTCCAGCTCCTCTCCAGACTGCAGAGCTCAGTTCCCCTGGAGGAAAGGGCTGCTTGGGAGGGGGGACTCTGTGGCCTTGGACCCCACTGAGGGTCAAGGATGCCAGCCTCCAGGTGGGGCCTGGGGATCCCCTGGAATTCCAGCTCCTCTCCAGACTGCAGAGATCAGTTCCCCTGGAGGAAAGGGCTGCTTGGGAGGGGGGACTCTGTGGCCTTGGACCCCACTGAGGGTCAGGGATGCCAGCCTCCAGGTGGGGCCTGGGGATCCCCCGGAATTCCAGCTCCTCTCCAGACTGCAGAGATCAGTTCCCCTGGAGAAAAGGGCTGCTTGGGAGGAGGATTCTGTGGCCTTGGACCCCACTGAGGGTCAGGGATGCCAGCCTCCAGGTGGGGCCTGGGGATCCCCTGGAATTCCAGCTCCTCTCCAGACTGCAGAGATCAGTTCCCCTGGAGGAAAGGGCTGCTTGGGAGGGGGGACTCTGTGGCCTTGGACCCCATTGAGGGTCAGGGATGCCAGCCTCCAGGTGGGGCCTGGGGATCCCCTGGAATTCCAGCTCCTCTCCAGACTGCAGAGATCAGTTCCCCTGGAGGAAAGGGCTGCTTGGGAGGGGGGACTCTGTGGCCTTGGACCCCACTGAGGGTCAGGGATGCCAGCCTCCAGGTGGGGCCTGGGGATCCCCCGGAATTCCAGCTCCTCTCCAGACTGCAGAGATCAGTTCCCCTGGAGAAAAGGGCTGCTTGGGAGGGGGATTCTGTGGCCTTGGACCCCACTGAGGGTCAGGGATGCCAGCCTCCAGGTGGGGCCTGGGGATCCCCTGGAATTCCAGCTCCTCTCCAGACTGCAGAGATCAGTTCCCCTGGAGGAAAGGGCTGCTTGGGAGGGGGGACTCTGTGGCCTTGGACCCCACTGAGGGTCAGGGATGCCAGCCTCCAGGTGGGGCCTGGGGATCCCCTGGAATTCCAGCTCCTCTCCAGACTGCAGAGATCAGTTCCCCTGGAGGAAAGGGCTGCTTGGGAGGGGGGACTCTGTGGCCTTGTACCCCACTGAGGGTCAGGGATGCCAGCCTCCAGGTGGGGCCTGGGGATCCCCTGGAATTCCAGCTCCTCTCCAGACTGCAGAGATCAGTTCCCCTGGAGGAAAGGGCTGCTTGGGAGGGGGGACTCTGTGGCCTTGGACCCCACTGAGGGTCAGGGATGCCAGCCTCCAGGTGGGGCCTGGGGATCCCCCGGAATTCCAGCTCTTCTCCAGACTGCAGAGATCAGTTCCCCTGGAGGAAAGGGCTGATTTATATGTATAAATACAGAACCCCAGAGATGATTTGCCATTACCTGTCTCCAAGGACTTCCCAAGATGTTTAGCTTCTGACATTAGGCTAGCTAGGTCAAGGCAAGAGACATTCGAAGGTGGCTTGCCATTGCCTGCCTCTCTGCCATTGCCCGCCTCTCTGGACTTCCTCAGAGGCCTCCCCTCCAAGGCTGACCCTGCTTAGCTTTCGAGAGCTGATGAGACCAAGCCTGAATTCCCTTCTTTTCCTCCAAGGTGGAGAGTTCCTGCTACGGCACGCTTGTGTGGCCCCTCCGTCCCAAAAATGTGCTTTTGTGTTGACCCGCGATGGACGCCCTGTGAAGATCCAGCGCACCATCTTCAGCGAGTGCTTTTATGTGCTTGGGCTCGATGAACTTGGGCGGGCGACCGGAGAACACCGCTACCGGGTGAGTCCAGGGTCCCTCCGGGTCAGACTGGCAGCCACTTTCCAGGGTCTCAGGCCAAGATCTCTCCCATCCTCTCCTGCCTCGTCCTTTTCACTGGAGATGCCGAGGATTGAACCTGGGACCTTCTGCCTGCCAAGCAGAGGCTCTGCCACTGAGCCAGGGTCTCAGGCCAAGGTCTTTCCCATCCCCTCCTGCCTGGTCCTTTTCACTGGAGATGCCGGGGATTGAACCTGGGACCTTCTGCCTGCCAAGCAGAGGCTCTGCCACTGAGTCAGGGTCTCAGGCCAAGGTCTTTCCCATCCCCTCCTGCCTCGTCCTAACTGGAGATGCCGGGGATTGAACCTGGGACCTTCTGCCTGCCAAGCAGAGGCTCTGCCACTGAGCCAGGGTCTCAGGCCCAGGTCTTTCCCATCCCCTCCTGCCTGGTCCTTCTAGCTGGAGATGCCGGGGATTGAACCTGGGACCTTCTGCCTGCCAAGCAGAGGCTCTGCCACTGAGCCAGGGTCTCAGGCCCAGGTCTTTCCCATCCCCTCCTGCCTGGTCCTTCTAGCTGGAGATGCCGGGGATTGAACCTGGGACCTTCTGCCTGCCAAGCAGAGGCTCTGCCACTGAGCCAGGGTCTCAGGCCAAGGTCTTTCCCATCCCCTCCTGCCTGGTCCTTCTAACTGGAGATGCCGGGGATTGAACCTGGGACCTTCTGCCTGCCAAGCAGAGGCTCTGCCACTGAGCCAGGGTCTCAGGCCCAGGTCTTTCCCATCCCCTCCTGCCTGGTCCTTCTAGCTGGAGATGCCGGGGATTGAACCTGGGACCTTCTGCCTGCCAAGCAGAGGCTCTGCCACTCAGCCAGGGTCTCAGGCCAAGGTCTTTCCCATCCCCTCCTGCCTGGTTCTTTTCACTGGAGATGCCGGGGATTGAACCTGGGACCTTCTGCCTGCCAAGCAGAGGCTCTGCCACTGAGTCAGGGTCTCAGGCCAAGGTCTTTCCCATCCCCTCCTGCCTGGTCCTTCTAACTGGAGATGCCGGGGATTGAACCTGGGACCTTCTGCCTGCCAAGCAGAGGCTCTGCCACTGAGCCACCACCTCTTGTGGCACAACTGCCCTCCCCGACCCCCATTGGACAACCCCTAAGAGACTCAGTGAAGCAGCAGCTGCAAAGCTGGATGAGAAGTGAGGCTTGCTCGCAAATTACCTCATGGTGCTGCCCTTAGGGTTGGCCCTTCTGTCTCCTTGAATACGGGAATTCCTTGGATAAAAGTGGATGAAGAAGGACCATGATCTCTGGGAAGTGGTTCCCCTCTGCAGCTCTCGTCCTGTAAGGGGAGGGCTGAATCCAGGCGAAGAGACCACCCTAGGGGCCAGCAGTAACCGGGAGCCCCCACTGCCCTGCCCGTCTCCGTGAAGCGGCCTGGCTTCCGGCGGCCATTTTCTTTCCGTCAAGCCAGGAGGAAGTTCTTGGGCAGTTGCCTAGCAACCGGATCTGGTTGCTCGGCGATGAACAACTGCATCACCCCATTCCATTCTCTGTTTCTTCCCCCCATTCCAAGAAGGTTCACTCTTGCTTTGGGCTGCCAACCTCCAGGTGGGGTCTGGAGATCTCCCGCTCTTACAGTTGATCTCCAGGCGACAGAGCGCGGTTCCCCTGGAGAACATGGCTGCTTTGGAGGGCGGACTCTGCTGCATCTTACCTGGTTGAGGTCCTTCCCCAAATCTCCTCTTTCCCAAGGTCCCCCTCCCAAAATCAGTTCCCCCGGAGAAAATGGCTGAGTTGGCCCCTTTTAGCTAGCATTGCCTGTCATCCCGACAGAGAGACGATTTTACATGGAGGCGGGAAGGATTTGGGGACCTTGTGGTGGGGCTCCGGGATTTTGACCCCATTGTGGCTTCACAGGAGGCAGCCCTGAAGATGATGGGGGCCATTGTGCACTGGGTGCGGGAGGAACCCTCTGAGCTGGGGTGTCCGGAGCTCTCGGGAGCCACCCCTCACGACTCCATGGCCGTTCCCATGATGCTCCTCAACCTCGTGGACCAGCTCTCGGAAGGAGACGCCGAAGCCGCGGGCCGATTCGCCGAGCTCGGATGCTGGTCGGCTCAGCGGATCCTCCTCCATGTGCAGGTACGGCTGCTACCCTGCCCCCCCCGGGCCTTCCTTGGAGCATGCACCGTCTGCGCGGCCAACGAGCCCCTCGTATTTCCCTACAGAGGGGCGGCACGGCCGTGCTGGAGAACGTCTCAGAGGAGGGCAAAGAGCTGCCGGGGTGCCTGGGACGACTACAGAATCCAGGTAAGGGGGCGAGCGGGAGTCACGGAGGGAGAATAGGAATTGAATTGCTTTAGGATGCTTAGGGCTGATCCTGCGTAGAGCAGAGGGTTGGACTAGATGGCCTGTATGGCCCCTTCCAACTCTATGATTCTATGATCCTGCGTTGAGCAGGGGGTGGGACTAGATGGCCTGTATGGCCCCTTCCAACTCTATGATTCTATGATCCTGCGTTGAGCAGGGGGTGGGACTAGATGGCCTGTATGGCCCCTTCCAACTCTATGATTCTATGATCCTGCGTTGAGCAGGGGGTGGGACTAGATGGCCTGTATGGCCCCTTCCAACTCTATGATTCTATGATCCTGCGTTGAGCAGGGGGTTGGACTAGATGGCCTGCATGGCCCCTTCCAACTCTATGATTCTATGATCCTGCGTTGAGCAGGGGGTGGGACTAGATGGCCTGTATGGCCCCTTCCAACTCTATGATTGTATGATCCTGCGTTGAGCAGGGGGTGGGACTAGATGGCCTGTATGGCCCCTTCCAACTCTATGATTCTATGATCCTGCGTTGAGCAGGGGGTGGGACTAGATGGCCTGTATGGCCCCTTCCAACTCTATGATTCTATGATCCTGCGTTGAGCAGGGGGTTGGACTAGATGGCCTGTATGGCCCCTTCCAACTCTATGATTCTATGATCCTGCGTTGAGCAGGGGGTGGGACTAGATGGCCTGTATGGCCCCTTCCAACTCTATGATTCTATGATCCTGCGTTGAGCAGGGGGATGGACTAGATGGCCTGTATGGCCCCTTCCAACTCTATGATTCTATGATTCTATGATTGAATATGGTGAGGAATCAGCACACCGGTGCAGAAGGGATGAACTGTGTATCTTACTGAAGGATTTCTCATTAGGACAGGCTTTCTCAACCAGGGCTTTGTGACATTCTTGAAGGCCCTGGAAGGGTGTCCTGAATTTGTGGGAGTGAATTGATTTTTATTATATTTTGTAAAGTTTGTTAACCGTGACCAAATATCGTCATGTCGTCCTGCCCCCCCTCCCATATTGGCCAATGATGGGCCTGGAGGGGGGTGGGATGGGGATCCCCTGGCCCCACCTGGAGGCTGGCCCCCCTAGACTCTTGCCTTTCCGCTTTTTCTCTTGCAGGCCATGCCATCGAAGCTGGCTGGTTCCTGCTCCGCCATGTCCAGCGCCAGCGTGATGCAGCCCTCGTCTCCCGGGCGGTGGAGAAGTTCATGAAGCAGCCCTTCCGTTCAGGCTGGGACCCCGAATACGGGGGTCTGTTTTCTTTCCAAGATGTCGACGGGCTCTGCCCCACGCAGGTATGATTCTTTGAGAGGTTTGATTCAGCTGAGTAGCCGTGTTGGTCTGAAGTAGCACAATAAAATCAGAGTCCAGTAGCACCTTTTAAGACCAACAAAGATTTATTCCAGGCGTGAGCTTTCGAGTGCTTGCACTCGAAAGCTCACACCTTGAATAAATCTTTGTTGGTCTTAAAAGGTGCTACTGGACTCTGATTTTGTTTTTTGAGAGGTTTGGTAATACTTAGGGGCTTTACGCACCGGGATCTTTGTTGCAAATTGGTCACTGAATGAAAAATCGTCATTTAAAATAGTGGAATTCGTCGTTATGCATACCTGCCTTTGTAGTGGAATCCAGTTGCGTTTTGTAGCGTTTCCCACAGCTTCCGGTCTCGGCAGAAAAGGAAGCGCTATTGCCAAGCTCGTCCCGCCCCTGGCCGTCAAGCAGCCAATGGGCAGCAGTTAGCATGCTCCCAAACAGCCCCTTTCCCTTTAAGAAAGGTTTTTTTTTTTAAAAACAGACCCATTGTAACGAATCTGTGTAGATTCATTGCAACGGAGAGACCCATCCAGCTGCCTAATGTGAGCTGTCGTTTGATCGTATGATCGTTGCCACGCTGCCTCGAGTGATAAAAAAAAATCCCCCCCCCCTCACGGGCCCGATTTTCGGCTGAATTAATGTGTAAAAAATAAAGGGACTTTATTTCAGCAAACGGGCTTTTATGTGGTTTGTGCTTAGTGACTAAAGGTGAAGGACTGAAGCCAGGGAAGCCTCTAAACAGAAAGAGGCTCGCTGGTGCGTTTATCCCCGCTCGCTCGGAGAAAAAAAAATGGCGATCGCTTCGCCAGAAGTTTGGAGGACAGGCTCAGGAGGAGGGACTTTGAAGAAACCGCAACAATGTTAACGCACAGGTCTTTTTCGCTAGTGTTGCAGATTGGTTGCAAGAGTGTAGCGCTTTCCGGAGGGTGAATCCACTTTTTGGGATTCCCCTGAAAGCGCTACAAGGAAGCGCTTTTTGCAGATTGGTTTCAGGTGTGTGGCAGATTGTCTACGACGTCGTGCGTTATGGCAAATCAATAGCGTTTCCAATTGGCAACCATTGTGCGATTTTGAAGGCGTGCAAAAAGCCCCCAAGGCAGGAAATTGATGGAGATCTGGAGGCCGTGCTTGCAGAGGATGGAACTTGGAGAGGGACTTGCCCTAGAATCTATGGTATACCATTGGCTTCTGAAGCATCCCTTTCCTCCAGGGAAACTGATCTCTGTAGACTGGATTTCGGTTGTAATCCCAGGAGATCTCTTGGTCCTACCTGTACGTCGGAAACTCTATTGTTTGACCACCCCGCTGTTGGCAGAGCTTAAACATGCAAAGTCCAAAGCATCAGCTGCTTAAAGAATAAATAGCTTTATTGAGAATTGGATCAACTTTGTAGGAGAGAGAGAGAGGAGAGAGAGCATCCTAGCTGTCTAACTGTTCTTTACCTGAAGGCAAGCAGGGAGGAAGTGTGCTCAAGAGCACAAGGAGTCTCCAGTTGAACGATTTAGGACACTGGAGATTATTTGTAAAATACCAGGAAGTTCCTGATTTAATTTTGCTAACTCCATATCTCCCCTTCGTAAGTAGTTGAATCATGCACATGGTAGATCTTGGCATATTCTCACACATTCCCCCCATCTTTCCTACCCTTTACTTCAGCTAGAGTGGAGAATGAAACTTTGGTGGCCTCACACGGAAGCCATGGTTGCCTTCCTGATGGGCTTTGCCGAGACGCAGGACCCAGAACTCCTGGAAATGTTCAACCAGGTGGCTGAATACACTTTCGCCAAGGTAAGATCAGAGGGGAAGGTTTCCTGGATTCCGTTTCCGCTTTAGAGGGAACTGGGAGGCCTCCAGAACAAGGAAGAGGAGACGGAATCTGACCTGGAGGGGTCAAGCATCTCCTGAAAAAAGGATTGGGGGAAGGTGATGGGAAGAACCTGAAGAGCTGCTGCCAGTCTGAGTAGACTAGACAGACCCTGATGGGTGAAGGGACTGATTTGGTATAAGGGAGCTTTATGTGTTTGAGGAACAGGTGTGGATCACTGGCAGAGCCTCTGCTTGGCCTGCAGAAGGTCCTAGTTTCAATCCCCGGCATCTCCAGTTAGAAGGACCAGGCAGGAGGGGATGGGAAAGACCTTGGCCTGAGACCCTGGCTCAGTGGCAGAGCCTCTGCTTGGCCTGCAGAAGGTCCCAGGTTCAATCCCTGGCATCTCCAGTTAGAAGGACCAGGCAGGAGGGGATGGGAAAGACCTTGGCCTGAGACCCTGGCTCAGTGGCAGAGCCTCTGCTTGGCCTGCAGAAGGTCCCAGGTTCAATCCCCAGCATCTCCAGTAGAAGGACCAGGTGTTTTCTGTCTTCCCCACCTCTGATCTGGTCTGACCCAGCAGGGCTCTTCTGATGTTCTTATGACGGCCTCGGCCTCTCTGCCCTTGCTGGCCCTCCAATGAGACAGGATGCTGGACTAGATGGGCCCCTGGTCATGTTCTTGTCTGCCCTCCTTGTGCCACAGTGCATATCTAAACTGGGCCCCATATCCCTGAGCCTTAGGCCTACATCTCATCTAGAATTTCTGTACACCAAGCTTTCCAAGCGCGCCTGGTTTGGCCCCCGAATCGTTGTGATTTGCCCAAGTCCCTTCAGCACACTGCCAGCCTCACGGTGCCTTGTGAGCAACCCTTCCCCATCTTATTGTACGATACTTATCTTTCTTCGTGGCACTTAGATCGCTGGCAGATCTGGGGAGTAACTTCTGTCTTGTTCTCCCCCCAGTTCAGTGATCCGGAGACAGGAGAGTGGTTTGGCTACTTGACCCAGGAGGGCCGCGTAGCCCTCTCCATCAAAGGAGGACCATTCAAAGGTAAACACCCTTGGCACTGAAGCGTCAGGAGCGGAAATGGGGGTTTCCCAGAGGGACAACCTCAGCAAGGGGCAGCCCCTGAGCTTCTTCCCAACATCAGAAATTCCCCAAACGCCCGACAGTCAAAAATGACTTTAATTTTCTAGCTCAGTGGTTCTCAACCTTCCTAATGTCGCGACCCTTTAATACAGTTGGACGCCCAACCATAAAATCATGCCAGGGTTCTTTAACAGAAATTAAACTGAAACTGGCCAATGGTGTGAAGATCCATTGTTCGAGATTGTATATAAATTGGGTTTTTTCCGGGGTTTCTCAGTTCAGTTCTGCCTCTCGTCCCACCGTGCTGATCTTGCTCTTTTCTGCTGCTCCAGGCAGACCAACGCTCTATCTCGGTCTACCCCGCAAGGCTGTTGTGTGGCTGGACCCCCCTCCCAGCCAAGCTGCTTGCCCTGCCGCGACCCCTGTGAAAGGGTCATTCGATCCCCAAAGGGGACCCCCTGGTTGAGAACCACTGATCTAGAACATTCATTAGCCAACTTCTGAGCTCAAGGTAGCCGAAAACAGAAGTCCAGCCCCACATGCATTCCTTTTGCCGTGCAGTAACCACAAAATGGCTGCTGCAGGAGGCGGGGTCAGCCACAAAATGGCTGCCACAATATCGCGGATTATGGGGGAAGGGTATAAGAGGCAAAATGATGGAGGGCTCTCGAAAGCAGGGCTTTTCTGCAACTATGCTGGTTTTGTTCTGGCTCAAGAACCGCTATCTGCATATTTGTGGATTTTGGGAGAGTGGAGGTGCTCTAGCTAGGGTGGGAAGTAATCAGGAGATGTGTGGGGCCTGAAGTGGGTGGATTTGGGGAGGGGAGGGACTTCAGTGGGATATAATGCTTCAGAGTCGAGGGCCAACATCATAATTATTCATTTCAATTTTTATTTATTAGTTTAATTTCCATACCCCCCCCCCCCCCCAGTAAACCAGCTCAGGGTGACTACACCATGTCATTCACATGAGTTCATATCGATAGTTAAAACAGTTCATTGGTTCAGATTAAAATACGTTGGAAATTTCAAATTAGCCATTAACTTGAGCACTAGGGCTTCGTACCGACTTAGGAGCGTTGACAAACCCGGTTACCCCTGTTCTTCTGGAGCTGGAGTCCATTCAAAGGCCTGGTTGATGCTGCTGTTTCAATGACCCCAGACAAAAACCTGGCAGATGAGCTCCGTCTTGCTAGCCCTGTGGAGCAGCACGTCCAGGCCCTGGTCGAGGACTTCTGGGGAACTCCTCCCTGTCACCTGGAGATCAGCTATAGTGACAGCCCTCCGGCTACCACCTGGCAGCTGACAAACAGGCTGCACAAGTAAACTCAGTAAACAAAGCCCTCTTTTATTCCAGAAATAAAGTCTGGCAAAATGCAGACCAGTTGTTAAATGATTAGCAGGCTTGTCCCCCAAACTACTTGGATTAAGAATCAATCAATCAATCAATCAATCAATCTCTCTCTCTAGAAGAGTTGGTTCTTATATGTCACTTTTCTCTACCCGAAGGAGTCTCAAAGAGGCATACAATCACCTTCCCTTTCCTCTCCCCACAACAGACACCCTGTGAGGGAGGGGAGGCTGAGAGAGATCTGAGATTACTGAAGAGTTGGTTCTTATATGCTGCTTTTCTCTACCCGAAGGAGTCTCAAATTGGGTTCCAATCACCTTTCCGTTCCTCTCCCCACAACAGACACCCTGTGAGGGAGGGGAGGCTGAGAGAACTGAGATTACTGAAGAATCTCTCTCTCTCTCTCGAACTACAGTATTAAGATTGTTACTAATACCGGTCCTGTATGAAAACTGAAAAATGTCCTTGTAATCTTTCCAGTTGACTTGCCACCAAAGAAAATATGTTTGAAAACGTTCTGGCACAGTTTATTTTGGGACTAAAAGAGGACTTGGTTTATTGACTTTGCCTGCGTAGCCCGTTTGTCAGCTCCCTTGATTGTTTGCTTCCCGCATGTCTGACTAGTCGTCTTCTCCTGGACATTGGCAACCCTTGCAATTGCTGGGTTTTCCTGCAGGTCCCCGAGTGCTTAGTGGCAATAATGGCATGATCTGATAGGCAGTCCAAAGGCCACCTGCTTCAAACCCAAAATGGGCTGCCCCTGAACTTCTAGAGCTTGGGAATTCCTGAAGATTTGGGAGTGGAAGCAGGGCAGGGCTGGGACAGAAGGAGGGGCCACGCTTTCACCCCAACTAAAGAAGCCCATCTCAGATCCGCTTTGCAACTGGATCCTGAAATGACAAAATCCCCTTGTCTCTGAAGTGGATCGAAACTGCATCATTTAGTGTGTGTGGAAAGCGCTCATTAATGCTGTAATCCACCCTCCCCAGCAGCCCTTTCCTCCAGGGGAGTGATCTCTGCAGTCTGGAGAGGAGCTGGAATTCCAGGGGATCCCCAGGCCCCCCCTGGAGGCTGGCATCCCTGACCCTCAGTGGGGTCCAAGGCCACAGAGTCCCCCCTCCCAAGCAGCTCTTTTCTCCAGGGGAACTGAGCTCTGCAGTCTGGAGAGGAGCTGGAATTCCAGGGGATCCCCAGGCCCCACCTGGAGGCTGGCATCCCTGACCCTCAGTGGGGTCCAAGGCCACAGAGTCCCCCCTCCCAAGCAGCCCTTTCCTCCAGGGGAACCGATCTCTACAGTCTGGAGAGGAGCTGGAATTCCAGGGGATCCCCAGGCCCCACCTGGAGGCTGGCATCCCTGACCCTCAGTGGGGTCCAAGACCACAGAGTCCCCCCTCCCAAGCAGCCCTTTCCTCCAGGGGAACCGATCTCTACAGTCTGGAGAGGAGCTGGAATTCCAGGGGATCCCCAGGCCCCACCTGGAGGCTGGCATCCCTGACCCTCAGTGGGGTCCAAGGCCACAGAGTCCCCCCTCCCAAGCAGCCCTTTCCTCCAGGGGAACTGAGCTCTGTCGCCTGGAGATCGGCTGTAACGCTGGGAGATCTACAACCCCTTCAGCGTCTCTCAACCACACACTTTTCTCCTTAGGCTGTTTCCACGTGCCCCGGGCTCTGCATATGTGTCAGGAAATCCTGGAGTCGCTTATAAGGAAGACGAAATCCCTCGACCAGGAATGAAACACTCTTCTGAGGCATCGGTCTCCTCTGTATTCTGCACAAGACGGGCCCCGATTCTCGGCCGATCTCCGGAGAAGGCCCACACGGCACTCCCCGCCATCTGCGGCTCATTCCAACTTTCAACCTGTGACAGGAGTGGGCTGGGACATCCTGTTTATAGCAGGCAGTTCCCTGGCTCTGTTACTAGGAGGGGGGGCAACACACTGGAACAAAAACAGGTATAATTAGGATTTGTATTTGTCGTATTGTGGGAAGGTGGGGGAGATTTTATGCCCCACCACCCTGCTCCTCACTGCCTACCTTTCCCCCCCACCTCTTTTGAACGCTCCAAAGGGATCTGTGTATTGTGGGGGCAATAAAAATAGGTATAAGATGAAGGGATACCACATTGTGATGTCTGACTGTCTCCTTTGCCAGCGCTCTTAATAATGGAGATCTGCTTGGAGAGAGGAACATTTTAGACCTTTCTTTGAGCTCCAAAAAAGCTACCCTTGAGTTGGTTCCCTGATGGGGAAGTCCAGGTAGTCAGGTTCTTCTCTTTCCCCAGTGTGGCCAAAGAATTCTAAAGGTCATTTTTCTAATGAGAAAATGACATGGAAGGAAAGGGTTAAACCCTCCTTGTTTAAGGCATCCTCAGTTTGCAGAAGGGGGGGGGGGAGCTGATTTGAAATAAGCATGGAAGAGATCTATAGCTGGGTATTCATGGAGGTCAGGTGATACCATTCCGGACTGCAGATGGGAGCTCATCTAATGGAATGTGTTCCATTGAAATGAATAATTCCATCAAGGTGTTTCCTGCATACAGAAAAGCAGCCTTTCACGATAAGGATTCCGGCTTCACCTTTCTCTTGAGCATGCTGGTTCCTATGGGAAAGTGAGAGATCTCAAAAGAAGGCACCATTTGAATTCCAAGATTGCATCGGATTGCTCTCCAAAGCTTGTATTTCAATAGGGTTGATAACCATCGAGTGGGGCCTGGAGATTTCCTGCTCTTACATTTGTCGTCTAGAGCAGGGGTAGTCAACCTGTGGTCCTCCAGATGTCCATGGACTACAATTCCCATGAGCCCCTGCCAGCATTTGATGGTCTAGAGGACCAGCTCTGTTACCCTGGAGAATGGCCGCTTTGAGGGGTGGAATGTGTGGCATTATACCCCAATGAAGCCCTTCCTCTCCTGAACTCTGCCCTCTCCAGACTCTGCCTCCAAATCCCCAGCAATTGTCCAACCCAAAGCTGGCAACCTACATTTAGGGCTTGACTGCATCTTCCTGTGGTGCGATCCCAGACTATAGTAGCAGATCTTCGTGAAAGAATACTGCCTCGCACATCTTGTCTTTCTGGGAGACAGCCCCAACCGAGTAACGTCTAAATGCTTCCTCTCATTTTCCTGTACGCTGATTTCGGTTCCGTGCAGGTTTCATCTTAAGGAATTGTAACACTGGACTGCATTGCTAGGAGCATAAAATCTAGATCAGGGGTAGTCAAACTGCGGCCCTCCAGATGTCCATGGACTACAATTCCCATGAGCCCCTGCCAGCTTGCACTCGAAAGCTCCCACCTTGAATAAATCTGTGTTGGTCTTAAAGGTGCTACTGGACTCTGTTTTTGTTGTGCTGCTTCAGACCAGCTATTTTGTTGTGCTGTTTCAGAATCTAAAGCAATTTATGCTTATTGTTAAATAATAATAATAATAATAATAATAAGCAGGCACACCTACAAAAGGCACCAGGGAGACAATTGGGAAGCTTTAGGCCAGGGGTAGTCAAACTGCGGCCCTCCAGATGTCCATGGACTACAATTCCCATGAGCCCCTGCCAGCGAATGCTCATGGGAATTGTAGTCCATGGACATCTGGAGGGCCGTAGTTTGAGTACCCCTGCTTTAGGCCATGAGCTCCGAAGGGAAGGCAGCCAGGGAGGGAGTTTCCTGTGGCCACGGAGAAGACAAAGTGGGACTTAAGGTGGCAGGAAACGGGACTATTTTTCCAGAGGCGGGACTGTGGTTTAAATGTCCAAAGCGCCAGATCCCAAGCTCGAGATTGGCTGAACGCAGCATCCCTTGACCTCTTATTGGCCAGCCCGAGGATCAATCAATTCCAGACTGGGAGATGATTGGTTTGGTTGTAAGCCAATAAAACGGCAACTGAGATGCTGCGTGTAGGAGGCGGGTCCAGGGTGTCGTTCGCTGAGGCATGACGGGCGGGGATTCGACGTCACGAAGCGTCTCCGGCCAGGGCGGAAGCCACCAAAAGCGGAGGAGGAGGAGGAGGAGGAAGCGGCTGAAAAGAAGGAAAATGACAAGCGCCTCCGCCATTGGTCAGTTTATCCCGCCTTCGGCGCTTCTGATTGGATGTCCAGCTGCTCTTGGAGGCGGGGTTACGTTATGCTGTCTTTGCCCACGATGACAGGTGGAAGAAATGCGAAGGGCTCTACTGGGATTGGACGGGACGCCGCGTCATTCCTGCGCGGCCATTGGCTGCGGCGTGGAGACAGCCGCGCGCCGGGCCCCGCCCCTCTGCCGAGCCTTCGAGCCGTCGCGTGAGCCGAGAGGAGGGCCGCTGCGGACCCCAGCGCCGCCGCCGCCATGAACATCCGCAATGCGCGGGTTCGAATCCCGGGGACCGCTGGCGGGAGGGACGGGGAGGCTTTGAACGGGCCTGGGGCGGGGGAACGGGGCAGGAAGCAGTGGAAAATGTGCATTGCATGGGATGGAGAGGGCCGCGTGCCTTTCTTTCCCCGAGCCAGCCCCTCTGCTGAGCCCTCCCTATGCAACATGGGGGGATTGGGTGTGACTTGGCTGTTTCCAAAGACCCTCTCTCGGGCCAACACCAGGGGCCGACCCCGGGTCTTTGGAAGCCCTCAGCTGCCCCCTGCCCAATATATGGCCTTCTTGCATGAAACTGACCAGCCCAGGGCATGTTCAAGGGGGTCGCAGAAATTGACTCGAAGGGCACCATTAGGATCAACAAAGATTTGGGTGAGGCGTGAGCTTTCGAGGGCAGTTGCTCTTCCTTGGACCCCCCAGCATATGGTTGCCAACTCCAGGGTGGGGGAGATTCCTGGATGATTTGAGCTGGAAGTTGGGGAGGGGGCCTAGTAGGGTGGGCCTTGCAAGCTTTTGTTTGCTTTGGGGCAACTGGTCTGCAGCCATCTGCAGATCAGCTGCGAGTTAGTTTATTTTATATTGATTTCATTCCTCTGGTTTTTAGACCGCCCTTCACTGCGACGTTTCGGGGCTGGGCAAATGGGACGGTAGGACTAGTACAGATAAAATATATATAACAATATGAACAGGAGACATAGTGTCTGAGGAAGAGTCCATGTGCACGAAAGCTCACACCTTGAATACATCGTTGTTGCCTTAAAAGGTGCTGTTGGACGCAAATTTAGAAGGGATGATGAACATCAAACGGATGGGCAGCAACTGAAATTAGGGAACTTCACAAACAGGGTAATAGATTGTGGCCCGCCATGGGTTTGGGGGATCTCCAGGAGGTAGAGAAACTGTCAGAGAGAGGCTACAGGCAGTTCATCAGAAGATTCTTCCAGTTTGGTTCTGAGAGAGCCAGTTTGGTGTAGTGGTGAGGAGTGCAGACTTCTAATCTGGTGAGCCGCGTTTGATTCCTTGCTCCCCCACATGCAACCAGCTGGGTGATCAGGGCTCTCTCAGCCTCACCTGTTGTGGGGAGAGGAAAGGGAAGGCGAATGTCAGCTGCTTTGAGACTCCTTTGGGCAGAGAAAAAGCAGCATGTAAGAATCAATTCCTCCTTCTTTGCGGTAGATTCACTCGCCATAACGTTTTCTGTTAAATCACGTTTTCAAAGGAATGTCCTCAGTGTTCAAACACAAATCTTATTTGTACAGTGATGAATGAGTCTTGAAAATACATGCAGCGTTCTTGCAATAATAGAGTCTTTGGTCTGTATTCGCAAAATCCATATCGTGTTCCGGGGGACTGAGTACAGAGAGCATGAAGGGACCCCCAGCGGTCGTCTTGTACAACTGCCTGCACAATGCAGGAAATTCATAGCTACCTCTCTGGTCCCTCAGTGACTCCTGCTCTGTGCCCAGAAGAAGGGACAGAAACCTCCAGGATCCCTGGGCCAGAAAGCTCCCTCTGGTCCTCAAAGTGGCAACTGGGATTCTCCCAGAGATGTAAGGAAGGGCTAGGAGAGAGGAGCACTGGCTGATCCCCTGCTGCTCTCCCTCTCCCGATTTGCTGAACTTCTCAGACTCTGCATGGCCGCGAGATGGAGGTTAAAAACCTCCAAAGGAAGGACGCCTGTTCTGCTGGGGAAGTGTTCTAACACAATGGTCCCCAACCTTTTTATCACTGGGGACCACTCAACGCCTTTTACTGAGGCCCGGTGGGGGGGGGTAGTTTACTCTTCTACTCTCAACCACTGCCCTAACGCTGTCTGATCGCTATGGTAATGTTTAAACGTCCCTTCAAAATAAGATACAGACACGCCACAACAATGGGCATAAGGAACATTTTATTTTCATGGAAATTTTCACTCGTGACAATGACAAATCAGTGGGAACCCTGAGCTTGTTTCTCTGCAACGAGATGGTCCCATCTGGGAGTGATGGGAGACAAGGACACCCGAAGTGTGTTGTAAAGGGCCGGGGGGGATCAAGTAAAGGGCCGGGGGGGGGGAGAAGGCGTCCTTCGGGGCCCACCTCCAATTAGTCGAAGGACCATATGTGGTCCGCGGCCCACAGGTTGGGGATCGCTATTCTAACAGACTCAGGAAGTCCCTCCTAACGGTTAGATGAAAATTCTTGCATTAATGTTAACAGTGGTTCCGGGGTGACCTTCTGGGGCCTCTGAACAAAACAATCCCACACAGCCCTTTTAAGAGCTGGGGGTGGGACCTTCCAGAGAGGTGATCCAACCGTGGCTTCTCAGCCCGCTCCAACTCTGCTTTTCTTCTCTGTCCCTCCGCCAGCCCGAGGACCTGATGAACATGCAGCACTGTAACCTCCTCTGCTTGCCGGAGAACTACCAGATGAAGTACTACTTCTACCACGGACTCTCCTGGCCACAGGTGACCAACCGTCGTCACACAGATATTTCTGCCTTGCAGGGGTCCCCAACATGGTGCCGTGGCACACACTGACCCCATTCCTGGTGCTTGCCTAGGGTTTTTAAAAGTGGGCGGGGATTTTGCTTAGCAGTGCTGCTGATTGGACATTAGACATTTGATTGGCTGTGCGGATTTTCTTTTAAACATCGCTTTGGCAGCAGCTGCCACCACAAAGCAAGGGTCTTGGAGTGTCCATATGGTGTAGTGCAGGGGTGACCAAACTGTGGACTACAGTTCCCATGAGCCCCTGGCAGTGCTGGCAGGGGCTTATGGGAGTTGTAGTCATGGGCCTCTGGAGGGCAAAAGTTCATCCACCCCTGGTATAGTGATTAAGAGTGTCTGGTTGTGATCTGGATGATCCAGGTTCGAATCCTCGCCCGTATTCCAAAAGCCCGTCGGGGAACCTTGGGCCAGAGTGCCTGCAGTCGAAAGTTCACACCTTGAATAGATCTTTGTTGGTCTTAAATGTGCCACTGGACTCTGATTTTGTTTTATTGGGCTTCTTCAGACCGACACGGCTATCTACTTGAATCCAGCTCAGAAGGTTGCAGTGAAGATAAAATGTGGGAGAGGAGAAGGGTCCTTGGCAAAGGAGAAAGTGGGATATAGAAGAAGGAGAGTTGGTTCTTATATGCCGCTTTTCCCTACCCGAAGGAGGCTCAAAGCGGCTTACAGTCGCCTTCCCATTCCTCTCCCCACAACAGACACCCTGTGGGGTGGGAGAGGCTGAGAGAGCCCTGATATCACTGCCCGGTCAGAACAGTTTTATCAGTGCCATGGAGAGCCCAAGGTCACCCAGCTGGCTGCATGTGGGGGAGTGGGGAATCGAACCCGGCATGCCAGATTAGAAGTCCGCACTCCTAACCACTACACCAAACTGCATGGGTGGCTGGCTCCGCCTCCAGTGGCAGCCATTTGGGTGCCTCCCCCCCACTCTGTGCTGGAATTCCAAAAATGCCACAGGCTTCGTCCTTGCATCTCTTCCTGAACAGGGCTTTAGGGATATCAGGCTGAGTCATTTCCTGAGTTCCTCAAAGAAGCCACGGCGCTCTTTCTGAAACCACAGGTCAGAGGTGCCTGCCCTTCTCCACAGGCCACCTTTGACTTCGGAGTCTCCAGTAGGCAAAGAGGAAGTTGGGCGGATCAGAGCTTTGCTCTCCCCGCAGCCCGCACCTGGGCACTCATCCTGCGGGCCTCTCCCGGTGTTGTTTTGGTCCTGCTGCCTGCGAAGCGACGGGGCAGGTTCTGCAGGTCGCGATGATTCATCGGCAGCCATCCAGACGCTGCTGTGCCTTTTCTTGTAGGGCTCGGTGCCAGCTGACAGACTGGTCCCTGCTCTGGAAAGAGTCAAGGCGGGGGACTGGAGAGGGTGTTTAGCCCCAGCTCTTCAGCTGGCTACAACTGTGAAAGAGGGGCTCACGAAAACGGGGCCTGGGCCGTACCACTTCAGGCTGCAGACAATAATACTGTTGTTTTGTACATAGGCTACAGAAAGCCAGGCCCTTACCTGCATGGCCCATGATAGCCTCATCTCACCAGGTCATGGAAGTTAAGCGGGGTCAGCCCTGGCTAGTATTTGGAAGGGGGGCCAACAAGGAAATCTGGGGTTGCTCTGCGGAGGCAGGCAACGACCAGCCACCTCTGAACCTCTCTTGCCTCCCACATCGATGGCTTTCAATCGCTCTCCGGTCCATCTCTGTGCCGCTAACCGCTTTCTTTCCCGCCTGGCAGCTCTCCTACATAGCAGAGGACGAGAATGGCAAGATCGTGGGCTACGTGCTGGCTAAGATGTGAGTACGCAAAGAGACCCGACTGAGTGGCTTTCGTATTCCCGGGGGACCCTTAGCAATTTCTCTCTCTTATCGGCGGGAATCTCTTGCATGGGAACGGGGTTAGGGGGCATCAGGTTCTGAGAACTTACTGCTGTGGCAAGAAAGGAGAAAACGGTGCCTTGCTGGGAAAGCGATTTTGTGGAGCGGGGAAAAGTACCGAGGAGGACGACGGAGATGAAGAGGTGGTTGGAGCCGCTTCCGTAGGAGGAAGAGCAGGAGACTTTTCCAGTTAGAAAAGAAGACTGCTAAACCTCACAGTTAGAGGCCTGTGGATCCTAAATCCCATAACCTGGTCTCTCTGCCCTGTGGTTGGCCTTCCAGGGTCTCAGGTCAGGGTGTTTCAACCAGAGATGCCGGGGATTGAACCTGGAACCTTCTGCATGCCAAGCAGAGGTTCTGCCACTGAGCCAGGGTCTCAGGCCAAGGTCTTTCCCATCCCCTCCTGCCTGGTCCTTTTAACTGGAGATGCCGGGGATTGAACCTGGGACCTCCTGCCTGCCAAGCAGAGGTTCTGCCACTGAGCCAGGGTCTCAGGCCAAGGTCTTTCCCATCCCCTCCTACCTGGTCCTTCTAGCTGGAGATGCCGGGGATTGAACCTGGGACCCCCTGCATGCCAAGCAGAGGCTCTGCCCCTGAGTCAGGGTCTCAGGCCAAGGTCTTTCCCATCCCCTCCTACCTGGTCCTTCTAGCTTGAGATGCTGCTGGGGATTGAACCTGGGACCTTCTGTAGTTCAAGCAGAGGCTCTGCCACTCAGCCGTGGCCCCTCCCTATGCTGATGGTATTCCAAGACTCCCTGGTTCTCATGTCAAAGTGTGCATGCAGCTGTACACAAAGGTGCTGTGTCCAGGTCTGCTGTTAGTGGTGCTCCACAGACATCAGTGGATTCTGGCCAGCGGTCGCCACGTGCCTGGCATTCTAAGCTTTGTTTTGGAAAAGTTTAGGCTTAAATCATTCAATATATTAAATGGCTTTAGATGTCCAACACTGGGTGCATTCAAGGTATTAATATTTTGCGTTGACTCAGAGGCCTTCCCCTGGGCTGCCGTCCTGACCACAAAATGCTTGAATCTCAGAAGGAGCTACAATCTCCTTCTTTGTCCTAGAGAGGCACTAACCCCTTCAGGATGTGGTTAAAACTATGTGGTTGTTGTTTTTTTTCTTTTTTAACGTGCCGGAGCAAAATATTAAGGAACCCGCTGTTAGCTGTAACGTATTCCTAGCCGACACAGAGTCCACTGTGTGCAGAAATGGTTGGAAGGGACGAATGAATGAAGCAGTTTTTCTTTTTTGCAATTTCTCTTGGAAGGGAGTCTTGGAAAAACACATCTTTTAGAGTCTGCAGGAGAATTCCAAGTCCGACCGTCTATCCGCCTCTTCCACAGCTGGTTATTTTGCCATCAGCCCCTCCTGCTCATTCCTATTTTCTCTCGTGCCAAGAATTTAGCAGCCAACTGGCCTTACACTTTCAGCCATGTGCCAAGAATGTCAGAAGTGCTAGATGAGGCCAGTGGTCAACATCTCCTGTTTTGTAGGCAGGCCAACGGATTGTCCTGTGCTCTGCACGACACTGCTCAGGCCTGATTCAGGATTAGGCACGCCCTTGAGAAAGCCCGGAGATACTCTAATCATAAAGTTGGAAGGGCCCTCCAGGGTCATCTAGTCCAACCCCCTGCAGGATGCATTTCTTTGGGGGTTAATGGGAAAAGAACTTGGGAGGGAAAAAGCCCAGAACTTTGTTGCTATCTATGTTTACAGCAGCAGGATGGTTAGATGTGCCGTAATGCAGGGGTAGTCAACCTGTGGTCCTCCAGATGTCCATGGACTACAATTCCCATGAGCCCCTGCCAGCGGAGCTTCATCAGAATTGTAGTCCATGAACACCTGGAGAGCTGCAGTTTGGCCACCCCGCCAGAGGTGGCCAAATTGACTCCAGATCTTTGACAGAGGCTCATGGGAATTGTAGTCCAGGGACATCTGAAGAGCCTCAGTTTAGCCACCTCTGTGCCTAGGATCTTTGTAGGGAAGCTGGCATTTCTTTATATTTCTGGCTATGCCTGTAACACTGGGTTGCTTGCTAAATTTCTGACACGCGAGCAGTGCTACATCTGCGGTGCAAAACACGACTCAGCTGTGGATTCTGCAACGTGGCCCATTAAGCAGGTTAATATTCTCTCCAGGCACAATCCCTGACCTACCTTGCAGCAGACTCTGGTTCCGATTTATGTTTTGTCGTGGAGCGTCTTCGGGGACGGTCTACCTCTCAGGGTTGTTGGGGAGATAAAATAGAGGAGGGGGAAGCTTACCCATGTCACTCTGGGCTCCTTGGGAGAGGAGGGCAGTATAACAATGTGTTGGGTTCATTTTTCAGGGGTGGGCGTTTGTGGGGCTGAGCTGACCTCTTAACTTCTGCTTTAGGGAAGAAGACCCCGACGACGTCCCCCACGGACACATCACGTCCCTGGTAATGCCTCCTTGGCTCTTTTCCTTTTGTTAGCAGTCCAGCCCCAGGGCGGGTCAAGAGCAGTGGATTGTGGGGGGCTGGAGGTCTTGTCTTAGCATCTAGCCTAGTGGTCCATCCCTTTTTAAGCCTGCGCCACACACGGTGGTGGGCACAGGTACAAAATGGCTGGCACAAGAGGTGGAGTCAGCTGCAAAATGGCTGCCGCAAGAGGTGGAGTCAGCTGCAAAATGGCTGCCACGAGAGGTGGAGTCAGCCGCAAAAATGGCTGCCACAAGAGGTGGAGTCAGCTGTCAAACGGCTGCTGCAGCTTACCTTCCGTCACAGCCTGAGGTTCCTTGTGCCTTGGTGGCAGCTGTGGCCAAAACCTTTGTGGCCAATCCACAGCCCTGCTGGCAGAAGCTCTACATGCCCCTAGCCACTTTCTAAAAATGCTCGGAGGGAGTCAGGAAAGGTGTTAACAGGCATCACAGCACCCTGGGGTGCCACATTGAGGTCGCCTGGTCTAGCCTCTCAGAAGGTGGGATGAGATATCCCGAGGACTGATGAGGTACTGGCACACCAATGCGCACTCTGATTTCCACAAGGATGGTGCAGGGCCGAAGGGGCCCATCCTGGAAGATAGGAAACTCCAGGGGGCTGCAAGTTCAAACACCACGAAAGCTTCCGTTAGCGAGCAAGTCCTGTTTCTGGGTAAGTGACCCACACGGCCCCCTCTCTCCTTTGACCTCGGCTAGGCGGTCAAGCGCTCCCACCGACGCTTGGGCCTGGCTCAGAAGCTGATGGACCAGGCTTCGCGAGCCATGATAGAGAACTTCAGCGCCAAATACGTCTCCTTGCACGTGCGGAAGAGGTGAGCCCCCTCCCTGGGGCAGAGGCAGGCGGGGGGTGGGGAGGTGGGGGGTGGGCAGCCTTCCCAGAACAGAAATGTCCTAATTTCTCCTCTTCTCTTGCAGTAACCGGGCTGCTCTGCACCTATACTCCAACACTCTCAATTTCCAGTAAGTGGCTATTATTTTATTATAATAATTTATATACCACCTTCCCCTAAGGCTCAGGGTGGTTTATGTATAGCAGAAGGATGGGGACCTGGGGTTCAAGGAACCACTTTCTGCCTCTCTGCAAAATCCCTCTGTAGGATTCACAGTCCCCTGTGGCATCAGAAACAAATGGGATATCTCTTCTCTGGTAAAGATATAATTGCATGGGAGTCATGTTTCTGTTATAGCTCCTAAGGAAATGAATTCGGATTTTGCCTAACATGACGTTTTTATGTCACCTGGAAGCAAAGAAGACATGTTGGTGATATTGGGGGGGGGGGGGGGGGACAGGGGATGAACAGTCTGGGAATGGGAAGGTGACTGTAAGCCGCTTTGAGCCTCCTTCAGGTAGGGAAAAGCGGCATATAAGAACAAACTCTTCTTCTTTTTCTTCTTCTTTTGGGCCGAAGCTGATTCTACCATAGAGTTTTTCCGACAAACTAGCTTCTGACATGCCTACATGGCTTCAAGGTGATGTAGCAAGGTCGCATTTATTTAGAATCATAGAGTTGGAAGGGACCCTGCGGAATGCAGGAAATTCACCAATAACTGCCCATCCACAGTGACCTCAATACCATGTCTAGATGAGCCCCCCCCCCTGTATGCCCCAGTGCAGTCACCTGTGGCATTTAACATGGGCTTGGATGGAGATGGCTGCTACAGCATATAGCTTTTTCTTTTATTTCAAATATTAACGTCCCACTTTTCTCCCGGTCGTATATTCCAGGCCATCTTGCATTTAATATATTCCTTTAACAATTCCACGTGAGCAGGCCAAAAACCTAACGATTGAAACTGGAACAAAATTTGACTCCAGCGGCACCTTTAAGACCAACTTGGTTTTATTCAAGGTAGAATCCTAGAGTTGGAAGGGACCTCCTGGGTCATCTAGTCCAACCCCCTGCACGGTGCAGGACACTCCCAACCCTCTCGCTCATCCACTGTCACCTGCCAACCCCTTGAGCCTTCACCGAATCAGCCTCTCTGTCAGATAGCTCTCCAGCCTCTGCTTAAAAATCTCCAAAGATGGAGAGGTGTAAGCTTTCATGTGCTTGTGCACATCTCCAGGTACATAGAACAGGAATTTGCCAGGCCATGCATACAGCTAGAGGGGGAACAGCAAATTAATGTGTGGCATAAGAAAAGGCATTTCACAGATGCAGGGACCAAACTGGCATAAACAGGGTCAGTTTAGGGCTGGCCAAATGTCAGTTCTCCAGAAATCCATGGACTACAATTACCATGAGCCCCTGCAAGCTGAAGGCCACCTCATGTTTGGCAGAAATGCAGCAGGTTCCGTTCCAGAGCAAGCTTCAGGCGAGCCAGCTTAACTGAGCTGCAGTGGCTTTTGAGGGACGTTCGCTTCCCTGTTCCTTCCCTCCCGCAGGATCAGCGAGGTGGAGCCGAAATACTACGCTGATGGGGAAGACGCTTACGCCATGAAGCGGGACTTGACCCAGATGGCAGAGGAGGTGAGGCTGGGCCGGGTAGATGACCTTGGGGACACCTCCTCAGCAGTGGGGAAAATATCCAGACTCATCGCTGGCTCCCAGGGGAATTACATCCGCAATTTAAAGATCTGCAGAGCTTCCACACTAATTGGTTGACCCACCTTTACGTGGCTTTGTTGGAGACAAACCTATGTTGCGTCTGAATTGGACCTGGTGAGAGCAGTCATTGGGATGCCAGCCTCCAGGTGGGGCCTGGGGATCCCCCGGAATTCCAGCTCCTCTCCAGACTGCAGAGATCAGTTCCCCTGGAGAAAAGGGCTGCTTGGGAGGGGGGACTCCGTGGCCTTGGACCCCACTGAGGGTCAGGGATGCCAGCCTCCAGGTGGGGCCTGGGGATCCCCCGGAATTCCAGCTCCTCTCCAGACTGCAGAGATCAGTTCCCCTGGAGGAAAGGGCTGCTTGGGAGGGGGGACTCTGTGGCATTGGACCCCACTGAGGGTCAGGGATGCCAGCCTCCAGGTGGGGCCTGGAGATCCCCTGGAATTCCAGCTCCTCTCCAGACTGCAGAGATCAGTTCCCCTGGAGGAAAGGGCTGCTTGGGAGGGGGGACTCTGTGGCCTTGGACCCCACTGAGGGTCAGTGAATGCTGGCAGGGGCTCATGGGAATTGTGGTCCATGAACATCTGGAGGACCACAGGTTGACTACCCCTGCTATAAATCATTGCCCTTAACTGAATATCTGGCAGAAGAGCACCATTTTGCAGGCCCTTCAGTGAAAGCTCCTGAAGGGCGTGGAGGCCTACTGGGAGCTCATCCCACTGAGCTGGGGCCAGGACTGGAAAGGCCGTGTCCCTGGTGAAGGCCAAGCCTCGGGGGGGCAAGGGCCTTCAGCCCTGGCAGAACGAGCTCCCTGCAACAGGAACCACCTCCTCAATCAAAACAACTCAACGAGCCTTTTCCCCTTTTCCCCTTTTCCCCTTGCAGCTGAGGAGGCAGCTGGAGCTGAAGGAGAAGAGCAAGCATTCCGTGCTGGGCTCCATCGAGAACAAAGGCAGCGACCACAAGGCCAACCATACTGGGGAATGCTGCCGGGACGAGAAATGCCCGGGGGCTGGGGTGGGCAGCGGGCCTGGGGCGGAGGACAGCGGCGACAGCAAGGACGTCAGCGAGGTCAGCGAGGCCACGGAGAGCACAGACGTCAAGGACAGCTCAGAGGCCTCCGACTCCGCCTCCTAGGCCGGGATGCCTGCGTTCCCCAGAGGGGTGGTTGGGTCATGCCGGAGGGATTGGCAATAAAACTTCCAGATCCAGAAGCTCAGTGTGTGCTTGTGTGTGTGTGCGTGAAAGAGCATGTGTGTCACTTCAGCTGGCTTGTGCGTGGAAAGAATGCTCAGGGACTCTCTTGTGTAGGCTCAAAGGTGACTGTAGAAAAAAGCCAGAGATTAGGAGCACCTTCAAATCTTAACAGAATTTGTGGCAAGGGAGGAGCTTTGGGGAGTCAGAAACCAACGGGGGGACATTTAAGCTTTCCGGAACATTAAGTTACCGACCTAAGAGTCTCACAAAATAACGTCAAAGGGAGATTAGAGGAGAGGCAGATGCATTGCAACTGATAATGCAGCTCAAGCCAAGGCATCCTCCAGGACTGAATCGAGATCTTGGTTTCCTGTCTCGTGCCCAGTACTGATTTCTTCTACCTCCCCTCTACACATCCCACCCAAGCCAGCCACACCTGCGAATGTCATTTGTCATCTGAAATCACTCCACAAGACAGGACAGATAGACTCTCCTTCTAAATGTATCTGGAGAAGTGAGCTGGGACTCATGAACACTTCTATCCGAACACAAGTTTTGTTGGTTTTTCAGGCTCTTGCTCTTTTCTACCGCCATCAATTCTGTCGGTCCTTGAGGTGCTCCAGAACTCTTGTTCTTTTCTACTGCTGCAGACAGAGGAAGGGGATAAGCTTGAGGATGTTGACTGTGAAATTCTCTTCTGTTTGTTCTTGCTTTCAGGAGTCATAAACTGGGATGGGATGGGCAGGGGTTGATATAGCTTCCCTCTCCGAAGGAGCCAGCCTGCTCTCGGTGGCCCAGACCAGTGAAATCTCATCAGATCTCAGAAGCTAAGCAGGGATGGCCATGTTGACTCCGTAGGTGGGAGCCCACCAAGGAGGTCCGGGGTTGTTCCGCAGAGGCAGGCAACGGCAGACCACCTCGGTTCATCTCTTGCCTTGACTTGGAGGGCCCAGGTTAGCCCGATCTCTTCTGATCTTGGAAACTGAGCAGTAACATATGGGTAGGAGAGCATCAAGGAAGGCCAGGGTTTCTGTGCAGAGGTAGGCAATGACAAACCACCCTTGTGGTTGACCCAGGCTGGCCTGATCTCATCTGACCTTGGAAACTAAGTAGTGTTGGCCCTGGGTAGCCTGTGGACAGGACAGCATCAAGGAAGGCTAGGGTTGCTGTGCAGAGGCAAGCAAGGGAAAGCGACCTCTGAAGGTCTCCGGCCTTGGGTGTGAACTTGCCACCACTCCCAATTGCCACCAGGGGGAGCCAGAACCCCCTCTCAATCTGCCCCTATTCTCAAACCGTATTCTTCCGGTGTTGCTTATAACTTCATGCGCTTTTAAAATATTTCAGCACTTCCCCAGGAAAAAGAACCCTCAACGCATCTCTCCACATTGGAGAGATCGGTTCCCCTGACACGCTGCTTTTCGATGTGTGCAGGAAGTGACTCCTGGCCACGTGAACCGGGACCGTGCTAGAAAAAGTTGACCCCCTCCGTTCTACACATCGGTGGAAATGCGCAAGTTTTGATCCGTCCGTCATGGGGGTGGGTTTTGAGAACTTTGCTAGCCCTGAGGTTGGAGGTTCTCCCACAAAGGTGGGCTTTCTCCTGCAGCAGAACTTGCTTTCAGTTTCATAAATATTCTGCTGAGGCAAGCAGCAAGGGTTTTACTGGGAAAACTGGGGCATCTGAGTTTGGGTGCATGGAGTCCATTCTCCCTTTTCCCTCTCCTGCCCTAAGAGGGCTCTCCGCCCCCAACCAAGGTCTGAAGGAAAAGGGGATTTTATTTATTACTTAGACTTATTGCCCGCCACTCTCAAACTGGCTGGTGGCGGGTTACAATTGTCCATATTAAAAGCCCCATTAAAACCCCATTAAAATAATTCTGGACATCCATCCTTATACATTAACAGACTCCTAAAAATCTTTTACAAACCACGGCAGTCTGCAAGCCACTAACCCCAAACACCCCCCCCCCGAAATCTAGTACAGGAGTGGGAGGTAGATAACATAAGCGCTCTTAACACTGCATTATTGGTGGAGAAAACTGACTCTTGACAACCCCATAGCGTTCTCAAGGCCAGAGACAAACAGCCTCTGCATAGCTAATGTGGACCCTCCCGTCCCAATACTAACTCCGGAGAAAACGTTTAATAAAATGGACTCCTGGAAAATACATATTTCATAGATGTCTCCGGAACAGAGAAGCAAGGGGGGGAGAATGTAATTTGGGGGTGGGAGAATATGCCTTGGGGACGTCTTTGCAATTAAAACACAGATCGCTCCCTAAAAGGTTGTCCGGCAGCTGTAGCCAAATGCCTCTGCTCTGTGACAGTCATCGATTTGGGGAGTGGAGCCTTCTGGTGTCTCCTTGTTCACAACTCCCCGCCCACTTCTGCAGTGGATGGTTTTGGGGATACTTAACTCTGCAAACTGGGAATGCTTCCGGCCAGGCAGGTCTCAACTCATAAACGTTTACGCTGCAATAAATTCCATTGTCTTGAAGGTGGCCCAAGGGCATGGATATCAGACATTTTCACCTTCTCCTCCCTGTAAAATAATACCTTGAATGAATGCTTTTAGTACATGAAGCAGGGGTGGTTAAACTGTGGCCCTTCAGATGTCCATGGACTACAATTACCATGAGCCCCTGCAGGGGCTCATGGTAATTGTAGCCCATGGACATCTGGAGGGCCACAGTTGGGCCATTCCTGATATAAAAGGAAGTTGTATTTTTTAAAATGTGAAGGAATAGTAAAATATGACGCACACCAGAAGTTATTCGGTCCAGAAGGTAAAATGGTCTTTTAGCATTCTATGTTCCGTAAGGGGCAGTCTTGAAATAGCGCTGAGTCCAGGAGCACCTGGAGAGACCCAACAAGTTTTTCTCTACACTACAATGCTAGAGAGTTCACCCTTCTGAGTAGGCGTTTTCTCTATCAGAACGGATCTCAATTAATCCCAGGAGATGCCCAGCTGTCACCTGGAAGTTGGCAACCCTAGGAGAAATAACCCAGATTTTTGGAGAGCAGAGCCCAGGGACGATGCAGTTTAGGGAAGGAAAGAGGTTCTGTCGGGTGTAATGCTTTCCAGTCCACCTTTCAATGGAGCCATTTTCTCCAAAAGTAGAGAAAATGAATATTTAGAATAAACCAGTGTTTGACATTTAAAAAGTGATTCACGAAGACCGGCTGACAAAGTGTTTGAAATGAACGAGCGATGTGTGAAGCCTGGCAAACAAACAGAAATTCCGGGAGATCTCCAGATATCGCCTGGGGGGTTGGCAACCGTATGTTGGCAGAGGACTTGTTTCCCTCCCCTCTGCTGGGAAAGTCGAGCTCGAGCCGCGCAGGCGCCGACCCCCCCGCCCGCCGGCATCAATCGTGCCGCTGAAATGTCTCGACGTTCTACGAGACTTTCCTGCCGGCCTCTGATTGGCGGCGGGCGGCGCGCTGATTGGCCCCGGAGAGATAGGCGTGTCCGCGTATTTATAAGCCGCTTGATCAGCTGCGCGGCCGCAGTTTGTGAATGGGGCGAGGGGCGAGAGGAGCTGGACAAGCGCTGCGACCAGAGCCATGTCGGGGCCACGTCCTCTGCCCCGGGAGGAGGCGCTGCTCCTCGGGCCCCCCCAGTGGAGGCACGCCTGCCACGCCCTCCTCTACGCGCCCTGCCCGCATCGCCTCTTCGGGAAGATCCCGCTGCGATTCGCGGTGCTGGTGAGCGAGGAGTCCGGGGGCGGGGAGCCCTGGGGGGCGCGGGAGGGGAGGGGGCTTTCTCCACCCCCAATTATCAAAAATTAATGGAGAGCAAAACTTGAGTCCGGTGGATTCTTTAAGACGAGCGCGCCCTTCTTCAGAGCCATTGTAATGTGCTAGTCCGTAGTGTAGGTAGAGGGTGAGTCGTCAATTAGCATATAGCGGGCTGGTCGAGCTGTCGTCCTGCAGGTGCCCATGGACTACAATTCCCATGAGCCCTCGCGTGTAGTCTATGGGCACCTGCAGAGCCGCAGCTTGGCCACCCGTGGCGTATAGCATAAGGAGGGCCAAACTGGAATAAACAGGCCCTGAATCCGTTAAAAAACTTCCTTATGCTGTTTGCTAACTTACTGTTCTGCCTCTGTGTTTGGATGGGTCATTTCCATTTCATTGTATTTGGAGAAATGCGCTTGCATGGCAGCTTATACCTGAAATAAAACTTTGTTAGTCTTCAAGGTGTGGCTGGACTTCGTTCTGCTGCTCCGGGAACAATTGGCTTTATTGAAAAGACAAACAATGGTGTAAAGAAGAGAGAGAGAGCTGTCCTAACTGTCTAACTGTTGTTCTCAAGGGAAAGGAGAAGGGAATGTGCTCAAAGGAGCAGGAAGTCTCCGAGCCAATCAGAAGGAGATGATATGAAACAGGCCAGAATATTGCTAATCTAAATCTGCCTGTTGCACAACTCCAGTACCCCCCTGTAGGATATTCCTTTTTAATCCTCTTGCATCTTCCAGTAGTTGCTCAGAAAGGTCTTTAAATTGGAAACTAGTGTAGACAGAAATATGGCTGCTTCCTTTCCTGTGAGGTAGGTGGGCCTGAGAGAGCTCTGAGAGAACTGATATGAGAACAGCTCTAACAGGACTGTGACTCACCCAAAGTAGGTGCATGTTTGGGGAATCAAAACTGGTTCTCCAGTTTAGACACCATCACTCTTATTCATTACGCCAGGGGTAGTCAAACTGTGGCCCTCCAGATGTCCATGGACTACAATTCCCAGGAGCCCCCTGCCAGCATTCGCTGGCAGGGGCTCCTGGGAATTGTAGTCCATGAACATCTGGAGGGCCACAATTTGACTACGCCATGCTGGCTCATAGTAGCCCATCAATCTTGTTGGGATTAAGCTTTAGTTTATTAACACTGGAACACATGGATCTGCCTGTTACTGAATCAGACCCAGGGTCTCAGGCCAAGGTCTTCCCCATCCCCTCATGAGCCTGGTCCTTTTAGCTGGAGATGCCGGGGATTGAACCTGGGACCTCCTGCAAGCCAAGCAGAGGCTCTGCCACTGAGCCAGGGGTCTGTGGTCAAGGTCTTTCTTGTTTGGTGTAATGGTTAGGAGTGCGGACTTCTAATCTGGCATGCCGGGTTCGATTCTGCACTCCCCCACATGCAACCAGCTGGGTGACCTTGGGCTCGCCACGGCACTGATAAAACTGTTCTGACCGAGCAGTGATATCAGGGCTCTCTCAGCCTCACCCACCCCACAGGGTGTCTGTTGTGGGGAGAGGAATGGGAAGGCGACTGTAAGCCGCTTTGAGCCTCCTTCGGGTAGGGAAAAGCGGCATATAAGAACCAACTCTTCTTCTTCTTCTTTCCCATCCCCTCCTGCCTGGTCCTTTTAGCTGGAGATGCCGGGGATTGAACCTGGGACCTTCTGCCTGCCAAGCAGAGGCTCTGCCACTGAGCCAGGGTCTCAGGCCAAGGTCTTCCCCATCCCCTCCTGCCTGGTCCTTTTAACTGGAGATGCCGGGGATTGAACCTGGGACCTTCTGCCTGCCAAGCAGAGGCTCTGCCACTGAGCCAGGGTCTCAAGCCAAGGTCTTTCCCCTCCCCTCCTGCCTGGCCCTTTTAGCTGGAGAGGTCTGCCATGCAGCCAATCCCAGGTCCTGTCCTCCCCATTGGTGATGTGAAAGACTTGTTCCCAAGACCCTGGAGAGCTCCTGCCGGTCTGAGCTGGCAATGGAGTTCCAGGGGTCTGGTTCAGTAGGACGGAGCTTCCTGAATGGGAAACCCTGCAGTACGGACCATGCCGACGCTCTTCCCTTCCTTTCTAGATGCAGATGAGGTTTGATGGACGCCTGGGATTCCCGGGTGGTTTTGTGGACCCTCAGGATGCCTCCCTGGAAGCGGGCTTGAACCGGGAGCTCCGGGAAGAGCTGGGTCCAGGCGTTGCCTTCCTGCATGTCGATGAGGGCGACCACGTGAGCTCCCACGCCTCTGAGAAGCCGCAGCGGGTGGTGGCGCACTTCTATGCCAAGCGACTCAGCCTGGAGCAGCTGCGGACCATCGAGGACCACGCTACGCACGCGAAGGATCACGGTTTGGAGGTGGGGATGGAGGAGGAGGCGGGAGGATTGTCCAGGCCTGGGTGAACGGTGCCCTAGACCAGGGGGAGTCAACCTGTGGTCCTCCAGAGGTCCATGGACTACAATTCCCATGAGTCATCTGGAGGGCCGCAGTTTGACTACTGCTGCCCTAGACCAGGGGGAGTCAACCTGTGGTCCTCCAGAGGTCCATGGACTACAATTCCCATGAGTCATCTGGAGGGCCGCAGTTTGATACTGCTGTCGTAGACCAGGGGTAGTCAACCTGTGTTCCTCCAGAGGTCCATGGACTACAATTCCCATGAGTCATCTGGAGGGCCGCAGTTTGATACTGCTGTCGTAGACCAGGGGTAGTCAACCTGTGTTCCTCCAGAGGTCCATGGACTACAATTCCCACAAGCCCCTGCCAGCGAATGCTGGCAGGGGCTCATGGGAATTGTAGTCCGTGGACCTCTGGAGGGCCGCGGTTTGACTACCGCTGCCCTGGACGGTTCAGAAATCTGTGCTTACCGACGTCCTGCACCCGGTTTCTCAGCCTGTTGAAAAAATTACGAGAAAGCACATCAGTGCCTTCCGAATTATCTTTTTTGTTTTCCTGTTTTCTTATTCCGTTCAACCGTATTTAGTGCAAAACGTACACATGCCAGGGGTCTGCAGGAGAGCTCCAGAGGGGGTCTGTGGCATTCCTCCCCCCCCCCCCCACTGCCTGAATGGGTCACAAGCTAGGAAACCAGCTACTTCCATGCCCCCCCCCCCAAGTGTGTGAGTTCTCTGGGGTTTCCTCTGCCTAGGAGGGAGTGGAATCTGCACACCTACTCCCGCCTTAAAACACCCCGTATCTTTTCGCCTCAGTTCTCCTCAAACCTGTCAATTAACAGGGGTGGTGATGTCACTTCCACTTGTATAAGTTCTGGGGGGGGCGTGGCTGGGAGGTGTGGCCAACTGACATCACTTCCGGGCCAATAATCCAACCCCATTTGCCCATTTTTCTCAGGTTTGTATCAAAAGCCAAAGAAATTGAATTGGCCAGCTTTATTTTACTATTTTTAAAAATTTGCTTTGGTCCTGCCAGTCCCGAGGAGGACCAAACGCAAAGGTGAGGCTTGACTGGAATTCTTTGCCATCCCCTTTTCACCCACCAAAAATTAACCTGTAAGTTTCCAAGAGACTTCATGAGGTCAAGAACCCTCTCCCTACCCAAATTTCTGTGTTTTGGGTCAGAATGTCCTTCCACTCTTTCCTTTGCATGTGCAGAATTCATACCACTCTGGAACCTATCATGAAAGTATTGGATTAAATGTAAAAAAATAATAATAATTTGACTTGGAAGCATAGAAGGTTGATGCAGTATCCTCTGATCTGTTCCAACAAATGACAAAGATGACCCGACTTCGAGGATAGCAAGAGAAAGAAATTTTACTTTCAAAAATAGAAGCACATCTCAGATGATATATTCACGTAGGGACATTTAGCTTACTGCGAACAGGTTAACTTCAAAAAAGTTAACTTGCTACGACTCTTAAATCCAGGTAAGGGGATAGATGAAGAGAGGTCCTATATAAGAAGAAAAAAAAAGGTGAGCAAACCTTCCTGGCTCTTCCTCCAACAGAAATAGCGACAGGATGTATCGAGGAAGTAAAGTTTCGCTATCAAAAATTGGATTTTTTTTTGGGGGGGGGAGGTTCAGGGTGGGCTCTGGTGACTGAATTCTGCTCCTCTGTGGCTTCAGGCGATGGGCCTTGTCCGCGTCCCGCTCTACACCCTGCGCGATGGGGTCGGAGGCCTCCCGGCTTTCCTGAACAACAATTTTGTAAGCATCGCTCGAGACCAGTTGGTTCATGCCTTGGAAACTCTAGAGCTGGTGCCGAGAGAGCACCTTCAGAAAGCTGTGGTGGCGGCCCAGAAGTGCCTGTGCGTGCCGTCGGCTGGGACCTCCTCTTCCAGGGTGCTGTAATCGGACACGCAGAAGAACCAGCGATCCCTCGGTGGGCCGCATTTGAACGTGAACCCCCCCTGGGGCTATGGAAAAAGGATTTTAACTTCTCGGTGGCTGTGTGTCCGTTGATGTTATTCATGGCACTGGTGCCTGTGAGATTTTAAGAGTGTGATGCCAAGTTGAGAAGACGGTTTTATCTTTGAGTTTCCTGTAGCTTCCTGACATCGGCGCATTCTCTGACGTATACCTTCCGTGTGTCCCCCAAGTTAATTTCCAAACTGCATTGCTGTATTCTTAATACAGAGCCCCAGTTGACCACCTCTCCATAATTCCTTATATTTCACTGTTGGGCCTTGCCCTCTAGCCGGTTGCTACCCCACTGCTTGTGCAGGAAGGGGCTACAAGATTGTCTCGGCTTCCCTTAGCCTCTTTCCAGTTTAGGTGTGCTGTCATGAGCGTGGGGCGTATCCTGCGGGGTGTCGTTGGAAGGCCAAGAATTCTTTAGTAAAGCAGCAAACCACTCTGGTGTCTTGACTTTTGACGCCTACGGTTTTTTGAGCATAATAAACCAAGTATGCTTCCATCTGCTGATTGGCCTCCTTATTGCTTGAATCTGAACACCCTCTCAAGGGCTGAGAATTCGATGCGAGCTGAACACCCTGGAAAAGCAGGTGGATGGGGATCAGACGCAATGCGGCGTGGGTGAGCACCGAGTTTGACATCTGGGCAATGGAAATGTTTAAGCGAAATCTGAGCAGTCAGCGTGATGCAGCGGCCAAAAAGGCTAATGCAGTCTTGGGGTATATCAACAGAGGTGTAATGTTCAAATTGACAAGCTGTCACAACCTTGCGCTTCCACCGTACTGGTCAAGCCACACTGTGCCGTACTGGAGAGCCGGTTTGGTGTAGTGGTTAGGAGTGCGGACTTCTAATCTGGCATGCCAGGTTCGATTCTGCACTCCCCCACATGCAACCAGCTGGGTGACCTTGGGCTCGCCACAGCACTGATTAAACTGTTCTGACCGGGCAGTGATATCAGGGCTCTCTCAGCCTCACCCACCTCACAGGGTGTCTGTTGTGGGGAGAGGAAAGGGAAGGTGGTTGTAAGCCTTTTTGAGACTCCTTCGGGTAGAGAAAAGCGGCATATAAGAACCAACTCTTCTTCCTCTTCCTTCTTCCTTCTTCTTTCTTCTTCTTCTTTCTTCTTCTTCTTCTGGAGGCCTCACATCGAAAAGGATTTGGATACAGTGAGGGAGGACGAACGCACGAGGAGGATCAGGGGTCTGGAGACCAAACCCTGCAAGGAAAGACTGCAGAAAAAAGGAGGTTGAAGTATTCAAGGGACTGTAACTTAGAGGAGAGCGGGGGGGGGGGGGGGTTCTTCCTGTGGACCTCAAAGGATTGGACTCGCAATAATGGTTTTAAATTACAGGTGGAAAGGTTCTGACTTAATAGGATTTATTTGCAGTAAGAATAGTTTATTTTTGGAATCAGTGGCCTGGGGAGGTGGTAAGCTCCCCCTTGTGGGTGGTTTTCCAGCAGCGGCTGGACAAACACATCAGGGATGCTTTAGGCTTATCCTGTATCGAAGGACTCGGTGGCCTTCCAACTCGATGGTTCTAGGAGGAAGTGATCTATGGGCAAAAGCTGCATTTTTGCCAGGGTTCCCCAACATGGTGCCCATGGGCACCTGCTGAAAGTGGGTGGGGGTTGTGGTAAGGCAGGGCTGGTTATTGGCTGCCTTCATTCACATGAAATGGTTTTCCACTGGAGGAAGACCGGTAAATACTTGGGGTACTTCCGCACATTGAAAAAAATAGCGTTACACCATTTAGCGTAGCGCTAAATATTATTGTGCCTCCTGCACCTCCTTGCTGTCTCACTTCCGTCTGCCGCCTTTTTGCGCTCCTTACACTTCACGCTGCCTGCTGGAAATGGTGGAAGAGAGCAATGTGCTTAATGCACGACTTTCTTCTGCCTGTCAATCAAGCCTGACAACCAATCCCCTTTCTCCATGTTTGAAAGGGGCTGCGATGCTGGCTAATTTTTTAAAAAATTCAACACTTCTCTGTTGATCTAATCATCATAGATGCATACGTGTTTTTTTTATTGCGCCACCCCTTATGGAATCACGAGTCTTGATACTTTACAAAAAGATCACACTGCTAATTTTTTTTTGAGGGAGGACTTTAGAGAGGCATGCGTTGTGTGACAACTTTGGGGGAAAATAATTTTTGGCTTTGCCTGCACGCTTGTACATATATTTGTTGCTCCAGGCAACTTGCTTAAAAAAAATCCTGTCCTCAGGAGAGGGAGGCAAGAGGAAGGTTGGGACATTCGAGGTGGACGTAGCGCTTCTTCACCTCCACACATTTCTTTGGCTGGTGGCCTGCTGGTTGCTCTCCTGTAGCTCGCGCTTTTTAGGTTGCTGCCTGGACGCTGGATGTGGGTGACATGTGGAGCAGTCAGAATGTAACGACTACCTTCTCAACCTTAGGGTCAGGACCCAAATTGGGGTCTCCTGGCCCCTTCCCCGGCGGCCAGTAGAGGCGTCTGCGACAGAGCCATGCAAATGGCCTCCTCCACGCTGCCTCAATTGTTATGCACATGTGCATGCTACCCGCGCACTGCGCATGGCGCCACCACCACCACACCAGCCACCGCCAAGTTGGGGTCACCGCGAAGGTAAGGTTGAGAACTGCTGGCCTAAGGTAAGGATTTCTCTACATATAACGGGTGTGGAAAGGTCCTTGGTCCATGTGTGGTTCCCTTTCCTGTTGGTATTTCCTTTCGCTCAACAGGTGTGAGGAGAGAAATATTCTATTGAGCTTCACCTCCTGTAGCAGCCATTTGAGGTTTGGTTATACTTCCTGTGGTGGCCGTTTAAGGTCACAAACAAGTGGTTAAAATTTCAGCCTCAGCATGGTTGGGGACTCCTAATATGCACTGTGATTGTACCATACCAGTACAGATTTGATTCTGATCATGGAACACAAATTTCTTGAGAACCTGGTCTTATCTGCAGCCTGGTCCTTTTACCTGAATATTCCGGGGACTGAACCTGGGCCAAGCAGAGGCTCTGCCACTGAGCCAGGGTCTCAGGTCAAGGTCTTTCCCATCCCCTCCTGCCTGGTCCTTTTACCTGGAGATGCCGGGGATTGAACCTGGGACCTTCTGCCTGCCAAGCAGAGGCTCTGCCACTGAGCCAGGGTCTCAGGCCAAGGTCTTTCCCATCCCCTCCTACCTGGTCCTTCTAACCGGAGATGCCGGGATTGAACCTGGGACCTTCTGTCTGCCAAGCAGAGGCTCTGCCACTGAGCCAGGATCTCAGGCCAAGCTCTTTCCCCTCCCCTCCTGCCTGGTCCTTCTAACTGGAGATGCCGGGGATTGAACCTGGGACCTTCTGCCTGCCGAGCAGAGGCGCTGCCACTGAGCCAGGGTCTCAGGCCAAGGTCTCTCCCATCCCCTCCTGCCTGGTCCTTTTAACTGGAGATGCCGGGGATTGAACCTTGGCCCTTCTGCCTGCCAAGCAGAGGCTCTGCCACTGAGCCAGGATCTCAGGCCAAGCTCTTTCCCCTCCCCTCCTGCCTGGTCCTTTTAATTGGAGATGCCGGGGATTGAACCTGGGACCTTCTGCCTGCCGAGCAGAGGCGCTGCCACTGAGCCAGGGTCTCAGGCCAAGGTCTCTCCCATCCCCTCCTGCCTGGTCCTTCTAACTGGAGATGCTGGGGATTGAACCTGGGACTTCCTGCCTGCTAAGCAGAGGCTCTGCCACTGAGCCAGGGTCTCAGGCCAAGACCTTTCCCATCCCCTCCTGCCTGGTCCTTTTCACTGGAGATGCCGGGGATTGAACCTGGGACCTTCTGCCTGCCAAGCAGAGGCTCTGCCACTGATCCAGGGTCTCAGGCCAAGGTCTTTCCCATCCCCTCCTGCCTGGTCCTTCTAACTGGAGATGCCGGGGATTGAACCTGGGACCTCCTGCCTGCCAAGCAGAGGCTCTGCCACTGAGCCAGGGTCTCAGGACAAGGTCTTTCCCATCCCCTCCTGCCTGGTCCTTCTAACTGGAGATGCTGGGGATTGAACCTGGGACCTCCTGCCTGCCAAGCAGAGGCTCTGCCACTGAGCCAGGGTCTCAGGCCAAGGTCTTTCCCATCCCCTCCTGCCTGGTCCTTCTAACTGGAGATGCCAGGGATTGAACCTGGGACTTTCTGCCTGCCAAGTAGAGGCTCTGCCACTGAGCCAGGGTCTCAGGCCAAGGTCTTTCCCATCCCCTCCTGCCTGGTCCTTCTAACTGGAGATGCAGGGGATTGAACCTGGGACCTCCTGCCTGCCAAGCAGAGGCTCTGCCACTGAGCCAGGGTCTCAGGTCAAGGTCTTTCCCATCCCCTCCTGCCTGGTCCTTCTAACTGGAGATGCCAGGGATTGAACCTGGTACCTCCTGCCTGCCAAGCAGAGGCTCTGCCACTGAGCCAGGGTCTCAGGCCAAGGTCTTTCCCATCCCCTCCTGCCTGGTCCTTTCACCTGGAGATGCCACTGGGGATTGAACCGGGGACCTTCTGCATGAAAGGCAGCGGCTCTTCCACTAAGCACCTCCCCACCATCCAACAGGTGCCAATGCTCACAAGCCCCAGTGGTTTTCATGTGGGTCTCCCTGCATGCCATTGCAGTTCTCGGGGGGGGGGGGTCATAGGCAGGCGAGGGGGCAGGGCATGCATGCACCCAGTCCCTTACGCTCCTCTCCCTCCCTTCTTCCTTCCATCCCTCCCTCCACTCCTTCCTCATTTTGCTTCCTCCTGGGGTCAGCAGTGCTCTTCTTGGTTGCCCTCCCCTGCGTCTTCAGGTCCCTGCTGCAGACGGCACTGCACAACCCCCCCCCCCAGCCCTCCGTCTACTGAGCTGTGCAAAAATATGCTCTGAATGGTTCTCCTATGCGCCCGGCCGTGTATAAATAAAGTCACCTATATATAATTCGACAGGGGTGGTTTTTGCGGACAGTCCTGGCTGGAAGACGCCCGTTTGGCTTCGCGGGAGTGGGCGGGGGGGGGGCAACTCGAGGGGGGGGCACCTCGGCTCTGCTGAGCCAGCTACAGGGTGTGGAATTTTAAGCGAAGCCGTTTCCTGCTGTGGGAAGTCCCTCTTTTTCCGCGGCTCGGAGGAAAGCAGATTCTCTGGCGGGAGTTGGTTTTGTGCTAACTCTTTAAGGAGGGTTTGATATCCTGCTTCTCAATGCCTGTAGGAGTCTCAAAGTGGCTTATAGTTGCCTTCCCTTCCTCTCCCCACAACAGACACCCTGTGAGGTGGGTGAGGCTGAGAGAGCTCTGAGAAAATTTATTTCTGAGAACCACGCTTAACAGGACTGTGACTAGCCCAAGGTCAAAACGAAAGGGGCGCCAGTGCTTCCTTTTTTAGAACTGCCTTTGGGTTTTCAGTAGATGGCTCAGTAGTGATTGGCGTATTCGAACAGGGGCCGGATGACCCAGGTGTGAATCACTCGGCCACACAAGCAGGCTGAGTGATTGTGGGACGATCACATGCTCTCTGCCTGGCCTACCTCGCAGGCTGGGTGCTATGAGGAGAAGGTGGCAGGCAGCCACTTGGGTTCCGATTGGGGAGGAATGGGGATAGAAATTCAGTGGATAAAATGAATCCCATGTGTCTTGGATTGGCCCGCTCTGCAGGGTGCGAGGGACCAAGAGTCCAGATGCAGAAGAGCATAGCTATTGTTGGATTGAGTAAGTAAAGAGCGGCATGGGTGGAAAAATCAGGTAGGACAGAAGAGAGGGATTTCCAGCCTCAGACGAAGCGGGAAGCCACTGTTGCTTCATTTAGATCCTTATTCCCTCCTCCACAGCATCCTCACAACAATCCAGGGAGGTAGGCCACGATGAGAAGGTGACTGCCTAAGCCATCTGAATGGGGATTCTGGTTCTCCAACACAGTAGACGCGGCTCCTTTCTGTGCACCAGGAAAAAGCACACATTGCCCTTGGGTTAGGTAGGGAGCCTTTTGGCCGTCGGACATCCCCTTGCCCGATCCGTGCGGGATAATTTGCACGTGGGAATGGACCGAGTTTTCCTCCCCTCTCCCGGGTTCGCGAGGGAATCTGCTCCCAGAGGCAGCCCCGCGGTCGCCCGAAAGGCGCTTCCCCACGCCGGCCCCGCTCTCGAGGCGGACCGCGCCCGGGGACGACACGCACGTGGGAACGCTCGGCAGCCCCTGCCGCGACTCTAGCCCGGAAAAGGCAGTCGGAGCGCCAAGGACACGCGTATCGTTCCCCCGTTCCGCTTGAGCAAAGCGCCGCTGCCGACCACGAGGCTCCGGCGGGAAGCGCGCTTGTCAATTGCAGCGCGGCATGGCCGGACACGCGTCTGCCGTCCCGCACCCCCCGCGCACGTGTGAACCCGCGCCGTCGCCGGGAAAAGGCTCGCCCGGAGGGTGGCACCTCGTGGCACGGCGGGGGGAGGCGGCGGCAGCGGCGGCGCTCGGGCGAGGGGGCGTGGCCGGGCGGGGCGGGGGGTGTGGCCTGGGCTCCGGGAGCGCAACGCGGCGGGCGCGCCGCATCCCGGCCGGGCGCACCTTTTGGCCAGCGGGCGAGATGAGCGCGCCGGGGAGGGCGCGGCGCGAGCGGGGCAGCCTGGCCGAGTACGAGACGCAGGTGAAAGGTAAGCGGGGCGGCCAGGTAGGCTAGGTAGGGCCGGGAAGCAGGCCACGGGGGGGAGGGAAGCGAGGGGAGGGAAGCGGGGGGGGGGCGCAGCTGCAATGGTGCTGGAGCCAATGGGGGAAATGGGCGTGGGGAGGGGGATCCAGCCGCCCGGGCAGCCGCAGGTGTGGGTGCTTGTGTGTGCCTGGCCGTGGGTATGTGTGTGTGTGTGTGTGGATGTGTGTGTCGCAGCCTCTCTGCTCCGAGGCCTGGCTGGAGCCCCCACCACCCACTAGCTTGAGCCCCCCACCCCTAGGTGCTCCCCCTCGCCCAACGCCGCCGCCTGCACCGCTTCGCCTGCCTCCCCCCCGCCCTCTTTTCCGCGTCGCCTGAAAGCGAGACAAAATGTGACCCAGATCTTGCAGGCTGGGGAGTGGGAAGGGGGTGGGGGGCGCGGCGGCGGCGGTGGCGATGGAGGGTCTCCTTCCAGCTCCCAGCCGAGAGAGGGGGCGAGAGGCAGGCTGAGACAGAGAGAGAGACAGAGACGCAGACAGAGAGGAGCTGTGTCAGCGTGGGGGGGGGGGGGAGAAGCCGGCCATCCTGGCACCTCTGCTGCAAAGAAAAGGACAAAATGCATAGAAGGCCAGCGGCAGGCGTTTGCACTTCCCCTGTGAAGACACCCTCCGCTGCAGAGCAGTTGGGCTTGATGCAACATCCCCTCGCGGGTTCCGGTCCTGCGACTTCCTCTCTGCTCGGAGCAGCCGGGCGGCGATACCGATCTTTGCCCTCCGGTACCCAACGGTTGGCTTCCTTCCCCCGGAGGGGCAGGTGGCTGTCGGATGCCGCCGGGAGGCCGCAGCGGGCCTAGATTTCAGCTCACCTGGCCTTAACCCCGCTGGCGGATGTTTCGGCGATGGAGGCAAAAGTCCAAGTTGAAGACGCCTGGAGCTGAAATGAGCCAGAGCTAGGCAGGGGGGTCATGGGTTGTGCCAGGGGGAGGGGTCAGGTTGCAGGCCCTGGTGGAAACCAGAATGTGTCGCCAGGAGGTGTTGACTTCTGCCCAGGCCATACTTGTCTGCTACTCAGACCAGCTGTGGCTCATGAGAACCTCAGAAGAGCCCTGCTGGGTCAGGCCAGGGAGGGTCCATCTAGCATCCCGCCTCACACAGGGGCCAACCAGTTCCTCTGGTGGGCCAAAAACAGGACAGAGAGGCCGAGGCCTTCCTAAGAACATCAGAAGAGCCCTGCTGGATCAGACCAGAGGTCCATCTAGACCAGCCTCCTGCCTCACTCAGGGGCCTTCATAGGAACCTCAGAAGAGCCCTGCTGGGTCAGACCAAGGAGGATCCCCCTTGTCCAGCCTCCCGTCTCACCCAGGGGCCAGCCAGTTCCTCTGCAGGGCCAGCCACAGGGCAGAGAGGCCGAGGCCTTCCCCTGAGAAGACCCTCAGAAGAGCCCTGCTGGGTCAGACCAGGGAGGGTCCCTCCAGTCCAGCCTCCCGTCTCACCCAGGGGCCAGCCAGTTCCTCCGCAGGGCCATCCACAGGGCAGAGAGGCCGAGGCCTTCCCCTGAGAAGACCCTCAGAAGAGCCCTGCTGGGTCAGACCAGGGAGGGTCCCTCCAGTCCAGCCTCCCGTCTCACCCAGGGGCCAGCCAGGTCCTCTGCAGGGCCAGCCACAGGGCAGAGAGGCCGAGGCCTTCCTCTGAGAAGACCCTCAGAAGAGCCCTGCTGGGTCAGGCCAGGGAGGGTCCCTCCAGTCCAGCCTCCCGTCTCACCCAGGGGCCAGCCAGTTCCTCCGCAGGGCCATCCACAGGGCAGAGAGGCCGAGGCCTTCCCCTGAGAAGACCCTCAGAAGAGCCCTGCTGGGTCAGACCAGGGAGGGTCCCTCCAGTCCAGCCTCCCGTCTCACCCAGGGGCCAGCCAGTTCCTCCGCAGGGCCATCCACAGGGCAGGGAGGCCGAGGCCTTCCTAAGAACATCAGGAGAGCCCTGCTGGATCAGACCAGAGGTCCATCTAGTCCAGCCTCTTGTTTCACACAGAGGCCATCCAGTTCCTCTGAAGGGCCAAAAACAGGACAGAGAGGCTGAGGCCTTCCTAAGAACCTCAGAAGAGCCCTGCTGGGTCAGACCAGGGGTCCATCTAGACCAGCATCCCGTCTCACACAGGGGCCTTCATAGGAACCTCAGAAGAGCCCTGCTGGATCAGAACACTGATCCATCAGGACCAGCAGCCTGCCTCACACAGTGACCAACGAGTTCCTTGGCTGGGCCAGCAACAGGGCATGGAGTTCGCCTTCCCTATTGTTGTCACCTGTGCAGGGATTCAAAGGCTTAGTGCCTCTGAATGTGGAGGTTCCTCTCAGTCGCCAGGGCTAGTAGCCATTGAGAGGCTGATCCACCATGAATCTCTCTCATCCCCTTTTCAGATTGCTTATTCCAGTGGCCCTCACTATGTCCTCGGGCAGCGAATTCCACATTTTAATTACTCTCTGTGCCGAGTAGTATTTCCTTCTATCTGTACTGAAGCTACTGCCCATTGACTTTGTTGGGTGCCCTCTGGTTCTTGTCTGTTGGGAGAGGTAGAAAAAGTCACAGATTTTTCCCCTAGGCCTCCCACCCACCCCCATCAGCTTGGTATCTCTCCTTGATACTTTTTCCAGCTCTGCCATGTCCTTCAGGAAGACCTTGGCCTGAGACCCTGGCTCAGTGGCAGAGCCTCTGCTTGGCAGGCAGAAGGTCCCAGGTTCAATCCCCGGCATCTCCAGTTAAAAGGACCAGGCAGGAGGGGATGGGGAAGACCTTGGCCTGAGACCCTGGCTCAGGGGCAGAGCCTCGGCTTGGCAGGCAGAAGGTCCCAGGTTCAATCCCCGGCATCTCCAGTTAGAAGGGCCAGGCAGGAGGGGATGGGAAAGACCTTGGCCTGAGACCCTGGCTCATTGGCAGAGCCTCTGCTTGGCAGGCAGAAGGTCCCAGGTTCAATCCCCAGCATCTCCAGTTAGAAGGACCCAGGAGGAGGGGGTGAGAAGGATCCTAGAGAGCCACTGCTAGTCTGAGTAGGTAATACTGACTTGATTTACAGAAAAACAGCTTCAGTGCCTTATTTTCCTTGTGCATGTCTGTGCATGCTTCGTGGCTTAGTTTAGAAACCTGCCTAGAAGGGGACAAAATCCTTAGCCATGGGAACTTATCTTAAAAACCCTAACGCTGAAGATTTGAATTACACAGTTATTCTCTCCCCCCCCACCACCATTGCAAACTTTTCTTGCCTGGTTGCACGTAAAAAAAGAAACCCACAACAACCCTGTAATGTTGTTATCTGTGCTGTGTTATCTCTTGAATATCTGACTCCTAAATGCACTTACCCTGACTGTGTAAACCAGGGGTAGTCAAACTGCGGCCCTCCAGATGTCCATGGACTACAATTCCCATGAGCCCCTGCCAGCATTTGCTGGCAGGGGCTTATGGGAATTGTAGTCCACGGACATCTGGAGGGCCGCAGTTTGACTACCCCAGGATGCTCCACCCCTGCAGAAAACATCTGGAGGAGATGAAAGGGATCATAGCAGCCCTGCTGGATCAGACCAGGGGGCCATCTAGTCCAGCCTCCCGTCTCACGAAATGATCAACCAGTTCCCCTGCAGGGCTAGCAAAAGGGCACAGAGGGCGAGGCCTTCCTCTGAGGTTGCCTCTTTACACCGGGATTCAGAGGTCAACTGCGTCCAAGTGTGGAGGTTCTTTTTGTCACCGTGACGGATGGCGGTCCTTTCTTCCATGAATCTACCTAGTCCCCTTTCATAGCGGTTTATTCCTCCGGCCGTCACCACGTCCCCCGGCAACAAATTCCACCTTTTAATCACTCACTATGTAAAGAAATTTTTCCTTTGGTCCCCCCTGAATCTCCTGCCCATCAGCTCAGTTGGATGCCCTCGTTTAGGATCACCTTCCCCTGTTCTCACTCACCCCGAACTTCCATGCTGTCCCTTCAAAAATGCACAGTCTTTGAATCCCCGAATGTTTCTCCAGGAACCAACTGCTTTTCTCCCCCCCCCCCCCCCGGGCTTGCAACGAAGCTTTTCTCTCTGGCATCGCTGGCCGTGCTGAGCTGTTTTGAATTGTCAGTTCTGATTTTTCAGAGGCTTTTGTGAGGAGGGCTGGGGGAAGGGCCCTGCCTGTGTCTCCGTGCCTGTGCCAGCCACTGGTAGCGTTGGCAGAGAAAATGGGACAGGGTATCTCCTCCACTGGCGGGTTTGGTTCCTGTTTCGCGACCCTGGAACTCGACCGGTTGGGCTTGCGGTGATCCTGAACTCGGTTCATGTGTCGTTAAGATCGTAGGGAAGGTGTTCCAACCACTGGTTCTCCTTGTTCCGTCTTCCTGGTTTATCCTTCTTTGAAGCGTCTCTCTTACTGTTTCTTCTGCTGTAGTGTAGAACAGGGGTAGTCAACCTGTGGTCCTTGGATGTTCATGGACTACAATTCCCATGAGCCCCTGGCAGGGGCTCATGGGAATTGTAGTCCATGAACATCCAAGGACCACAGGTTGACTACCCCTGGTGTAGAATGCTGTTTCCTCCTCTTCCTTCAAAGCTGACTGGCGGCTCCCCTGTAGAGTTTCCAGGGCAAGGTGGTCAAAGGTGGTTTGTCACTACCTGCCTCTGCGTAGCAACCCTGGACTTCCTTGGAGGTCTCCCATCCAAGTGCTAAACAGAGCCAACCCTGCTTAGCTTCTGCGATTCAATGAGATTAGGCCAGCATGGGCCATGAAGGACCATGGAAGAGACTTTTAGAGGTGTTGTGGTATTGCCTGCCTCTGCATAGCAACCCTGGATGTCCTTGGAGGTCTCCCATCCGAATACTGACTGAGGCCAACCCTGCTTAGCTTCCAAGAGATCAGGCTAGCCTGGGCCATCCACGTTAGGGCAGAGCCAAACAGAGGTGGTTGACCTTTGCCTTCCTCTGCATAGCAACCCTGGTTTTCCTTGGGGATCTCTCATCCAAGTACGAACCAGGGCTGACCCTGCTTAGCTTCCAAGATCTGAGGAGATCAGGCTAGCCTGGGCCATCCAGGTTAGGGCAGAGCTAAACAGAGGTGGTTGACCATTGCCTTCCTCTGCATAGCAACCCTGGTTTTCCTTGGGGATTTCTCATCCAAGTACAAACCAGGGCTGACCCTGCTTAGCTTCCAAGATCTGAGGAGATCAGGCTAGCCTGTGCCATCCACGTTAGGGCAGAGCTAAACAGAGGTGGTTGACCATTGCCTTCCTCTGCATAGCAACCCTGGTTTTCCTTGGGGATTTCTCATCCAAGTACGAACCAGGGCTGACCCTGCTTAGCTTCTAAGATCTAGGGAGATCAGACTAGCCTGGGCTGTTAAGTTTGGGGCAAAAGACAAGCAGAGTTGATTGGCCATTGCTTTCCTCTGCAGAGCAACCCCCCATCTTCCCCGGTGGTCTTCCATCCAGGAACTAACCAGGGCTGACCCTGCTTAGCTTCCAAGATCTGGGAAGATCAGACTAGACTGGGCTGTTAGGTTTGGGGCAAGAGACAAGCAGAGTTGGTTGGCCATTGCTTTCCTCTGCAGAGCAACCCCAGACTTCCTCGGTGGTCTCCCATCCAAGACCCTGCTTAGCTTCCGAGATCTGACAAAACCACGCTAGGCAGTGGTTATCTTTACTCAGAAGCGCGTTCAATATAATAAGGGCTCTACATTTACTTTCTGGAAGAACCGAAGCTGAGCTTCTCCCGCTGAATTCTGGGCCTAGTGCCGTATTTGCATCTTTTCCGCATTTCTCCAACGATAGCCTTTGAACTGCCCTGCTTAGAGCATCTGTCTCTAGGGGTGTCTCCTTTGTGTTTGGAAAAGACTAGAGAATTGGGGGTGGAGCCCAGGCAGGTTGGAGTCTGGGGAGGGGAGGGGAGGTGCCTGGCCTATAAATACCCCATGCAGCCCTATAAATATCTACTACAGACTTGTTTCCCACTTGATATTCCAGGGATCTATTTGTTAGGCGAACGCCGGGAGCGTTTTCGTTCATCTGCGCCACCTGTTGAATGACGAGCTGTTTGCGCGTCACCCAGCATGACAAACTGCGGGGTTGCAGTGCTTGTTTTTATCTGCATGTTTGTGCACACAGGAGACGAGACGCCTCCTGTCAAGAGAGCCACTTCCTCTGCCTGCCGTAGAATAAGACCTCACGCATCCTTGAGTTTTCAGGGTTGGCGGCGTGCAAGGCGGCTGCCGAGTTAACATATGGCCTGGGAGTGCGCATTAATGACAGATGCACATTGAGGATCTGTGTCCAGGGTATAGTCTGCACGGGGCTTTTTATCCACTCCCAGCTTGAATAAGTCCCTCCTGTCAACACTGAAATAAATTTCCATTTTTATTTTGGACGCTTTAAATTTTCCCTCTGCAACATGCATGATCGATCCGGAGTGACCCCACCTTTCCCCCGCGATATCCAGAAGTGGATATAAGCCTTGATATTTGAAAAATCGGCATCAGGAAGGGTGCAGAATTTTGCTTTTTTCGAATTAACTTCCTTCTCCGTGCCTTGTAGCAAAGCAGTGTTCCCTGATTGGCCAGGGCATCAGTTCAAAGACTTCCTGGTTCCCGGTTGCAAGGCTTGTCTTAAAGTGACTGCGCTCCAAATGCCCTAACTTCTCTCAGCAGAGATTTGCCTCTTGGATTTGTTTCTCCCTCCTCTGCTGTCTTCAATCCCCCCCCCCCCAGATCCATTGATCACCTGCATATATAAGTTGTGATGGTTCCTGGGGGTTGTTGGTTCAGGTTCACTTCTTCTTGTACCATACTGGGGTCCTAATAAAGAGCTCAAATCCCTCCCAGCATCCGTGTCCACCTCTGAACCCACAAATTTAGGAGCCAAGTTATGGCTGGGTGTGGATTGGACTCCCCTGTGCATGCATTCAAAGGATGTATGATTCATGCTCTGCGGTTTACTTCCAAATCGGTGAGATGTTTGTGTGTTCGGTGCTTGGATACGTGAGCGGCATCCCCTTGCGGAACTTGGTCACGCAACTTGGGACGTGGCTGTGGAATTTATGCTCGGGGCTACGGCTTTGGGGCGGCCTGGCTGCAGTCGCCCTGGTGCGCCTAGCTCTGTTTTTCCACTGCGCATTCTGTGTGCGACTCTGTCTCTTTGTGCTGAGCCTGATTTGCCACAGCTGTGTTTATGTTTACGGTTTTCGACTTCTGCCTAGAACCCTGTCATCGTTGAACGTGTGTGTCAGCAGCTTGGCCTGTGTGGGTGAGTCACCCAAGCGCCCAGGCCAGAAGAAAGGAGTCCCTCCCCTGTTGCTGAAGAAGTTATGCAACAAAGTGCAAAAAGTTCATCCATGAATGGGGATCCCCCAGCAAATAGCCTCAGTGGCCACCGGGACAGGCACTGCCTGGCACCTTTCCTGGCGCTCACCAACTTTTTAAAGAGAGCCATCGGGACTTTTGCCCAGCAGGGCTTCTGGCCTTCCCTGCGTCACTCTAGAAGGGGTGGAATATAATTTTAAGAAATAAATAAAACAATAAGATATGAGATATGCTCAGCAGCACAGATTAAAATTACATTCTTTCAGTGGCAGCTGCTAGCAGTTGCTTTATCCACCCCTCTTTCCCTGGGTACCTTGAAATCCCCCCTCTTTTTCCCTGCACTTGGGCTGCCTCTGTATATATATGGCTCCACCTCCTGGGGCAGCCATTTTGCAGTGGACCCCGCCCCCTGCATTGGCCATGTTGTGGCCGCAGTGAGCTCCCTGTGCCAGAATTTCAAAGGTGCCCGCAGGCTCAGAGGGGATGGAGACCTTGTCCTATGTATACGAAAGCCATAGTTTTGTAAGCCCCCCCCAAATTTACTCTTTCTGTAGGGCGATCCATTGGCAATGGTGTAGGGGAGGAATGGGGCTCCACCACCTGATGGAAATTTTAGATAGTTTTAGTATTTTACTGGGTTTTTTTTATGGTAATAGTTGTATTTTATTCTCTTACCTTGATGTAAGCCGTCCTGGACTGACTACATTGGGAGGGGCGGGGTATAAAAATATTAATTAATCAATCAATTAATTAATTGAGTGGGATGACTACCTGGATCAGGAGAGCTGCCAGCTCCGGGCTGACTTGGAGATTTTGGGGGTGGATTCTGAGGAGGGTGGGGTTTCGGGAGGTGCGTCATGCCTTCCAAAATGACAGTTTCCTCCAGGTAAACTGAGCTCTGTCCCCTGGATACCAGTTGTCATAATGGGAGATCTCCAGCCGCCACCTAGAGCAGGGGTGACCAGACTGTGTTTCTCCAGATGTCCATGGACTGCAATTCCCACGAGTCCCTGCAGCACATGCTGGCAGGGGCTCATGGGGATTGTAGTCCTTGGACAACTGGAGTGCCACAGTTCGGCCACTCCTGCACTAAGCAAACCAAAATTGAAAGGTCTGTGTAAACCCAGCTACTTAAATAATGTAGAACCACCTAGGGGTTGGCAGCCTTATAGATTGGAATGTTTAGGGACAGCGGAAAGTGGTAAACAGGTTACAGATACATTTTACGTTTTGATTCAGAAGCGTCTCGGACGCTTTCCCAGCCAGGCTACCTGTGATTGGAGGCATAGACAAAATTGACCCAGCTCTGCCCGGATCCCCAAAATCTGTTGTTTCAGTCCGCCCCTACTTGTAGGACGGGGTTACAGTCTTTTGAAAAGCAAAAACGGGGACATATTTCCTGATGGATTACTTCAAACAAGGGATTGCTGTGACAAATCTCATTTTTAGTACTCCTGCTATTTCAGCTGGGAGCACTGCCACTAACCAGAAAGATTCCTAACCTCCCAAACTCCAAAAGAGCACATTTTAGTCAGTTTTTAATAAAGAGCCCAAAAGAGGACAGTCACCAAAAAATGAGAGGGTGTTTCCTCTAAAACAGGGCATCTGGTGATCCTGATGGAGTGAGAAGCGTTTACGGAAGCTGTTTGGTGTTGTGAGTGGTAGTCTTCGATGTAGAGGATGCATTTGTGAAGCAGAGTTATAAAGGTGTGTCTGTTTGGTACATGCGTTTCCTGGGTCATGTTGGAGAAATTAGCTTCCTGCTGGTGTGCAGAGAGAGAGAGAGAGAGAGAGAGAGAGAGAGAGAGAGAGAGAGAGAGAGAGAGCTACAGATTGTTTGGGTGATTTGGGGAAAGAGGGTGGGGGAGAAACTTGAATTTGGTTGAGGGCTTAGTGGAACCCTTATGAGTTTGGAGGCTGGCATCCCTGACCTTCAGTGGGGTCCAAGGCCACAGAGTCCCCCCTCCCTAGCAGCCCTTTTCTCCAGGGGAACTGATCTCTGCAGTCTGGAGAGGAGCTGGAATTCCAGGGGATCCCCAGGCCCCACCTGGAGGCTGGCATCCCTGACCCTCAGTGGGGTCCAAGGCCACAGAGTCCCCCCTCCCAAGCAGCCCTTTCCTCCAGGGGAACTGATCTCTGCAGTCTGGAGAGGAGCTGGAATTCCAGGGGATCCCCAGGCCCCACCTGGAGGCTGGCATCCCTGACTCTCAGTGGGGTCCAAGGCCACAGAGTCCCCCCTCCCAAGCAGCCCTTTTCTCCAGGGGAACTGATCTCTGCAGTCTGGAGAGGAGCTGGAATTCCAGGGGATCCCCAATCCCCTTGAGTTGTGAAGTTAGACTGAGAGATTGCAAGCCCAAGATGGTCTAATGAACTTCCATAGCAGAGTGTAGATTTGAACCCAGTCCTCCACAATCATGCTAACCACCTGACCGCACCAGCCCTAATCCTTCTGTTTTCTGTGTTTATAAAATTAAAAAATGATGATTTAGCAAGATATTTGGAGAAATTTAATCCATTACCTAATCCTTAGTAGTGCTGTTCTGTAAGAGGCTTTTTGCACATAAGCCAATTTGGAGAGGGGGACTGCTTTAAACATAAAATGGCCTAGTGCCCAGTCTAAGGGTGCCAGGTCCTGGCGATTACTGGAGATTTGAGGGGAATTGATCTCCTGGAGAGGAGCTGGAACTCCAGGGGATCCCCAGGTCCTCCCTGGAGGCTGGCATCCCTGGCCCTCCAGGCTTGGTTCATCCTTCTCCTGCCCCACAATCCTGCGGAGTGTTTTATAGTAATTTTTTAGCAGGCCCAGGAGTAATTCCCATTCTGAGTAATTCCATGTTGGGAAAATGGCACATTGAATATGGTGGTTGCCAGCTGTAGGCTATAAAATTCCCAGAGATTTGGGAGTGGAACTTTGGAAGAGACATTTGTGAGGTATAATGCCACTCTAAGGCAGTCATGTTCTCCAAGGGAAGTGCTTTTTTGTTGTTTAGCAATCACTTGCGATTTGGGGAGATCTCCAGGTAAAGCGTTTTTGTCTGTTTTTGTCTGTGCCATGGTTCTGCTCCTAATCAGGCATCCCAAATGCATGAATTGAGGAGAACTTAGTTTTGTTTTTCGTTTTATGTATTCAGAAAAATACACTACATATTATAGAATATAATGGGAACTGATGGAAGACTATAAAGGCATCATTGTATCATATGTGGTGGACTTGCCAGGAGGTGAGGAAAGATCCGAGCCCATTTTATCATACAATCCTTAACTTGTTCTGTTTCACAATCCTGTCGCAATAACAATCAATAAATTTTACCCAGCAAATGTTCTGTATCCTCCAATTGCAGTTTTTCGTAGTCAGCTTTTTCTCTCAACCTGCTGTTACCCAGGATCGGGACCCAGATCCAATATGTATGAATCTATGATTCAGAAAAGAGGACTACCTTATGTATTGAGCTAGGCCTTGGCTTAGGTCAGTGGTTCTCAACCTTCCTAATGCCGTAATACAGTTCCTCATGTTGTGGTGACCCCCATAACATCATGCAAGTCTTCTTTCACAGAAATTAAACCAAAACAGACCCATAGCATGAAGATCCATTGATTGTATATCAGTTGGTTTTTCCATGGGGTTTCTCAGTTCAGTTCTGCCTCTTGTCCCACCATGCTGATCTCGCTCTTTCCCGCTGCTCCAGGCAGACAAACGCTCTATCTTGATCTACCCCGCAAGGCTGTTGTCTGCGACCCCGGTGCAAGGATCGTTCAACCCCCAAAGGGGTCCCGACCCCCAGGTTCAGAACCACTGGCTTAGGTCCCCTTGAACTTTCACAACCAGTGGGGCTTGGGTTTCCAGGACCCTGCCCAGTCTGGTGGCTGCCCTGGGTGTCCCATAGCAAAGCTTTGAGGTTCACTGTGAGGTGGGCTAAATGAGGAGAGTTTTCTCCTGGCCAGGTGATAGTTGGTGGGGAAACACCTGTATATTTTGGGAGTGGAGCCTGAGGAGGGCAGGGTTTGGGGAAGGAAGTCCCTCCTCCAAAGCAGCCATTTTCTCAAGGGGAGCTGATCTCGGTCATTTGGAGGTCATTTGTAACAGCAGGAGATCTCCAGGTGCCACCTGGAGGTTGGCAACCAGTCTTTTGAGGAGCTCATTTCCCTCCCCCCCCACAAAGCTAATTGGCGACCACCCTGCCGTTAAAATGACGATAGGAGTCAAAGGGTCCTGGAGAGAAGCCTGTGTGAGGGAAGCCGAGGGAGAAACCTTGGTTCGGCGGCCATTTTGAGTTCAGCCAGAGGAACGGCGTTCAAGAAAGTCCGCTTATTCCCTCGGACTCTTCTCCCCCGTGACATCGGAGAGTTCGGGGTGGCAGATATTCCTGCCGGAGCGAGCAAGAATGAGTTTCATTCAGCGGCTTCCAAATCCCCTTTCCCTTCAAGCCGTCCTTCCCTCGACGCCTTCCCCGCCAAGGATCCCTGGCGTGTGGGAGGGAGAAGGCGGCGGGCATCTTCAAAGGAGCTCCCTGTCTGGGGAGAGGGCGCCAGGAGGGTTTGCGGGGCTGCGCTGATGCTCACAGGAGAGCACAGAAGTGGGCTCAACATTCCCGCTGCAGAGGAAAAATCTGTAATGTGCAGCTGGAAGTTAGTGTTGTCTTCCTCCACTGCTCTGAAGAGTTGGTTTTGTACCCTGCTTTGTACTACCCAAAGGTGTCTCAAAGCGGCTTACAATCGCCAGCTTGATGTAGTGGTTAGGAGTGTGGAGTTCTAATCTGGCGAGGCCGGGTTTGATTCCCCGCTCATCCTCCACATGCAGCCAGCTGGGTGACCTTGAGCTAGTCACTGATAGAGCTGTTCTGACTGAGCAGTGCTCAGATCTCTTTCAGCCTCACCTGCCTCACAGGGTGCCTGATGTGGGGAGAGGAAAGGGAAGGCGATTGTAAGCCGCTTTGAGACTTTTTCAGGTAGAGAAAAGTGGCATATAAGAACCAACTCTTCTTCTTCTTCAGTAATATCAGGGCTCTCTCAGCCTCACCCACCTCACAGGGTGTCTGTTGTGGGGAGAGGAAAGGGAAGGCAATTGTAAGCCGCTTTGAGACTTTTTCAGGTAGAGAAAAACGGCATATAAGAACCAACTCTTCTTCTTCTTCAGTATTATCAGGGCTCTCTCAGCCTCACCTCCCTCACAGAGTGTCTGTTGTGGGGAGAGGAAAGGGAAGGCAAATGTAAGCCGCTTTGAGACTCCGTTGGGTAGAGAAAAGCAGCATATAAGAACCAACTCTTCTTCTTTTCTGACTGAGCAGTAATATCCAGGCTCTCTCAGCCTTGCCTCCCTCACAGGATGCCTGTTGTGGGGAGAGGAAAGGGGAGGCGAATGGAAGCCACTTTGAGACTCCCTCAGGTAGAGGGAAAAGTGGCATATAAGAACCAACTCTTCTTCTTCAGTAATATCCAGGCTCTCTCAGCCTCCCCTCCCTCACAGGGTGCCTGTTGTGGGGAGGGGAAGGGAAAGCAATTGTAAGCCACTTTGAGGCTCCTTCTGGTCCAGAAAAGTGGCATCTAAGAACCAACTTTTCTTCTTCTTCCCTTCATTCTGTTCATAGATCAGGTTGGGTCGCCATGTTAGTCTGTCTGCAGCAGCAGAAAAGAGCCAGAGTCCGGGCGCACCTTAAAGGCTAACATAATCTGTGGCAGGGGCAGAGATTTCGTGAGTCACAGCTCTCTTGAGCCAGGGTCCAGTAACACCTTAAGACTAGCAAAATTTGTGGCAGGGAAGGAGCACTCTCGAATCTCCTTTCTTGACTGGATGTTTGAAACTCCTATGGACATGGAATACTTTTGACGGCTCGCCTCTCAATCTGAAAAACACAGACTGTTTTCCCGGTTGTTGTTGTTTTTTTGAGACCGTGGATTGTACAGCCTTGGCCCAGAGGTGACTGTGTTTGCCACAGGGTCCGCGCATGGTGTTGTCAGGTGTTGTGAGAAGCTTGGTGCACACTCGCTTTAAAATTACCCCCAAAGCGTGGGGCTTGTGACAGAACTTTCCATTGGGGGCAGTTTCATTCTTGAGTGTGGCCAAGAGTGAGGAAGCGATGAATGCAAGCCTCTGTGTGGGGAGAGAGACAGGGAACGCGCAAGCACATGAAATCATGCAGCTGTCCCCGGGCCAAATAACATCGGCGGGGTTCTTGTTTCCACCTAGACTCAAGCAGGATGTGTGCCGGTAGAAGAAGAAGAGTTGGTTCCTTATATGCTGCTTTTCTCTCCCCGAAGGAGTCTCAAAGCGCCTTACATTTGCCTTTTTTACTGCCCGAAGGAATGTCAAAGTGGCTTATAATCACCTTCCATTCCTCTGGACTGAGATCAAGATGGGTCGCATTCAGTGGGTGCAATGCTATAGGGTCCACGGCCACAGAGTCCCCCCTCCCAAGCAGCCCTTTCTCTAGGGGAACTGAGCTCTGCAGTCAGGAGGGGAGCTGGAATTCCAGGGGATCCCCAGGCCCCACCTGGAGGCTGGCATCCCTGACCCTCAGTGGGGTCCTAGGCCACAGAGTCCCCCTCCCAAGCAGCCCTTTTCTCCAGGGGAACTGATCTCTGCAGTCTGGAGAGGAGCTGGAATTCCGGGGGATCCCCAGGCCCCACCTGGAGGCTGGCATCCCTGACCCTCAGTGGGGTCCTAGGCCACAGAGTCCCCCTCCCAAGCAGCCCTTTCCTCCAGGGGAACTGATCTATGCAGTCTGGAGAGGAGCTGGAATTCCAGGGGATCCCCAGGCCCCACCTGGAGGCTGGCATCCCTGACCCTCAGTGGGGTCCTAGGCCACAGAGTCCCCCTCCCAAGCAGCCCTTTCCTCCAGGGGAACTGATCTATGCAGTCTGGAGAGGAGCTGGAATTCCAGGGGATCCCCAGGCCCCACCTGGAGGCTGGCATCCCTGACCCTCAGTGGGGTCCAAGGCCACAGAGTCCCCCTCCCAAGCAGCCCTTTCCTCCAGGGGAACTGAGCTCTGCAGTCTGGAGAGGAGCTGGAATTCCAGGGGATCCCCAGGCCCCACCTGGAGGCTGGCATCCCTGACCCTCAGTGGGGTCCAAGGCCCCAGAGTCCCCCCTCCCAAGCAGCCCTTTCCTCCAGGGGAACTGAGCTCTGCAGTCTGGAGAGGAGCTGGAATTCCAGGGGATCCCCAGGCCCCACCTGGAGGCTGGCATCCCTGACCCTCAGTGGGGTCCAAGGCCACAGAGTCCCCCCTCCCAAGCAGCCCTTTCCTCCAGGGGAACTGATCTCTGCAGTCTGGAGAGGAGCTGGAATTCCAGGGGATCCCCAGGCCCCACCTGGAGGCTGGCATTCCTGACCCTCCGTGGGGTCCAAGGCCACAGAGTCCCCCCTCCCAAGCAGCCCTTTCCTCCAGGGGAACTGATCTCTGCAGTCTGGAGTGGAGCTGGAATTCCAGGGGATCCCCAGGCCCCACCTGGAGGCTGGCATCCCTGACCCTCAGTAGGGTCCAAGGCCCCAGAGTCCCCCCTCCCAAGCAGCCCTTTCCTCCAGGGGAACTGATCTCTGCAGTCTGGAGAGGAGCTGGAATTCCAGGGGATCCCCAGGCCCCACCTGGAGGCTGGCATTCCTGACCCTCCGTGGGGTCCAAGGCCACAGAGTCCCCCCTCCCAAGCAGCCCTTTTCTCCAGGGGAACTGATCTCTGCAGTCTGGAGAGGAGCTGGAATTCCAGGGGATCCCCAGGCCCCACCTGGAGGCTGGCATCCCTGACCCTCAGTGGGGTCCAAGGCCACAGAGTCCCCCCTCCCAAGCAGCCCTTTCCTCCAGGGGAACTGATCTCTGCAGTCTGGAGAGGAGCTGGAATTCCAGGGGATCCCCAGGCCCCACCTGGAGTCTGGCATCCCTGACCCTCAGTGGGGTCCAAGGCCACAGAGTCCCCCCTCACAAGCAGCCCTTTCCTCCAGGGGAACTGATCTCTGCAGTCTGGAGAGGAGCTGGAATTCCAGGGGATCCCCAGGCCCCACCTGGAGGCTGGCATCCCTGACCCTCAGTGGGGTCCAAGGCCACAGAGTCCCCCCTCCCAAGCAGCCCTTTCCTCCAGGGGAACTGATCTCTGCAGTCTGGAGAGGAGCTGGAATTCCAGGGGATCCCCAGGCCCCACCTGGAGTCTGGCATCCCTGACCCTCAGTGGGGTCCAAGGCCACAGAGTCCCCCCTCACAAGCAGCCCTTTCCTCCAGGGGAACTGATCTCTGCAGTCTGGAGAGGAGCTGGAATTCCAGGGGATCCCCAGGCCCCACCTGGAGTCTGGCATCCCTGACCCTCAGTGGGGTCCAAGGCCACAGAGTCCCCCCTCACAAGCAGCCCTTTCCTCCAGGGGAACTGATCTCTGCAGTCTGGAGAGGAGCTGGAATTCCAGGGGATCCCCAGGCCCCACCTGGAGGCTGGCATCCCTGACCCTCAGTAGGGCCCAAGGCCACAGAGTCCCCCCTCCCAAGCAGCCCTTTTCTCCAGGGGAACTGATCTCTGCAGTCTGGAGAGGAGCTGGAATTCCAGGGGATCCCCAGGCCCCACCTGGAGGCTGGCATCCCTGACCCTCAGAGGGGTCCAAGGCCACAGAGTTCCCCCCTCCCAAGCAGCCCTTTCCTCCAGGGGAACTGAGCTCTGCAGTCTGGAGAGGAGCTGGAATTCCAGGGGATCCCCAGGCCCCAACTGGAGGCTGGCATCCCTGAACCTATTTTGTCTAGGTGAGTGGTTCTCAACCTTCCTAATGCTACGGCCCTTTAATACAGTTCTCCATGTTGTGGTGACCCCAACCCTAAAATTATGCAAGTGTTCTTTCACAGAAATTAAATCGAAACTGTCCAGTGGCGTGAAGAGCCATTGTTCAGGAATACATATAAATTGGGTTTTTTCCGGGGTTTCTCAGTTCAGTTCTGCCTCTTGTCCCACCATGCCGATCTCGCTCTTTTCCGCTGCTCCAGTCAGATGAACACTCCGTCTCGATCTACCCCGCAAGGCTGTTGTGTGGATGGCGCCCTCCCAGCCAAGCTGCTTTGCCCTGCTGTGACCCCTGTGAAAAGGATCATTCGACCCCCAAAGGGGTCCTGACCCCCAGGTTGAGAACCACTGGTCTAGGTGAATTGACCTGGAGGTCCTTGTGACATGAAGAAAAAGAAAAGGCATGAAATAGTCCTCAGGGTTTCAAACTGTGAGGCAGACCTCTCTGGATAGTAGGCCTGGCAGTAAAGATTTATTTTATTAACATTCTTCAACAAAGCAGTGTGTTAACCTTGACGTGAGATCCTGAGGAGCAGGGGTAGTCAACCTGCGGCCCTACAGATGTCCATGGACTACAATTCCCATGAGCCCCTGCCAGCATTTCTCAACCCATAGCCCAGAGCTACAGCATGATGTGCAAAAATCTCCCTCGGCTTGTATGTGGCACAGATGCCTAGAGGTGCGTTTTGCGCTAAAGGGGAACAGAAACTTGAAAAGTTCAGGAAATACTTTTTGGTAGCATCTTTTTCTTTTGAATCTTTAAATAACTTTTGCAGCAAGATTCTCTTCCTGTTCCTCCTCCCAGAAGGAGGTTTTGTGAAAATCGCTAGCCAAGAGAACTCTTTCTTTCTTTCTTTCTTTCTTTCTTTCTTTCTTTCTTTCTTTCTTTCTTTCTTTCTTTCTTTCTTTCTTTCTTTCTTTCTTTCTTTCTTTCTTTCTTTCTTTCTTTCTTTCTTTCTTTCTTTCTTTCTTTCTTTCTTTCTTTCTTTCTTTCTTTCTTCCTTCCTTCCTTCCTTCCTTCCTTCCTTCCTTCCTTCCTTCCTTCCTTCCTTCCTTCCTTCCTTTCTTCCTTTCTCTCTCTCTCTCCCCCTTTCCTTCCCTTCCCTATTATGCATGGTTTGGTACGGCTGTATCCAAGTGTGCATTAATTTGAGCAGTCTCAAAGTCCTTGTAATGCTGTGTACATTCCTCTGCACGCTCAAACTGTAAAAAAAGAAAAAAGAAACCCTCTGATCAGCACTGATTGGCCAGCACCCACCACGTTATGAATCCAGTGTTCTCTTGAAGTATTCTCGTGACTCAAAATGCCCTTTAAAAATAATTATCTTGACATTCTTCTGCTCATTTATTATTTTGCGGGCTGACCTATAGCTGATTGTTCGTTTGTGTGCGTCAGAATCTGAATCTATGTTTGTGTCATTGATAGGTATGCCTGTAGGTTTGCCAGTTCTAGGTTGGGGAATTCGTGGAAATTGTGGGGATTGAAGCGTTTGGGAAAGGAAAGGACCTCAGAGGGGTGTAATGTTCTAGAGTCGAAGGGATCTCCAGGGCCCACCTGGAAGTTGGCATCCCCTTATACCTGCAGTGGCTCTTTCTGCTAGGGAGTGAAAACCGTACTGACGTCCATTTAAAGTTATATTTCACAGCTGCCACAAGTTTGTGACATGATTCAAAGACCTCCTTGCCGGATTCTGCTTTCAAGCTACGCCTATCTTCCATAGGGAAAAAAGATCCTTTCCAAATTTGGCTGCAGAGGATGGGTTTAAACTTCAAGTATAACGATATAGGCTAGATATCAGGGAAAAAACTTTCACAGTCAGAGTAGTTCAGCAGTGGAATAGGCTGCCTAAGGAGGTGGTGAGCTCCCCCTCACTGGCAGTCTTCAAGCAAAGGTTGGATACACACTTTTCTTGGATGCTTTAGGATGCTTTGGGTGATCCTGCGTTGAGCAGGGGGTTGGACTAGATGGCCTGTATGGCCCCTTCCAACTCTATGATTGTATGATTTGACTGATGTGCCAGAGGTTGACGACTTATGTGTAGGCAGAATTTCAGTCAGTAAAGAGGAGCGAGGCACCAAGCTGCTTAAAAGAACAATATAATTTTAGTGGGAAGAGAAACAGCTTTGTGTAGAAAGGAGAGACCCCACTAGCTGTTTCTAACTGTTGCCTGTAGTCATTCTTTCCACTCAACTGCTGTTCTGGGGGCAAGCAGGTAGACTCCCACTGAGCCAACAAGGACGCAGGAGGAGATAATCAGAAAAAAGATCCAGATGTTCCCGATCGAATTATGCTAAACACACATCTCCCTCGATACTCCTGCAGGACATTCTTTGCATTCTGTTCTGTCACATACGCGGCAGATCTTGCATTTTTCAGCAGGGGCTCGAGACCCTTCCAGGCTTGGTCACCTTCCTTCCTCCCCTCCAGAAATGCGCTGGCAGATGGGCGAGCAGGTCCGGGGCCTTGACTCTCAGGCGGAGAGTCGCCAGCAGCTGCTCCAGGACGTGGCGGACTTCCTTCGCCGGAAGGCCGAGGTGGAGCAGGAATATTCGCGAGGGCTGGAGAAACTCTCTGACCGCTTCTCAGCGAAGATCCGTGGCTCCAAGGAGCATCAGAACTTCAGGTGGGAGTCTCCTGAGCAGGTCTCGTAGGAAACGGGGCTGGGAGGTGGGAACTGAAGGAAGGGCCGCCTGTGACCTGTGTCCATGTCCCTGCCTGCAGAGGATGGCAGGTAGGCAGCAGCTTGGGAGGAAGTGACCCGGAGGGGCAGGGCTGAACCTGCCCGGTTCCAAACGTAACGACCTCCGGTCTCCTTTTCAGGAAAGACCAGAACCTCCCGTCCCCCTTGAACTGCTGGTACACGATCCTCAACCAAACGCGACAGGCGAGCCGGGACCACGGCGCCCTGAGTGAGATCTACACGGGCCACCTAGCGCTGCGGCTGGGGCACATCAGTGACGACGTGGGGCGCCTGGCCAGGAAAGTGAGTGCCTTGGCGGTTGGGTTCCCTTCCGGAAAGGACAGAAAGAGATGGGCTTAATCCATCAGTTTGGGCTCACAGCCGATACGCTGCAGGGCTGGCTTCTGGTCCCATCTGTCCGTCTTTTCTGCCACCGCCTGTTCTAAAAAGGTGGAGGAGAGTTTGGGGTCTCCAGGTGGTTTTCCTCCAGTTCTGTTCGGAGGCCTCTGAATCTCTGCCTCTGCTTTGCAAGAATTTGTTCACGTACTTCCATGCTTCATTCATTCATTCATTCATTCATTCATTCATTCATTCATTCATTCATTCATTCATTTATTTATTTATTTATTTATTTATTTATTTATTTATTTATTTATTTATTTATTTATTTATTTATTTATTTATTTATTTATTTATTTATTTATTTATTTATTTATTTATATGCCGCCCTCCCCGGGGGCTCAGGGCGGCTTACATAATAACATAAGAACAATACATGGAACAGTCTATAAAACATTTGAATAACCATGCAATAATAACTAATAATTGTAAACATATAACATTATAATTGTATAACCCATAAACAATACAACGTTGCAACATACAAACAGGTCCAGAGTGTATAGGTGGTGTTCTGAGAGGGGGCGGGGAGCAGGGGCCCTTTGGTCGCTGTTGGTTATATATATCTGGTCTCAACCGAATGCCTGGCGGAAGACCTCCCTTTTGCAGGCCCTGCGGAACTGTTTAAGCTCCGTCGGGGCCCTGATCTCCTCTGGGAGCTCCTTCCACCAGGTGGGGGCCAGGACAGAGAATGCTCTGGCCCTGGTTGAGGACAGGCGGGCTTCTTTAGGGCCAGGGACCTTTAGTTGGTTCTCCCAAAAGCTGAGTTTCTCTTCCTGCTCAGCACCAAGATCCAAGATGCATGTGCTGGGGTTTGGACTAGATGAGCTATGAGGTCCCTTCTAACTCTATGATTCTAGGGGTGGGAGTTCCCCACTGCGTTTGAACAGAACAGCTATGCCACTCAGAGATTGTGGGTGGGTGGGTGGGCAGATGGTTTTTGTCTGTCTTGGATACTCAGGGAAATCAATCAATCAATCAATTAATTTATATTTATTTACATTTCTATACCGCCCCGCATGACAAATCGTCTCGGGGCAGTTTACAGCATAAAACCAATAAAATACAGCATAAGCCCATAAAAATGCCAAATGACAATTTGTGATCGGGAGGTGAATTTCTTCCAGACCAGACTGGCCAGGGATTCTGTTTTTTTAGGGGGCGGCATCAGCTTGGTGTCGTGGTTAGGAGTGCGGACTTCTAATCTGGCAAGCCGGGTTTGATTCCCTGCTCCCCCACATGCAGCCAGCTGGGCGACCTTGGGCTTGCCACAGCACTGATGAAGCTGTTCTGACCGAGCAGTAATTTCAAAGTTTTCTCAGCCTCACCTGAGAGGTGAATGTAAGCTGCTTTGAGACTCCTTCGGGTAGAGAAAAGCGGCATATAAGAACCAGCTCTTCTTCGTCGTCATCATCTGGGTGTGGAATTGGGGTCATTGTGGTTGGATAGGTAGTTGTGCATTTCCTACATTCTGCTGGGTGTTGAACTAGATCAGGGGTAGTCAAACTGCGGCCCTCCAGATGTCCATGGACTACAATTGTAGTCCATGGACATCTGGAGGGCCGCAGTTTGACTACACCTGAGGTCCCTTCTAGCTCTATGACTCTATGCTTTTAACCCCAAGATGCCGCCCTCCCTCTTAACTTTTTCCTCTTCGTTCTCCCTTATCAGAGCAGAGAGATAGAACAGCAGATGCAGGAAGAGCTGCTGAAGTCCATTTCGGAGTTGCAGATGGTGAGTGGAAAGCCAAGACGTCCCCTCCTGTCACCTCATCCTCTCCCCACCTCTCTGGCCGTGGTGAAAACCCGGCCACGGCTTGGAGAGGGTGGGAAATTGGGCCCCTGTGAGCATACGGGGTCCTTTTTGTTGGGGGGTTGTCCTTGGGGGGGGGGATCAGACTCCTTTGGACGCTCTCTGTTTCCATGCAGTCCATGAAGACCTACCAAACCTACCGCATTGACTGCCTGAACGCCGAGGCCAAGTTGCGGGAGGTGGAACGCCAGGAGGAAAAGCGGGGCGGCGGGAGGCACCTGGACACGGGGGGCTCTCCCGGAGGGGCGGGGCTCGACAAGACACCCCGACGCTCCTCGCTCCGGAAGGTGGAGAGGCTGCTCGAAAAGGTAGAAGTTAGGGGGGGGGGAACTGCGGGGCAAAGATGGGGGTGGATAAATTGGGACTATCATCTGTTCCTGGGGTGCATCACGGTTTTGAAAGATGTATATTCTGGGGCTGATTTGATTTATCACATTTATAAACCGGTCCTCTCGGCACTGCTGTCTTGGCTGGCTATTCATTATTAGGGCTGTCAGTCCATTTTTTTTTTGATGGATATCTTTCAGCAGTATGGAAGGGAGTTTGAGAAAGTGGGGTGCAAGAAAATAAAAATAGTATATTAAGAACGTAAGAATGTAAGAGAAGCCACGTTGAATCAGGCCAGTGGCCCATCTGGTCCACCCCTCTGCGTCACACAGTGGCCAAAACCCAGGGGCCATCAGGAGGTCCTCCTGTACTAATCCCTCCCACCCTTGCCCTTCTTCAAGCACCAAGAATACAGAGCAACACTGCCCCATTCATAAGAATGTAAGAGAAGCCCTGTTGGATCAGGTCATAGAATCATAGAATCATAGAGTTGGAAGGGGCCACACAGGCCATCTAGTCCAACCCCCTGCTCAACGCAGGATCAGCCCAGAGCATCCTATAGCATCCAAGAAAAGTGTGTATCCAACCTTTGCTTGAAGACTGCCAGTGAGGGGGAGCTCACCACCTCCTTAGGCAGCCTATTCCACTGCTGAACTACTCATCCGGTCCATTTGACCCATCCGGAACATTTGAGCCAACCTATCTTCAGATCCTCCTCATTGTAGAATCATAGAACCAGAAAGTTCGAAGGAGCCATCCAGGCCATCTAATCCAACCCCCTGCCCAATGCAGGATCTGCCTAAAACATCCAGAAGGATCTGTCCAGCCGCTGCTTGAAGATCACCAGCGGAGGGGAGCTCCCCACCTCCTTAGGCAGCCCTTTCCACTGCTGAACTAATCTGACTGAACCGGTTTCCCCCCCCCCCCCTGATATTTAGCCGTCCCCATTCTGTATGTACTTTAGGGCTTGCCTGTCAAGAAATACTAGAGGAGGAGAGTGACGCTGCGGTGGGAAGTATCTGGGTGAAGATAAGGGAAGGGAAAACAGAGGATAGTGGTTGGCGTCTGCAGCAGACCGCCTGATCAGGGGGAGGATGTGGACATGATAGCCCTCTTTAAGTATTTGAAAGGTTGTCACTTGGAGGAGGGCAGGATGCTGTTTCTGCTGGCTGCAGAGGAGACGACATGCAGTAATGGGTTTAAACTTACAACGATATAGGCTAGATATCAGGAAGAAGTTTTTCACAGTCAGAGTAGTTCAGCAGAGGAATAGGCTGCCTAAGGAGGTGGTGAGCTCCCCCTCACTGGCAGTCTTCAAGCAGAGGTTGGATACACACTTTTCTTGGATGCTTTAGGATGCTTGGGGCTGATCCTGCGTTGAGCAGGGGGTTGGACTAAATGGCCTCTATGGACCCTTCCAACTCTATGATTCTATGATTCTATGCCGCCCTCCCCAAAAAGCGGTTTGGGTGTCGCGGCTGGAAAATCGGCTTAGGGATCGTCGTTACGTCCAGCTTCACAGTTCTCCCCTCCCGACAGAGGCAGTCCAAGTACCTGGAGAGTAAGCTGAAGTGCGCCAAGGCCCGGAACGACTACCTGCTGAGCCTGCACGCTGCCAACGCAGCCACCAGCAACTATTACGTGCGGGACGTGAACGACTTGCTCGACGTGAGTCCGTAATCTGCACGATGAACCTTTACTGCAGGGGTGACCAAACTGTGGCTCTTCCGATGTCCATGGACTACAATTCCCATGAGCCCCTGCCAGCACGGTGCTGGCAGGGGCTCATGGGAATTGTAGTCCATGGACATTGGAAGAGCCACCGTTTGGCTGCCCCTGACCTAGCGCTTTATGTCCCCTGCCTGGCATCTGGGGGGGGGGAGGACATGGGGAGGGGTGCACAATGTTGCTGTATCGCTCCCGGGTACAACCTCATCCCCCTCTCTCTCTCTGTTCCCCAGTGTTTTGATCTAGGCTTCCACCTTTCCCTGGGCAAAGTACTGAAGACGTACCTGGCGGCGGAGTCCCGTGCCCAGGCCTCCTGGCAGCAAGGCCTCTGCACTGTCGAAGGAGCGGTGGACGCCCTGGACCCGCTGGCAGATAAGTCCCGCTTGATGGAGGCCAACCCTGCGGCCTATTGCCCTCCGCTGTGCTTCGACTACCAGCCTCATGAAGGTGACGAGGTAAGCGGTGGCTGGTTCATGACACTCGATCTGCCGTTTTTGGTATTGTCTACTCTGGCTGGCAGCAGCTCTCCAGCATCTCAGGCCTTTCACATCACGTCTTAACTAATCTTTTTAACTGGAGATGCCGGGGGTTGAACTTAGGGCCTTCTGCATGTTAAGCAGAGGTTCTGCCACTGAGCCAGGGTCTCAGGCCAAGGTCCTTCCCATCCCCTCCTGCCTGGTCCTTCTAACTGGATATGCCGGGGATTGAACCTGGGACCTTCTGCCTGCCAAGCAGAGGCTCTGCCACTGAGCCAGGGTCTCAGGCCAAGGTCCTTCCCATCCCCTCCTGCCCGGTCCTTCTAACTGGAGATGCCGGGGATTGAACCTGGGACCTTCTGCCTGCCAAGCAGAGGCTCTGCCACTGAGCCAGGGTCTCAGGCCAAGGTCCTTCCCATCCCCTCCTGCCCGGTCCTTCTAACTGGAGATGCCGGGGATTGAACCTGGGACCTTCTGCCTGCCAAGCAGAGGCTCTGCCACTGAGCCAGGGTCTCAGGCCAAGGTCCTTCCCATCCCCTCCTGCCCGGTCCTTCTAACTGGAGATGCCGGGGATTGAACCTGGGACCTTCTGCCTGCCAAGCAGAGGCTCTGCCACTGAGCCAGGGTCTCAGGCCAAGGTCCTTCCCATCCCCTCCTGCTTGGTCCTTCTAACTGGAGATGCTGTTGGGGATTGAACCTGGGACCTTCTGCCTGCCAAGCAGAGGCTCTGCCACTGAGCCAGGGTCTCAGGCCAAGGTCTTTCCCATCCCCTCCTGCCTGGTCCTTCTAACTGGAGATGCCGGGGATTGAACCTGGGACCTTCTGCCTGCCAAGCAGAGGCTCTGCCACTGAGCCAGGGTCTCAGGCCAAGGTCTTTCCCATCCCCTCCTGCCTGGTCCTTCTAACTGGAGATGCCGGGGATTGAACCTGGGACCTTCTGCCTGCCAAGCAGAGGCTCTGCCACTGAGCCAGGGTCTCAGGCCAAGGTCCTTCCCATCCCCTCCTGCCTGGTCCTTCTAACTGGAGATGCCGGGGATTGAACCTGGGACCTTCTGCCTGCCAAGCAGAGGCTCTGCCACTGAGCCAGGGTCTCATGCCTAGGTCTTCCCCATCCCCTCCTGCCTGGTCCTTCTAACTGGAGATGCCGGGGATTGAACCTGGGACCTTCTGCATGCCAAGCAGAGTCTCAGAGGGCTTTCCCTTCACGTACTCCCAGATTCCTTTAATGCGATGATGAGAATCGGACGGATGACCTTCTGTACGCCCAGTGGATGCTCTTCCACGCAGACCCAGTTCATCTCCGCTCTCTGCCAGGGCCTTCTTTCCACCCCTTCTATCCGACTTCCCTCTCGCCCTGTCCAGGTGTCCACCGTCCGAGCCGAAGGGCCCCTGAGAAATGAGCTGGTCTCTCGCTTCCAACATATCCAGGCTCGCCTCAATGCCATCACCCTGGAGACCGACGAGGTGGGTGAGAGCGGGGAGAAGCCCCTTCCTCCTTCCCTTTCCCCCCAAATCCTCCCACCTAGGAATTCACAAGATGCAAGTTGGGGGGTTTTCAGCCAGCTGGATTGCTTTGTCCGTAAACGGCCGTGAACCCTGGCAGCACGGGATACACTGAATGTTTTTTTTTTTAATTTCTAATTTTATTTATAATCCAATACAAGAAAAATACATTTAGCCATCTCCAAAATTATATGTTAATAGATTATATTACATTTATAAATAATAACTTCCAACTGTATTTGTTAAAGAATATACGTGAAAAAAAACATTAATTCTCCTGCACAAAATTTCAATCCATTCTCATTTCCCCTTATAAATTATAAATCATAACCAATAGTCATAAATCCACAACTATACTTTTTTCTAATATACTCTATCCATAAGTTCCATTTTGTCTTAAAATCCGTTATTAGTTTATCTTCAACATAGGTTGTCAATTTTGCCATCTGAGCAATTTCCAATGTTTTCAACTGCCAATCAAATATGGTGGGCGTCTCTTTTAACTTCCATTTTTTTGCCCAGACTATCCTTGCCGCTGTTGTCAAATATCTAAATAACTCTCCATATTTTTTATCTTTTTCATTTACCAGAAAACCTAAAAGATAAGCTTCAGGATTTAGAGCTATGGAGTCCTTAAAGATTTTTGAGATTTCTTTGTGGATATCCTGCCAAAAGTGTCTTGCTCTTTTGCATGTCCACCACATATGGAACATTGTCCCTCTCACTTCTCCGCATTTCCAGCATTTGTCCGATAGACTTTTATTCATTTTTGATAATTTGTGCGGAGTCATGTACCAACAGTAATGCATTTTATAATAGTTTTCCTTAATATAATAACTGTTCGTAAATTTCAGATCTTTACTCCACATTCCTAACACTGAATGTTTAGAACGCAAGAATATAAGAGAAGCCATGTTGGGTCTGGCCAGTGGCTCATCCCATCCAGGCCTCTGTGTCACACAATGGCCAAAACACAAGGGCCTTCAGGAGGTCTGACAGCAGGGCCAGAACTCCAGTAACCCTCCCACTGTGGCCCCCCAAGCACCACCAGCACAGAGCATCGATGTCCCGGCCATAAGCGGAGCCATGCTGGATCAGGCTAATGGCCCATCCAGTCCAGTACGCAATGGCCAAAGCCATCAGGAGGTCCACCAGCAGAGCCAGAACTCCAGAAGCCCTCCCCCCATGGCCCACCCACGCACCCAGGATACAAAGCATCACTGACTCAGATGTGAGAGAAACTATGCTGGATCAAGCTTATGGGCCATCCAGTACACAGTGGCCAAAGCCCAGGGGCCATCGGGAGGTCCACCAGCAGAGCCAGAACTCCAGAAGCCCTCCCCCCATGGCCCACCCACGCACCCAGGATACAAAGCATCACTGACTCAGATGTGAGAGAAACTATGCTGGATCAAGCTTATGGGCCATCCAGTCCAGTACACAGTGGCCAAAGCCCAGGGGCCATTGGGAGGTCCACCAACAGAGCCAGAACTCCAGAAGCTCTCCTACTGTGGTCCCCTGAACACCCGGAATACAGAGCATCACTGACTCAGAAGTGAGAGAAGCCATGTTGGATCAGCCAGTGGCCCCTCCAGTCCAACACTCTGTGTCACACTTTGGCCAAAACCAAGGGGCCATCAGGAGGTCCTCCAGTGGGGTCAGAAGCCCTCCCACTGTGGCCCCCCAAGCCCCAAGAATATAGAGCCTCCCTGCGCCAGGCAGAGTGCTCCATCGGGAGCTTGTGGCTAACAGCCACTGATGGACCTCCGGTCCGTAGATTTATCCCGTCCCCCCTTGGAGCTGTCTATGCTTGTAGCTGCCACCACTTCCTTCCACCTGGTCCTTACTCTTGCGACGAAGAAGCGGTGCCCCATTGCCTAAAAGCGGGGAGAGTTAAATTTATTTCTGGTGACCCCCCAGGTGCAGGGAGAGGACCAGTGTTTGATTCTTCTCAATAGTCCTTGCCTTCTGGCTGCAAAGTTCACGGGGAGGAAGGCAGCAGATTTATTTTGTATTTACAACTGGATTTATAGGGCCGCCTCTCTCGGCCCAGCTGTCTCAGGGCGGTGTACATCAAATAAAATCAACATAGTTAAAACCGCTTTATAAATTCTCTGAAAATTGGCACCCCGTGCTTTCTATCTCGCCCACGTTGGCTCCCCCTTTAGTGGCCAGAGCTAGATGGTGCAGGACGGAGTGTTTCGAGGGAGGGAGGGGGGCGGTTCTTGGATGTCCCTGGCAGCCAAGCCTCAACCAAACACCTGGTGGAAGAGCTCTATTCTACAGCCTCTGCAGAACTGAGAAAGCTCCGACAGGGCCTGTATCTCCTCCGGAAGCTCATTCCACCAGGTAGGGGCCAGGACCTGCCGTGCCTCTCATGGGCCGGGGAACACCAGCCTGTTGGAATCAACTCAATGGTCTTTTGGGGGCATAGAGAGGCCAGGCCCAGACCACAGATGGCTTCTGCTCAGAGGGCCACTGGGAGCTGGTAACCCATTCTTCCAAACCTCCACATGAATAACTCAGTTACCTGGAGTACTGTGTGCAGTTCTGGAGGCCTCACTTCAAGAAGGACGTCGATAAAATTGAAAGGGTACAGAGGAGAGCAACGAAGATGATCTGGGGCCAAGGGACCAAGCCCTATGAAGATAGGTTGAGGGACTTGGAAATGTTCAGCCTGGAGAAAAGGAGGTTGAGAGGGGACATGATAGCCCTCTTTAAGTATTTGAAAGGGTGTCACTTGGAGGAGGGCAGGACGCTGTTTCTGCTGGCTGCAGAGGAGAGGACGCGCAGTGATGGGTTTAAACTTCAAGTACAACGATATAGGCTAGATACCAGGAAAAACATTTTCACAGTCAGAGTAGTTCAGCAGTGGAATAGGCTGCCTAAGGAGGTGGTGAGCTCCCCCTCACTGGCAGTCTTCAAGCAAAGGTTGGATACACACTTTTCTTGGATGCTTTAGGATGCTTTGGGCTAATCCTGCGTTGAGCAGGGGGTTAGACTAGATGGCCTCTATGGCCCCTTCCAACTCTATGATTCTATGATTCTATGAACTCAGGTCCCGGTTAGTCGTGCAAGTTCTGCCTTACAGTGTCCCCGCCCACTTCCTGCTGTGAGCACTAAAGGAAGAGTGGGGTAGGCCTAGCCCTGCCCGTGGGCGCCATGTTGGTTAACCCTGCTAGAGAGTTTGTCGCTTTCCTCCCCAGGTGAACAAAACCCTCAAGGCCACCCTGCAAAGCCTGGTTGACCTCTTGGCGGCCGAAGAGCCAGAGATCCTCGATGCCTTCCAAGGCTGTCAGTCCACGGAGTCGCTCAAGTCCACCGGCTCCGACGCCGGCGGGAAGCAAGCGCTGGCCAAGCGCCGGGCCAACCAGCAGGAGACGGAGAGCTTCTACATTATGGTATAGTCCTGGACGAAGTGGAACGGTAGCCTCAGAAACAGTGGGGGAGATTGGGAATGAATGGGGGTGGGGGTGGGAAATGCCGATAAGGTATTTGGGGGCTATATTTTTCATAGTGGCCAAATCGTGCGCTGAGCAGGGGGCTGGACTAGATGGCCTGTATGGCCCCTTCCAACTCTAGGATTCTATGATCCTGTATTGAGCAGGGGGTTGGACTAGATGGCCTGTATGGCCCCTTCCAACTCTAGGATTCTATGATCCTGTATTGAGCAGGGGGTTGGACTAGATGGCCTGTATGGCCCCTTCCAACTCTATGATTCTGTGATTCTATGATCCTGTATTGAGCAGGGGGTTGGACTAGATGGCCTGTATGGCCCCTTCCAACTCTATGATTCTATGATCCTGTATTGAGCAGGGGGTTGGACTAGATGGCCTGTATGGCCCCTTCCAACTCTATGATTCTGTGATTCTATGATCCTGTATTGAGCAGGGGGCTGAACTAGATGGCCTGTATGGCCCCTTCCAACTCTAGGATTCTATGATCCTGTATTGAGCAGGGGGTTGGACTAGATGGCCTGTATGGCCCCTTCCAACTCTATGATTCTGTGATTCTATGATCCTGTATTGAGCAGGGGGTTGGACTAGATGGCCTGTATGGCCCCTTCCAACTCTATGATTCTGTGATTCTATGATCCTGTATTGAGCAGGGGGCTGAACTAGATGGCCTGTATGGCCCCTTCCAACTCTATGATTCTGTGATTCTATGATCCTGTATTGAGCAGGGGGTTGGACTAGATGGCCTGTATGGCCCCTTCCAACTCTAGGATTTTATGATTCTAAATGCACAGCCCTAGGGATCAGGGACTCCCAGGCAGGCAGGCAGGCAGGCAGGCAGAGGAAGCGTGTGGATGTGGGTGCCAGGAGATGCGTGGGCATTGGCCTCAGCTTGCCGTAGGTCCTGAGCACGGTCCACAGGAAAACCCTTCTGTTCTCATGCAATCCCGTCCCTTTCTGTGTTTCCCGATAGGTCAGGCCTATTGGCCAGATATCTGTTCTCTCCCTCTCCAGCTGTCCAGTGATGCTCCAGTTGGGTTGCCTGAGGCAACTGCCTCAGTTTGTCTTGGGGAGAGGCTGTCTCAGATGAGGTCAAGGAGTCCAAGCCAGAACCCCCGTGGCTCCCCAGAGCAAGGGTGTGCAAATGACAGATTCGTTAAAACATATCAATATCAATTTATCAATATGTATAGATTAGTACAGAGCCTCTTGTGGCGCAGGATGGTAAGGCAGCAGACATGCTGGCTGAAGCTCTGCCCATGAGGCTGGGAGTTCAATCCCAGCAGCCGGCTCAAGTTGGACTCAGCCCTCCATCCTTCCGAGGTGGGTAAAATGAGTACCCAGCTTGCTGGGAGGTAAACGGTAATGACTGGGGAAGGCACTGGCAAACCACCCCGTATTGAGTCTGCCATGAAAACGCTGGAGGGCGTCACCCCAAGGGTCAGACATGACTCAGTGCTTGCACAGGGGATACCTTTACCGTTACCTTATAGATTAGTACAGTTCTCTAAAATCAAGCCACTCCAAAAAGAACAAAAGCTAGCTTCACTGGCTAATATGCTAAACATTTTGTTAGACGGTTCTACCTTACTTCCTTGCAATTCCAGGCCTCATCCAAAGAGTTTTCTCTATGGACACCTGCTGACTGAAGTGTAGCCTTCAGGCCTTCAAAATCCAAGCTAGCCTCTGTTCTCACTAAGCCGTCCTGTCAGAGCACTCTCAGCCCCACCTATTTCCTGGGTTTTCTGTTCACAGAGAGGAAGAGAAAGTGATTGTAAGCCGATTTGAGGCACCTTTGGGTAGTGAAAAGCAGGGTATAAATACCAACTATTCTTTTCCTTTTTTTTTCCTGCAGAAGTTCAAGGAATATCTCTCTGGCCGGAGCGTTCAAGCAAAGCTACAAGCAAAGCATGACCAGATGAAGGAGGCCATTGAGAAGGGTGAGGACAGGAAGAATCTGCTTGCATGCAGGTCTGAGGCTTCGGGATAGGCTGAAAATCAAGATCCCGTTTATCACAGTGCGCTCCTTTTAGTACCAGGATGTGTTCCCCCACTGAGGATTCTGGGAGTTGTAGTTTGTGGATGCAGGGAGAGGACGTCTAGCTGCCCAGTGAAGCCACCAGACGTTCTAGAGCAGGGGTAGTCAAACTGCGGCCCTCCAGATGTCCATGGACTACAATTCCCATTCGCTGGCAGGGGCTCCTGGGAATTGTAGTCCATGGACATCTGGAAGGCCGCAGTTTGACTACCCCTGTTCTAGAGGATTGACAAGCAGTTTAAATCTGGGGAGTGGATAGGGTTCCCAACCTCCAGGTGGGGCCTGGGGATCTCTCACTATTAGGGCTGATCTCCAGACAAGAGAGATCGGTGCCGCTGGAGAAAACAACTGTTTTGAAGGGTAGATTTTAAGGCATTGTGCCATGCTGAGGTCCCTCCCCTCCCTACCCCACCCCAAAACTTGCTTTTCCCCAGGCTCCACTCCCTAAATCTCCAGGTATTTTCTGACCCAGAGCTGGCGACCATACAAGTGGATGTGACCCAAGAGAACAAAGATACCATGTTGGGTCCACAGTAGATAGCAAGATTTGAACCCAGGTCCACCCTCCAGCATCAGCGGCCAAACTGTGGCTCACCAGATGTCCATGGACTACAGTTCCCATGAGCCCCTGCTAGCAGGGGCTCATGGGAATTGTAGTCCATGGACATCTGGCGAGCCACAGCTTGACCACCCGTAGAAACCAAGATTTTTGAGATAGGGTTTTTTCTGTCATTTTAGTTAATAAAAATTGCAAGATTTTGAGCCCAGCAGAATCGTAAAAGACGAACACCGTTTCCAGATCTGACAAAGGGAACTTTTGAGTCTCAAAATCTTACCGGTTTCCGAGGAGCCACTAGATTGGAATCTGGGAGGCCGAACGTTAACTGTTTCCTGACTCCCAATTCCTTGATCTTCTAGGTGCTGCGGTGGATCGAGAGCTGGCCAGGTAATTGCAGGAGAAATCGTTAGACGTGGGAGGTGATTGCAGGAGAAATCGTTAGACGTGGGAGGTCATTGCAGGAGAAATCGTTAGACGTGGGGGGTGATTGCAGGAGAAATCGTTAGACGTGGGAGGTGATTGCAGGAGAAATCGTTAGACGTGGGAGGTGATTGCAGGAGAAATCGTTAGACGTGGGAGGTGATTGCAGGAGAAATCGTTAGACGTGGGAGGTGATTGCAGGAGAAATCGTTAGGTGGGGGGGAGCAGGATTCGGGAGGGGGGGCCCTTTAGCCCTCTCTGCCAAAAAGATGAACGCAAGTAATTTGCGGCATAAGCTTCCATGAGCCAGAACCCACTTCAGGATTGGTGGCAGCGGCACATGACAAGATGGGAGCTCTGTGGATTATCTTTCCACTGCGGCGGTGGAGAGCACCTATGGCCTGCTTTGTGGTGGAGGAAGCGATGCAAGGTTTTATCCCGGGTGGGGGAGGCCAAGCCTGGCATCTCAGCAAGGTCACCGGGAACCTGGCAACATCACTTCCTGCGTGCACAGGAAGTGATGTCATGGGGGCGCGGGGAGTGCTCGGTAGATATGTTGGGCCACTTTGTAATTCCTTTTTTAAAACGTTCAGACAAAGCTTGAGTCCAGTGGCATCTTTAAGACTTGACAAAGTTCCATTCAAGGTACAAACTTCTGTACCTTAAAGGTGCCACTGAACTCAACCTGTCGATGCTGGGTGCTCTGGGATTTGGGCAACAAGTCCAGGGCGGAAGCCATTTTCCCCATAGAGTTTTCTCCCAAATGCCAGAGCATCCCAGCATCGATCAGCAACCTTGCTGAGATGCCAGGATAGGCCACCTCAGCTGATGGTAAGTCCCTCGGCTATCCAGCTGGCCATGGGGGAATGTTGTTTTGTTATATTTTATTGTATTTTTGTTTTTACTGTAAACCGCCATGAGCCGGATTGGCTCCGGGAGTGGCGGGGACAAATCTAAATAAAAATAAATAAATGGTGCCCCCAAACCTGTCCCTGGGGGGGGGGGGGCTGGTAACCCTGACACACCTGGCACACCTGAATTATAGGAAGGAGTTCCCGTTTCCAAGGGGTGCCTCTGACCTCTTCCTTCCTCCCCGCACGACCCAAACGCGGATTCCAGGCCACAATCCCAGCGCGTCCGGCGTTCCCGCCCTCCCTCCTGTTACCACCACAAGCTCTTCGAGGGGGACCTGCAGGCCTTTGTGGAGGTACCGGCTGCCACCAGCACCCTGAGCTTACGCCCTCCCGCCTGAGTCCCTCTGGCCTAGCTTTGCTTCCTGGCCCCTCCACCTAGCACAAGAGCTCCCTGGCCCCTCTGTGGCTCCTCCTACTTTGCACCCGCTGCCCCCCCCTCTGCCTGTCATGTGCTTGCAGCTGAATCTGTCTTTCCTGTCCCGGCTGGCCCTATAAGGAGGCGGAGGCTGCAGGCGCGGAAACAGGTACACGATCCGTGCCGTGTGCGCATGCAAGGAAGGGGGAGGGTCTCTCTGTTTTGCTCGGTCGATGCCGGCCGGAACTGGAGCTAGGGGAAGGGGGAGGTTCTCAGTGAGGACGCTTCTCTGGCTCTTGTGACGTCGCCGGAGAGTGAGTTGGCGTGCGCACAAGTGGTATGCATGGATGCATGGTTCTGCGCACGGACGGCAGTGAAGTTTTCTCCCCTGTATGTGTAACTCTGCCCTCTCCCGCTGTCTGCGTGCTCTTCCCGATCTCTCTCTTCGTCCGCTTGCTGGCCATGTGGAATTCTTGGCATGCTGTTGGGGTGAGCACGGTGTGCATGCAGCCACAGACTACTGGGCCACATCTGGATCACACATAACAGGCGAGGAGGGGAGCTAGCCTAGCAGGGATGGAGAGATGGCCTTGCTCATGTTTCTGAGCTGGAGGGAGTTGGAGGGGGCGAGTTTGGCAAGCTACTGGTTATCCAAAGATTTGCAACATGGATATTTTTGAAAAGGTTCAGGGAGCTCGGAAGGTTGCGGGAAGTGTGTGTGTGTTTGGGGCTCTGGCCAGACGTTCCAAGTTTGCAGGAATCCCAAGGAATCAGTATCATAGAATCAGTGTTGAGACTTCCAGGGGCATCTAGCCCACCCCCTGAAGAATGCAGGAAATTCGCAACTACCTGCCCACTCACAGTGACCCCAATTACATGCCCAGATGATGCCCCCCCCCCGAAAAAAATCAGAATCCCTGGACAGCCTCAACCCCAAAGTGGCGATGGGCATTTTTGTGGGCATGCAAGAGCCAAGCACCCACACAATCCGCAAGCGGGAAGGTAGGCCCGCAGTCCCCCGTCGGCTGGCCCGGGGGGCAGGGGAGGGAGCCTTCCCAGGCATCACGGAGCGCATCAAGCTCCCCGGGCCCTGGGAAGGCTTTTTCCCTGGGGGGGGGGGAGGTAAAAGCCCAGTGCCTGGAAAGGGTTTTTCCTGGGGAGGGCTTCACCCTGGGGGGGGGGAGTTCGGGGGCCCCAGCCCTTCCCACCAGCCGGGGCGTTGCTGCCAGGGCAGTTGGGAACAGCTAGCGCCCGCTGTATTTTTTTTTACAGCGGGCTTAATTTCTAGTAAACGGAATAAAACAGTAAAGAAGAAGAAGAGTTGGTTCTTAGATGCCGCTTTTCTCTACCCGAAGGAGGCTCAAAGCGGCTTACAATCACCTTCCCTTTCCTCTCCCACAACAGACACCCTGTGGGGTGGGTGAGGCTGAGAGAGCCCCGATATTCCTGCTTGCTCAGAACAGCTTTATCAGGACTGTGACTAGCCCAAGGTCACCCAGCTGGTTGCATGTGGGGGAGCGCAGAATCGAACCCGGCATGCCAGATTAGAAGTCCGCACTCCTAACCACTACACCAGGGGTAGTCAAACTGTGGCCCTCCAGATGTCCATGGACTGCAATTCCCAGGAGCCCCCTGCCAGCATTCGCTGGCAGGGGGCTCCTGGGAATTGTAGTTCATGGACATCTGGAGGGCCGCAGTTTGACTACCCCTGGACTACACCAAACTGGCTCTCCAGATGTGGCAGAAAACAGATGTGGCAGAAACTCCAGTCTCATCTATGCTACCCCAAGATAGCCCATTCTAGAGGGGTGAAGGCTCAGCGCGGTTTACACCAAACAGAGACGGGGTGTGCATTTGGAAGAGCCTGTTTGTGTTTGCGCGAGGATTCTGCATGTCCGCACAAGCATGGTTCGTACTGACTCCTCCTCCCCTAACCCTTCCCTTCCCTTCCCCGGCTTATTAATTGATTTTTGTGGGTGGGGCAAAGACTGGGGGGGGGAGGGGAGGGCATCGTGATTGCGGGTTGCCCATGAAATGCAGAGCAGAGCTCGGGACGGTGTGTGTTCTGCTTTCAGCTTTACCTTTTAAAACCCGCTGTCGAAATCCCGGACTGAAATTCCAGCGTCGCTAAGCACCTGGTCACAGCAAGGGGGAGCTCTGCTTCTGGAAACCGGAAAGAACCGGAAGCGGTTTTAAAAAGGATTGCTTATCCTTACTTATCCTACTTCTGTATTTCCGCCCCCTAGACCTGATGCGACTGTGTTTTATTTGACCAGCAGCGCAATAGAAACGTGGTGCTCTGTGCCGTGGGAAGTGGAGCTTCTCCAAGATTGCTCTGCCCTCCAGCCCCCCACCTCGCCCCATGGCCCTTGCAGGCATTACTTGGATGCCTGTCTTAATAATACAAAGATTTATTCAAGGCGTGAGCTTTCGAGTGCAAGCACTCTTCCTGAGGACTTGAAAGCTCACACCTTGCATAAATCTTTGTTGGCCTTAAAGGTGCCACTGGACTCTGATTTTATTGTGCTACTTCAGACCAACACGGCTACCCGTTTGAATCTATAATAATACTTGTTTTGGTTTTCAGTAGAACAGTTAGATTCCAGGATCACCCTGGAGACTAATAAGGTTTTCCTGGATAGAAGCTTTCCAAACTCCCTTCATCAGAAAAAAGAACCAGCAGCCCTTATGTCCCTATATATTCTTCGTGACACCCTTCTGATCTAGATATAAAGAAGGAGGGTTCATTCTCACTTGTCTCTGATGAAGTGAGCTGTGACTCTTGAAAGCGTGTAGCCAAGAATTCTTGTAGGTCCCTAAGGTATGTGTTTTTAACGTTAGCTGGGTTTCCCCCTAATTCATAGGCTCAGGGGGATGGCTGTGTCGGTCCGCAGTAGAAGAGCAAGATTCGAATCCAGCAATGCCTTAAAGCCCAGCAGGGGTTTCTAGAGTGTAAGCTAACAAGAGGCAAAGCTCCCTTCATCAGATACAAATGTGAAAAGATCCACCATGTCCTTATGAATTCCTTGTCACATCCTTCTGACCTGGCTATAAGAGATGATGGAATTTATTCTCATTTGGATCTGGTGAAGGTAGTGCTGAGTGTGAAACTTATACCGTCTTTCAAGCAGACTAGACCTGAACTCAGTTCTCAGAATGAAAACAAACCTTGTAAAATATATAGTTTACTTAAAGATGGCATCCTCCAGAAGGGACCTGGGGATCCCCCGGAATTCCAGCTCCTCTCTAGACTGCAGAGATCAGTTCCCCTGGAGGAAAGGGCTGCTTGGGAGGGGGGACTCTGGGGCCTTGGACCCCACTGAGGGTCAGGGATGCCAGCCTCCAGGTGGGGCCTGGGGATCCCCTGGAATTCCAGCTCCTCTCCAGACTGCAGAGATCAGTTCCCCTGGAGAAAAGGCCTGCTCTGGAAGCTGGACTCTAAAGCATTGTACCCCAGTGAGGTCGCTGGCTTCCCCAGACTCCATCGCCAAATCTCCAGGGGTTTCCCAACTTGAAACTGGCTCCCTACCCCACATCCCCCTATTGGACAGGGGAGACCTCACAAGCCTAAGTTTATTAGAGTAGTTCTCAAATTATAAGTTTATCTGTTGGCAGCACACCTCTCTCAAGACCGTACAGCAAAGAAAACAAAAGAAAACGAAAACTAGCTTCACTATCTAATGCAATTGAGGCAAGCAGTGGCAAAACCACCTGCAAACATCTCTTGTCCACGGTCACCATAAATCAGCTGCGACTTGGCAGCCTTTTCCACACACACACACACACACACACACACACACACACACACACACAGTGCATTCAGGGGCCCTTACACACTCCTACGGATCGGCTGCAAACCCATCGCTCCCCTCCCCCAGACGTGCCGTGGAGAAACTCTGCCGTGACTTTCTGCTTCCTCCCCATAACTCTAGGGCTCAGGTCAGGCTATCCCATTGGTGGTGGAGAGCTGTGTTCGTTTCATAAACCTCCACGGTAAGACTTGTGCGCCCCCCACCCCCCAATCCCATCCCAGCGCCCCCCTTCCCCCCAGCCACAGGCTGAGGAAAGAAGTCAGACAAAATAGATCAGTTTTCTCACCTTGATTTTCCCCCAGGGTTGCAGCATGAAGGTATTTTCCGGGTGCCGGGATCTCAGGCTCAGGTGGCTGAGATCCGGAATGCCTTTGAAAAAGGTGAGCATGGTGGGTTAAATGTAAATATATATGTGTGTGTGTGTGTGTGTATGTTTGTGTGTGTGTATCATTTGCTTTGGAAACACAATGTTTTTTTCCGCCGTAGCCCTGATGCTCCACATTTATGTATTTAGATTTAGAGTCTTATGCTGTCCCTCCTGGCAAGCCGGCTACACAACAGTTAAAAACTCCTCGACTCTCACAACAGCCCTGTAAGGTGGGCCGGGCGAGAAGCAGTTTGTCCGTGGTCATTCAGCCACAGAAGAATTTGAACCTGATCCTCCCCTGCCAACCATTTTTGCACCTCACCAACATAAAGACTGTCGAGTTTCTCCCGGTCTGGCAGTTTCTTTCAGCGTCGGGCTGGCACTGCCTGAGTTCATAACGGAGGGGAAAAGAAACGTGGTAATGCCTTTTTCCTCTTTCGCCAGGTGAGGACCCATTGGCTGACGGTTTCCTGCAACACGACCTGGATTCCGTGGCTGGAGTGCTGAAGTTATATTTCCGGGGACTGGAGAAACCCCTCTTTCCCAGTGACGTCGTCCCTGAGCTGCTGGCCACGGCCCGTAAGTGTGTGCGTTTAGATGTTCGTGTGGTCCTGCCTGGTCACGGATGCTCTCCGTCTCAGGCTGTGAATGTGCCATTATGACGCTGGGCATTTGGACCATCTGTCCAGCCGCTGCCTGAAGATGGCCAGTGAGAGGGAGCTCCCCACCTCCTTAGGCAGCCCATTCCTCTGCTGAACTACTCTGATTGTGAATTTTCTCCCCCTGATATCTAGCTGGTACCATTCTACATGACTGTGGTTCTTCTCCCCCGCTGCCAACAGGAACCCTTCCCTGCCCTCCTCTGAATGAACTAACTACACTCAGCAAACCTTGTCTTATACATACACAAAACAGATTTCTAGAACATTCGACCAAGAGAACTATATGCAGCCATTAAAAAAAAAAAAAATTCCAGCGCACACAAAGGAATGGATTACATTATTCCTTTTTCTTCCCCTTGATAGTCGAGCTTTCTAGCAATTTATGACCTCATACATGATGACAAGAAGGATATTTCGCTGGTCCAGTTACCAGGGCCCCCCCATAAGCTATTTGAGGTCCTTTTTGACCCCCTTCAAATGTGCCGGGATTCCCCTGCGGGTCCCATATGGCCCCTGTTGAGAATAGCCACGTCAAAACGTTTAAAAGCCCTCGCAGTATAAACCCGGCAAAAATTAATCATCTAGTAATTACAGTTATTTGCAGAAGAATCGTGCATCTTTTCACAACGTAACTGGGAAAAGTATTCACTATGCAACGAGGGGGGGGGGAGACAGACACATGTCTCGCTAATATTAAAGAATTTCATTTCTTTACAAAAATCAAATCCGTTTCCCCCCCAAATTGTTTGGCCCCTCTTCTGTAATTCTACAGGCCAAGAAACCTTGTCCTTCCTTGCCGAATCCCGACATTTTATTTTCATTTAATCCGGGACATGATTTAGGATTCTCGGGGCTTTGCACCCGGTGTCCTCAGTAGGCGGACTAATTCTAATGGAGGGTTTTAAAAATCAGATTTCCCGTGTGCATTTTCATGCTGTTCGGCTGCTTCCTCCAATATCCTCTCCCTCTCTTTAATGTGCGTCTCAGAACTGGAATCTTCAGCCGAGCGCATCTCCCACCTCCGAGCTCTCCTTCCGCGGCTCCCGGCTGCCGTGTTGGTGGTTTTGCGTTACCTCTTTGCTTTCCTCAACCAGTGAGTATCGGGGATTGTGAACGGGGGCTGTGCTTCTTGCTTGAAAGATATTCCACCTCAATTTCCGACGGGGGGCAGGCGCACTGCCAGGGTCATGCGCATGTGGGGAGGTCACTGTTCTCTCTGCTCCCTGGCTGGCTCCTTCATCGGCACCCACCTCTTCTCCCCACAGCTTATCGCAGTACAGCGATGAGAATATGATGGACCCTCACAACCTAGCCGTGTGCTTCGGCCCCACCCTGGTGACGGTCCCTGCGGGGCAGGACGCCGTGTCGGTGCAGCCGCACATCAATGAGGTGGTGAAGTGCCTGATCGTGCATCACGAGGCCATCTTCCCCGGGACCAGCCAGTTATCCGGGCCCCAGTATGAGAAGGTCATGGCCTTGGCCGAGGACGAGTACTGGTGAGAGTGGGTGGGAGACAGGGTGGGCGTGGCAGGCTAAGCAGGGATTAATATTAGGATTAGGATTAAGATTAGGATTAAGATTAAGATTAAGATTAAGATTAAGATTTATTTCCCGCCTTTCCCGACAGGCTCGAGGTGGGTCACAACAACTAACCCCATTAAAATTCCCATTAAAACATCAATCTACTTGTTGCTGGCTTGGTTGTATGTACAGGGCAGGGAACACACACACACACAACAGCATTTTTAAGTCTGCGGCCAGCTTTGGAATTCTGACAGGGTGTGTTGTGGTGTAGTTATGAAGCGGCCGTCACAAAATGGCTGCTTTGGGAGGCGGAGCTGGCCACAAAATGGCTGCCCCAGGAAACACAAAATGGCCCCCACAGCTTATCTCCTGTCACACAATGAAGAAGAAGTGCTGTTTTTTGTACACTGCTTTTTACTATGGGAAAGAGTCTCAAACTGGCCTACAATTGCCTACCCTTCATCTTCCCACAACAGATATCCTGTGAGGTAGCTGAGATGCAGAGAGCTTTGAGAGAGCTGTGACTTGGCCAAGGTCACCCAGCTGGTGGCATGTGGAGGAGGGGGGGGAATCAAACCTGGTTTTCCATGCTGGCTCTCCATATGAAGAACCTCATGCTGTAGTGGCAGCTGCTGGTGAAGCAACATTTTAAAAATTGTACAGCCTGTCATATCTCCAGTGGCCAATCAAGAAGAAGAAGAAGAAGAGGAGGAAGAAGGAAGAAGAAGAAGAAGAGTTGGTTCTTAAATGCCGCTTTTCTCTACCCGAAGGAGTCTCAAAGTGGCTTACAGTCGCCTTCCCTTTCCTCTCCCCACAACAGACATCCTGTGAGGGAGGTGAGGCTGAGAGAGCCCTGATATCACAAAAAGAAGAAGAGTTGGTTCTTAGATGCCGCTTTTCTCTCCCTGAAGGAGTCTCAGAGCAGCTTATATTCACCTTCCCTTCCTCTCCCCACAACAGACATCCTGTGAGGTGGGTGAAGCTGACAGAACTCTGAGATTCCTGCTCGGTCAGAACAGCTTTATCAGGGCTGTGGCTACCGCTGGCTGAATGAGCAGGGATAGTCAGATGGGGTTTCTGGGTTCCGCGGCAGAAGGCCTGATTATCTGATGTGGTGGAGTGGCCAGCAGGGGGCATTACTGCCACAGGGTCCCCTCTGATGTGGGGCCATAGGTCTAAACCAACATGGCTACCCTGATGTTCTCTCTCTGTCTCCAAACAGTGACGTCTTGCCCCTGGAAGCCACTGCAGAGGAGCCGGAGACAGAGGGGACCCCTGAAACGCCAGCTAGTGAAGACGGTGAGTGAGGGGTGGGGATCGGGGGAGATAGAAGATGCGTCCTGACTTTGTAAGCAGGTGGTTTGAAAGGGGAGATACCTCCCTGATTTCTCCCCCTATTTTGCCCTGGCACAGAGGCAGAAATCATGCTCCCCCTGGAGGGGGGGGTCTCATTTTGCCCCAGCAGAGCCATTTCTGCGTACGTGTGTCTGTGTGTGTGTGTGTGTGTGTGTGTGTGTGTGGGGGTATTCAAAGAGGATAGGACAATTCATTTAGTTTAAACTTTTTGTTTTTGAAATGTCACTTTGGCAGCAGCTGCCCTCGCAGCACAAAGATCCGTGCTGGCGCTCAGTTTGGGAGCTCGACGTTTCAGGCAGGAAAAGGATGCCTTTCAAAACTGAACTTATTCAAAAAAACACATTTTTTTGCCTTCACTCGAAGTAATCTTGTGCTTTATTGGAAGTAAACTTTAAAAAGGAACACCTGCCTGGTCCTGCCAGCTTCCTAAAAACACTCTGTGCCAGAAAAAGCGGTGATGGCGCAGTGGTGTCCACGGGCACGGTGTTGGGGACCCCTGTTCTAGGCCATGGGGGACTGCGGCATTGTGACCTTCTGGCCTTGTCTCTTCCAGAGTGTGACTCCCAGTCGGACTCTGTGCCCCGCTCCGGCTCCATAGCTCAACATGAAGAACGCTTTGCGCCCCAGCGAGCGGTATCAGGCGGTTGGTGGCGAGGTGAGCGCGGGGGCAGCCGGGGGCTCGTGCCTCCCATTACCTTGTCCAACAGGTGAGTGATGCATTTAGGCTTGGGTTTTTAAATGTTGCTCTTCTTTTGCTCTGTAGAGGGTGCAATCCTAAATGAATTGGAAAAAGGGTTGAGCCAGGCCTCCTTATATACATGCCCTCCCCAGTCTTTTTTCACCCTGCAAGCACCTTTGGAATTTCGACACCACAGGATGGACGCAGCCACAAAATGGCCACTTTAGGAGGCGGAGCCAGACACAAAATGGCTGCTTCAGGAAGCAGGGCTAGCTACCAAATGGCTGCTTCAGGAGGCGGGGGCCGTCAAAAAAAGTTACTTCAAGAGGCGGAGCCAGCCACAAAATGGCTACTGCAGTTGAGCCAATCAAATCTCTACTGGCCAATCAGAGGTCTTGCTGTACAAAAGTTCCACCTAGCCAAGCACTTGGCGGACACCAGGAAAGCCGTAGGTGGATACTGCAGCACCCACTGGCCCTGCGTTGGAGACCGCTACGGTAGAAAGAAGTACTATAATAGTACATTATAGTATATTATAATAGTGAAGAAGTAGAACGGACTTTACCATGTCAGACATAGGTGGAAAATGCTATTTAAAATATGTTTAAACTTTCTTGGAAAGTAGCATAACACAGGAGGGGGATGCCTGAGGATTTTCCTTGCGGCTGTGCTAGGTTTCTATGTGCAGGGAAATTTCTTACATTGGGGCATATTCACACTGATCTTTCCCTGTTTTCATTGCTGTTTGTTACACAGACTGAAATGGCATAGATGGTGGATTTCTATGAGGTTATTTATATTTTTCTTGAGTAGCCTGATCTCCACGGTGGCTACACAGAGGCAGGCAATGACAAGCTAACTCTTCCGCTTCTGGGGGGCTGTAAGTCAGCAGTGACTTGTCAGCTCAAAATTATTAATGGGTGCAGATGGTCCTAATTCAGTTAGAAAATGTACTGGAAAGCAAGAAGGGGTTGAAAGCAAGAATCTTGTAACTAAAACTGTGTATTTTCCCATATTATTATTAGCCAAGATCTTGTCTAATGCACTTTCTAATGAACTCCACCCAGTTTCTGAAGGAAAAAACAATTTCCTAGTGGTCTTGCTAATGAACTCCACCCTGGTACAGGAAAAGCACTTTCTAGTTCCATTGCACCCCAAGGGAGACTCCCAAATAAGAAAGAAATGTGATACGTTACCCACCCACCCAAGTAAATAAAATGCCCAATGCCTGTTCATACACGCCACACTTTGGAAGGAAGAGACTCCCATCTTGTCGTGTCCTGCCTCTGAAGACGCCCGCCACAGTTAATGGCGAAACTTCAGGGGCTAAAACTGCCAGGCCACGGCCACGCAGCCTGGAAAGCCCAGAACTGTTCTGCTGCTCCCGACCAACATGGCTGCGCACCTGGATCGAATGGAGAAGTAACTTAAAATATTGTACACAACGAAGAAGCAGAACAAGAAAAGCAAAATGTTGCGCTTTTACTGTATTTCATAGCATTTTAAAATCTTCTCGTGTAACGAAGGTGGTGTTGGGGACAAATATTTTCTGTTACCTTGTTTTTACTTCCTGATAATGATCTTCCTTTTTGTTAATTCATTATATGATTTGTTTGCCAAAGGTAAGAGGGAGCAGGCAGCAGTGGTGAATGTAATTGTATATTTGAGAAAGAGATTCCGTACCAAATTTGAAATGTGGAAGAGAAATGTACCCCAACAGAAGTAATTTCTGTTGTTCCTCATGGGCCGTGTGCAGAAAACCCTTTTATGTACAGGAGGGGGTGCTGAGGAGCAATATTTCTTATCTCTCCTTTTTTGTTCATGACCTGTCACTCATTTTCCCTTTCTGTATTTTCTTAAGGCACGATTATTCTAGGCAGGAAGCTTCCGAGGGTCAAAGGCCTCTGGGTCATTTGACACAGGGAGATTTAACCCTCGAATGCTCCCGCCACGGAAAATCTTCTTGGCCTTTAAGGTGCTCTTGGGCTCGAATCTCCCTCTTTGTTTATAGCAGTGGTTCTCCACCTTCCTAATGCCGCGACCCTTTAATACAGTTCCCCATGTTGTGGTGACCCCCAGCCATACAATTCTGCAAGGGTTCTTTCACAGAAACCAAACAGAAACTGACCAATGGCGTGAAGATTATTATTATTATTATTATTATTATTATTATTATTATTATTATTATTATTATTATTATTATTATTATTATGCCGCGACCCTACAGTTTCCTCATGTTGTGGTGACCCCCAGCCATACAATTCGGCAAGTGCTCTTTCACAGAAATTAAACCGAAACTGACCAATGGTGTGAAGATTATTATTGTTATTGTTATTGTTATTGTTATTGTTATTGTTACAATTTATTTCCCGCCACTCCCAAATGGCTCGTGGCTGGTTACAATGTCTTAAAACCCCATTAAAACTCCCATTAAAAGACTTAAAACCATCACAACATGGCAGTGCAATAACAAAATCCTTTTCCTGCCCCCCCCCAATTCCTAAAAGGGGGGTCGGAGGAGAAGGAGGTCAACGATGTTCAAGAAGAAGCCCGGGGGAGAGCAGTCGAAGATCCACTGCCCATTGGATATGAACTGTTTTCCCCCCCGGAGTTTCTCAGTTCATTTCTGCCTCTTGCCCCACCGTGTTGATCTCGCTCTTTTCCGCTGCTCCAGACAGACGGACGCTTTATCTCACCCCTGTTCCCCCTGCCAAGTTGCTTGCCCTGCCAGGTTATTGGACCCCCAAAGGGGTCCCGACCCCCAGGCTGAGAACCACTGGTTTAAAACGAATGCTGAAGCAGCGCCTTGCAAACAGTGGGAAATATTCTGTGCTGAAGACAAGGTGGCTTCTCAGCCTTACGAAACGTCAAAGAAGGGCCACCTTTGAGAACTCTATAAACAGGATTGCGGAAATGTACCTAACTCGGCTGGAAGAATCTGCCTTTTGATGCATTTATGTTGTCCTGTTCTCCCTCCCTCCCCCCCCCCCCCCCGCAACCTTTCCTTGACAGTGAGAAACAATCTAGCCCCCGGAGCTCCAGACTGGAGATTGACACCGGAGCATCTCTTGATGAGCCTGTTTCTGAACCTTCCAGCAGGTATGACGGACCTCTTCGTGGAGAGGAGAACATCCTTTTTGCAAAAAGCTGCACTGGCTGGCGGTGGGGGACACTTGTGGGAATTGGTCTCTTCCTTCCTGAAACTGGCTCCCACTTTGGAGCTGGGTCCCTGAGGGATGGTGGCTCAGCAGTAGAGCCTCCTTTCAAGACGCAGAAGTTCCCAGGTTCAATCCCCGGCATCTCCAGTTAGAAGGACCAGGCAGGAGGGGATGGGAAAGACCTTTCTGTGCCTGCTGGTCTCAGTGGATGACGCTGGCCTTGAGTGACCAGTGGTTGGATTCAGCAAAGGCAGCATCATGTATGTGGGCGTTTTCATGCGCAGGCGAAATTACGCACTTCTGTGCATGTTACAACTGGATCCTGCTGTGCAAAACAGCAAAATCCTCTTGCAAACAGTCGCTGGAGAGGACTGAAACGGCGTTATTTTGCCTGTGTGCAAGGGCCCATTCGGGGTGTGTCCACAAGTGTTCTGCAACAAACGCTCCTCTTTTTCTCAGGCTGCGGGTGAATTCGGACGCCAGCGTCGGGGGCCGCCAGCGTGGGGGAAGCAGCCCCATCCGTAAGCTGGCCTCGCCCTTCATGGACGGGGGCCGTCTGCCCTTCCCTCTCCTGCATCCGGTCCAGCCCAGGTCCTTCCACCCCACAGAAAGGTGAGAGGGCACGGGAAGCATACGAAGGGGCAATTCTCAGCCCAGGCTTGGCCAAGCTTGTCAGGACTTGAACACGAAGCAGGGAAGTCCTGTGAAGAGGCAGGCAATGGCAAACAGCCCTCTGCACATGCGTGTCCTGCCCTGAAGAGCCCAACTTAGCCGGAGTTCATCACATCTCAGAACCTGAGCTGGGTTCACCCTGGCTGCTAGTTCGATGGGGCTGCAGTTCAGAACAGACGGCCCCCTCCTCCCCCCAGGACCTGGAAAGGCTGCAGGCTGGAGGCCCCCGGGAAGGGAACTCACCTGTAGGGGTCGCTCTCACGCGGCAGGGATCTGCAGCCTCCGAGCCTCAGAGGGAAGTGGAAGAAGGAGGAGGGGGTGGTCACGGGTGGGGGACGGAAGGCGATTGGCTGGCTGCTGGATAGACAGGCAAGCCGGTTGGAGGAGGAGGCACGCAGGGGCACCGAGTGGCACATGAGACATGCTCCTCCTCCGAGGCTTTACCAGACGTATTAAGTGGAACAGATAATTATGGTTACCAATTTCTGGGTGGTACCTGGAGATCTCCCAGTACTGTAGCTGACCTCTGGAGTTCTGCTGGAGTAAACGGCTGTTTTGGGGGGACGGACTCCGTGGCGTTGGGGCCAATTGAGGTTCCGTCCCTCCCCCCAGGCTCCAAACCTCCCACCACCCCAAATCTCCAGGTATCTCCCCACCGATAACGGTTGCTCTGTCCTTCTCACCATTCAGCAGACGAAGATCACAAAGTACTGCTCAGCAGTGGGGGAAAAGGTGGGAGTGTTGGAAAAAATTGATGGGTCAAGGTATTGGCTTGATGGTCAACTTTCTTCCGCCCTGTTTGTTTTGCCCAGGCCAGACATCTCCCCACGGCCCTGGTGTGGCAACAACTCGGAGAAGCAAGGGCCGACGGACAAACGTGTGGAAGTAGATAAGGTAATGCAGCCGCTTTTGATTTGCCTGTCCTTCGCAGTAACAGCTTTGGACTGTTTTTTGACATTTTGGGGCATTATTTTTCTTGTTTTCGTTATCTTTCTTTGAGATCCAGCATGGTGTTGTGGCGTAGAGTGGTGGACTGTAATCTAGAGAACCGGGTTTGATCCCCCACTCTTCCACATGCATCCAGCCGGGGCAGCCTTGGGCCAGGCACAGTTCTCTTAGTGCTCTCAGAGCAGTTCTCTTAGAGCTCTGAGCCCCACTGACTTCACTGGATACCTGTTGTGGGGAGAGGAAGGGAAGGGTTTTGTAAGCCGCTTTTTAAAAAGCTACCTTTATTTGGACTGGTTGACCCACCCTCTCCCTAAAGTGGGTGTAGGAAGGGGAGGGCCTTGGGCCAGGCACAGTTCTCTTAGTGCTCTCAGAGCAGTTCTCTTAGAGCTCTGAGCCCCACTGACTTCCCTGGATACCTGTTGTGGGGAGAGGAAGGGAAGGGTTTTGTAAGCTGCTTTTTAAAAAGCTACCTTTATTTGGACAGGTTGTCCCACCCTCTCCCAAAAGTGGGTGTAGGAGCCATTTAAACCTATGCGGTCTGAAGCTCCTCTCACTTCCTGGGTGGGGGTGGGGGGCGTGGCAGGGGGTGTGGCCAGCTGGCATCACTTCCTGATACCTCGAAGGCTGAAAAATATATCCGTGGTACTGCCATGGTTGAAAATGGCAGGTCTAAATGCTTGTGACCAAGCCCTTGTGTGTGTGTCTCTCACTCTTCACGTCTAGGATGTTGCCAGGAACATGGATTCTGTATTCAAGGAACTTCTGGGGAAAGCGACTTTGAAGCACATGGGGACCGAAGACTCCCAAACCCCCCTGGAGCCTCCCGACCCACCCAAGAGCAATTTTGTCGGCAAGAAGGCCACGCCCGCCAAGCACGGCTCCTCCAACCGGGCGCTCCTGCGGGGCAGAGGAGTCTTCAAATCGGCGGGGAACGGAGAGTGAGCCAGACACGGGGCTGGGGGGGCTCGGTCTCCCCAACACGACCTGCCCAATACTGTGACTTTTCATTTTCCTAACACCAACTCAGGGCAGACGTCTTTCTCTCTCCTGGGCTGGCTGCAAAATGATTTCAGGAGGTTTGGAGGGGAAGCGGACAGTGTTGCGGGAGTCCAGTTTCTAAACCAAATGCTGAAGGCGGGGCGGGGAGAGGGGGTGTTTGCTTCTCCGAGCGTAACCCCAGACGCCGGAGATAAATCGCAAGTATTGACTTTTTTCCTTTGGTTTTGTGGGTGGCGACCCCCCCTTCCTCCCCTGGGGTTCTCTTGGGCTTAGCATCCACTTGTTCTGTCTCTCTGCTGTTGGTGGTTTGGTCTTGGATTTGCATGCAAATGCAGTGAGGGGGGTGGGGGCGTTGGGGCTGGGGGGGAGGGGGTTACCAGAATCCTCTGGTTCTGTTCTTGGCCGTGGGCATTTGGAATCACGTTTCTTGGGTCATCATGCAAAAGTGTCGAAGCGAAGGACTTTTCCTCTCCCGCCTGCCCCGTCTGTGTGTTCCGTCCCTAAAATGTTTTGTGCCCGCCGTCCCCAGCTTCTGTTTCCTTTGCCCTGCCACGTGCTCCTTGTTGCGTTTTGCACATTTGCCTGAATCCATGAACTCTCCCGCCATGTTCTCCTTCATGCAGCCTTGTCCTTCACATGGGTTGTGGGAGGGGCCATAGGGGATGGGGTGAAGGTGGGCGCCATGTGCTAATTCTTTTCTCTGCATTCGAGATCTGGTTTGTTCACGCCTCTTCCTTCTTCTTTTCCTTCTTTTTTTTTTAAATAAAGTTTCAATAGTTTCAGTATTATTCAGGGCTGTGTGTATTCCGTTGTCTCAAAACCTGGGTCAAGAAAAGGGAAATTGTGTATAGAATCATAGAATCATAGAGTTGGAAGGGGCCATGCAGGCCATCTAGTCCAACCCCCTGCTCAACGCAGGATCAGCCCTAAGCATCCTAAAGCATCCAAGAAAAGTGTGTATCCAACCTTTGCTTGAAGACGGCCAGTGAGGGGGAGCTCACCACCTCCTTAGGCAGCCTATTCCACTGCTGGACTACTCTGACTGTGAAAAACCTTTTCCTGATATCTAGCCTATATCGTTGTACTTGAAGTTTAAACCCATTACTGCGTGTCCTCTCCTCTGCAGCCAACAGAAACAGCATCCTGCCCTCCTCCAAGTGACAACCTTTCAAATATAGCTTGAGCCAGCCCTTCTCAACATTTTTCCCCACTGAGGAACCCCTGAAACACTCTTCGGACTTGGAGAAACCTCAGAAGTGGCCCAATTGTGCAGAATATGGTTGGGAAGCCGAGCTGTGGACACGCCCACCTGGGGCCCCGCCCCTTCCTGCCCCCTCCAGGCCCATCAGTGGCCATTTTGGGAGGGTTGGGCAGGTTGACATGATCATATATGACAGTGGTTCTCAACCTGGGGGTCGGGACCCCTTTGGGGGTTGAAGGACACTTTCACAGGGGTTGCAGCAGGGCAAGCAGCTAGGCTATGGGGCAGAGGGTTGCCATCCGCACAACAGCCTTGCGGGGTAGATCGAGATAGAGTATTTGTCTGTCTGGAGCAGCGGAAAAGAGCAAGACGGGCATGGTGGGACAAGAGGCAGAACTGAACTGAGAAACCCTGGGGGGAAAACCCAATTTCTATACAATCATGAACCCTGGATCTTCACGCCATTATCAGTTTCAGTTTAATTTCTGCGAAATCTCTGCATAACTTTATGGCTGGGGGTCACCACAACATGAGGAACTGCATTAAAGGGTCGCGGCATTAGTAAGGTTGAGAACCACTGATATATGATCATATCACCTGCTAAATATTTAACAATTTAAAAAATATATATAAACAATTAATGAACTCGCGCCCACTTGAGAAACTCCAGGGTTTCACAAAACCCTCGTTGAGAAAGCCTGGGTTAAGCGAACGGGCATGCATTCTATTACCATAGCCCTGTTTATTCCCTTTGTGCTAATCGGGGGGTGGGTGGGTGGGCAAGTAGCTACACAGGGCACTGGAGCTCCACCTCTTTGTCACCTCATGCTGCTCATCTCCGGCTTCCAAAACTTCAAGGCCGTTCCCTGCCTGCTCTCAAGCCTGCCATTCTTGCCACGATGGCTAGAAAATCACTTTTTAAAAAGAAAACGAATCTAGCTTAAGAGTCCCTTGCAAAGGGGTTCTGCACCCAGTGAAGACAAACAGGGCCTTCTCAGTCGTGGCACCAAAACTTTGGGCCTCTCATCCTGCCCAGGAAGAGTCATCTGTCTCCCTCTATCAGTCTCTCTCTCCAGCAAGTGAAGACTTTTGTGTTGTCTAGCAAGCCCCCAGTGACGGTTGCCGGCCCTCCTGGTGTGGTTTCTTTATTTTATTTAAGTGGTTTCTTTAAGTGTTTTTAAACCAATTATAATTTTCACTGTATTCCTAATTGCTGAAATGTGTGTGTGTGTGTGTGTGTTTTTTTTTAATGTTCTTCTTGTGGTTCACCCCGAATCAGGGAGAAGGTTGATATCAAAATAATCTGTGGAATCGTAGCAGACACACAGCACTAGTTACCAACTTCACCTGATAGGACCATTTCTGCATTTAGAAGGCCTTTCCCCCGGTGTCCCTCCGTCTCTTGAACCCAAACGGATTTGTAACCTCACAGAGAGAACCTGCCGGAACGGGTTTATCTACTGAATCAACAAGAATCATTTAGGCTTTATTTTCAGACAGCGCAGAATGTTCGCCAAATTGTTCCGAGCAAAAAGTTCAGAGGCCAGGACCGTTTCCACATTAGGAGACATACTTTGTTTTGGCCTCACTTTAGATTTCGTTTGGATGCAGCGCATTGTCTCTAGTCTTTCCGCATTTGGGCTTTATTTCCCAGGCTGAGATCTGTGAGTCGTAACATGCTTTCTGCACTGACAGAGGCAGTTCCCCATCGTGCTTTGCTCCCTTCCCCTTTTTAAAAAATGTGCGGGTTTCTTTTGCAAAATTGTGCCTGCTTGCACCTTTGTTTTCATTGCGCCCCTTTATCCCACCATTCTGTGCCCTTGATCACCTTCCCATTCCCTTGAAAGTGTCCCAAATGCTATTTTAAAAAATTATAATGTTATAACATCGTAACATATGAGCCTCTTGTGGCGCAGAGTGGTAAGGCAGCCGTCTGAAAGCTCTGCCCATGAGGCTGGAAGTTCGATCCCAGCAGCCGGCTCAAGGTTGACTCAGCCTTCTGTCCTTCCAAGGTTGGTAAAATGAGTACCCAGCTTGCTGGAGGGTAAACGGTAATGACTGGGGAAGGCACTGGCAAACCACCCCGTATTGAGTCTGCCATGAAAACGCTGGAGGGCGTCACCCCAAGGGCCAGACATGACTTGGTGCTTCGCACAGGGGATACCTTTACCTTTACCTTTTAACATCGTAACACTGCTGTGTAAGATTGCAAGACTTTAAAAAAAAATCTTAGAAGCAGCGTTGTAAAGAGGTGATTGCGTTACAACGCTGTTCCTAAGTTTTAAAAAAGCAATCTTTGCAGTCTTACACAGCAGTGTTATGAGGTTATAGCATTATAACTCAGGGGTTTTTTTAAAAAAGAAAAATTACTTTTGAGACACCTTCAGGGGAAGGGGGAAGTGATTTTTAGAAAGCAAATTTTTCGGAACAGGGAGGGAAAACGGTGACAAGAAAAGGGACACGACCAAATAACTCAAAATGAATTAGACCCTGTTATTCCTGAATTAGACCCCGCTTTAAAAAATGAAAACCAGTTTTCTGAGGATTCCTTGGCTGCAGGGCGGGTGAGGGGAAAATTCAGGTCTGCACCCCAAGAGGAGAATTTCAGTTCGGAAAGGGACAAAGAACTCGACCCTTCAGTAGTGCGGAAAGAGTCCAAGACTGACCCTTGACCCTCAACCAGCTTGAAGAGATGGGAGAAGGATGACACCACCGGCCCTCTGCCCCCAATTGAGACAGCGTTTCAGTCCTTGGCCCGTTCCTTCCGCAGGGCTACCCGGACGTCGCTGCAGACCTTGCCCACGGCTTCGAAGAGCGGGTCGCAGAAGGTGCGTATGCACAGGGCGTAGCAGCGCCCGCAGCACTGAATTTCTATGAGGTAGCTCTTGATGCAGGGCACAGCCCCCCAGATGTGGCAGAAGGAGACGCAGGCAAAGAGGAAGCCCCACAGCAAGGCCAGCGGGACCCCCAGCGCCCCTGAAAGGATCCGGTAGCACCAGTATTTGCTGACGGTGAAGGTGGTGTTGCTGGCCTTCCACACCCCGTCAAAGCTGTGGGTGCCCTCGGGCTCGGCGATCACGTCTTCAAAGTCCACCTGGGGAAGGGGAAGAAAAGAGTTAGGCAGGGCTGACTTTTCAGTTGAGCATGTGGGATTGCTAAAGGGATGACAGGTGGTCTTGAGTCTCTCTTTGCAGGAGGAGGACTACTTCTGGGACTGAGGACAAGAACAAAGCCTCTGAATCCCATAGCCAGGAGACCACCTCAGGGGAAGGCCCCCATCTCTCTGCCCTGTGGCTGGCCCTCAAGAGGAGCTGACTGGCCCTTGGGTGAGACGGGAGGCTGGACTGGAGGGACCCTCCTTGGTCTGGCCCAGCAGGGCTCTTCTGAGGTTCTTCTGAGGGCCTCGGCCTCTCTGACCTGTTACTGGCCCTGCAGAGAGACTGGCTGGCCCCTGTGTGAGGCAGAATGTTGGACTAAGTGGACCCTTGGCTTGATCAAGCAGGAGTCTTTGGACTGGGCCTCTGGGCTCTGTTGTTGGCCCTGCAGGTGAACTGGCTGGCTCTTGTGTGAGGTAGATGCTGGACTGTCAAAGATGATCTAATGTCAATTGGTTTGTCAGCTTGATCGATTTAAAGCTCAGGTAATTGATTTCAGCTGTTTACATTTAACACTTATGCCATTCAACTGGGGACTATTAGCCAAGATGTATTTTACTATGGTGGCTTGTGGGGCCCACATAATGCAACAGACTGGATCATGCAATGCAGGTGACTACACCACTACGTTTTTTGGCTTATGCAGGTAAGCGTTTGGAATGTATTAAATGTATGGGGAGTTGTTTTTTTCTAGATATTGTGATGGCCCTGTTTGTATTTTCATATTTCAAATCTTTTCCGATATGCTATGACAAAGTGGAAGTGAAACAAGGTGGCCAGTGATTCTGGCTATGGGGGGCACAATCTGGGCATGGAATTGGAGTCACTGGGTGGGCAGGAATTTGTGACTTTCCTGCATTCTGCAAGGGTTGGACTAGATGACCCTGAATGTCCCTCCCAACTCTGTGATTCTATGATTCTAATACCAGAACCATGTTGCATATCATTGCCGAATAATATAGGCAACTGGAATAAAAAAAGAAGACAACATATATTTGCACCTTTGAATTTGTGTTGGTTTTGCCAGCTATGCCACGGTGTTTCTTCTTATACTGATGTGACCATATCCCGTGGATGCCTATATTTATTTTCTTGACCACTGTGTGAGTCAGTATGCTGGACTGGATGGACCCTGAGTCTGATCCAGCAGGGCTCTTATGTTCTTTTCAGGGGAAGGCCTCAGCCTCTTTGCCCTGTTGTTGGCCCTGCAGTGGAACTGGCTGGCCACTGTGTAAGACGGGAGGCTGGACCCTGCTCTGATCCAGCAGAATTATTCCAATGTTCTTAGGTTTGCCAGCTCTGGTTTTTGGTTTTGTTACAGAGAGGCATTGTGGGATTGTAATAGGGCATCTTATGGCATGTGAAGCAGCAATGTGGTACATCTGTAGAGCCTACTGTTTAGAAAGTCCAGCTGGGACTCAGAGACACTATGTGGGGGATTTCAAACCTGTCCTCCAAACCGTAGCCCCAACTAGAGGCATCTTAACTGACTGATTTGCTCAGGCTTCCTCTAAGCCAGAATTCCCCACCCTTTTTGGAGCCTGCAGGCATTTCTGGAATTCCGAGGTTGCCCGGTGAGCGCAGACACAAAATGGCCCCTGCAGGAAGAGGAGCCATCCCCAAAATGGCTGCCTCAGCTTACCTTCAGCCAACCTGTGAAGATTCTTGTGACCCTGCAGCCAAAGCAATGTTTTAAAAAAATCTACCCAGCCAATCAAAGCTCAGTCTGGACCTGCACACCTTCTAAAGAGGCCCTCAGGCATGGTGTCAGCGTACACCATGGGTACCACATGGAGGACACTGTGGGCTTTCAAGTGGCATATAGGAAAGGTCGGTCCATGAGAACGTGCACATGTTAGATGTTGCCAAGGGCGCTGTTCAAATGCTTGGCTAGTCTTCCGCCCAACGGGTTCCACCTGCTTCCAAACCGATGAATTGCTTGACAAAACTCCGCTCCCGGTGCCAGACCGGCGAGGAGATGGTGAGCCAAACCCAGTGGGCGTTTGAACCTCCCGACCCCAGATCTCGTCTTGTCTATGGCAGCCTGCAGGTGGTCCTACCAGCGAAGGGGGTGGGCTAGTAAGAGTAAAAGAACCAGCAACAGTCAAGTTATAGTTAGACGAGGAGGGCTGTTCTTCTGTTAACTTAGCGGGAGGATTATCCTTCTGTTTGCTATCTTTCTCCGCACCCTGTTCTTTTTATGGTTATGGTGGCTGCCTTGGAACATGAAGGAACAAGGGATTCATCGAGTTGGGAAAGAGAACAGAAAATCGCTCCATTTCCTAGCATAAGCCCTGAATCGCTAACAGACCTTGAGGGAAAAAAAATTACCTTCCCCTTTAATGGAGGTTTAAAGGGTGGGGACGGGCAGCTGAAACATAGACCTCAATAACATTAAAGGGAGGAGCAATTTACCCTCTTCCCGAACCATTGACAATTAAGACTGGGGTTTCCAACTCCAGTTTGGGAAATTCCTGACTGTTTGGGGCAGGAGCCGGAGGAGGAGGGAATTTCGGGGAGGAGAAGGACCTCAGCAAGGATGTGTTGCAGTGGGGTCTCCCCTCCAAAGCTGCCCTTTCTTTCCAGGGTGACAAAGGAGCATGGATCAACGAGACACTGGGAGGTCGCAGGTTCGATCCCCGGCATCTCCAGTTAGAAGGACCAGGTAGGAGGTGATGGCGAAGAGAGGAGTCATATCCCACTTTTGACTACCCGAAGGAGTCTCAGAGCGGCTTCCAATCACCTTCCCCTTTCTCCCCCTGCAACAGAACCCCTGTGAAGTGGGTGAGGCTGCGAGGGCTCTGGAAGAACTGCTCTGTGAGGAGAGCTCTGAGAGAATGGTGACTAGCACAATGTCCCCTAGATTAGAGGCCGCTGTTTGGGAGGGGGGACTCTGTGACCTTGGACCCCACTGAGGGTCAGGGATGCCAGCCTCCAGGTGGGGCCTGGGGATCCCCTGGAATTCCAGCTCCTCTCCAGACGGCAGAGCTCAGTTCCCCTGGAGAAAAGGGCTGCTTGGGAGGGGGGACTCTGTGGCCTTGGACCCCACTGAGGGTCAGGGATGCCAGCCTCCAGGTGGGGCCTGGGGATCCCCTGGAATTCCAGCTCCTCTCCAGACGGCAGAGCTCAGTTCCCCTGGAGAAAAGGGCTGCTTGGGAGGGGGGACTCTGTGGCCTTGGACCCCACTGAGGGTCAGGGATGCCAGCCTCCAGGTGGGGCCTGGGGATCCCCTGGAATTCCAGCTCCAGACCACAGAGATCAGCTCCCTTGGACAAAAGGGCTGCCTTGGAGGTTGGCCTCAATAGCGTTGTGCCCCATAGGGGTGCCTGTCCCACCCCAGGCTCCATCCCCAGATCTCCAGGGCTCTTCCAGCTAGAAGCTGGCAACCGTACCCCCCACCCCCCTGCCAATGGCCAGGTTGGACCTGGCCACCCTGTTCTTTCCCGGAGAGGTTTCTCACCTTGACCACCTCTTGGTTGATTTGCTTGGGATCTCTCTCCACCAAGTCGATCTCTCTGGTGAGGGGTTCCCGGGACTCGCCCTTCCCCATGGGCAGCTCTTCTGGCTGGGCCATCGCTTGGGCTTTGCTCCTGCCCGGCTCCTCGGCCTCTGAAGGGCACCTCACAGTTGTCTCCGGCTGTCAGGCCGGGCTGCCTCCCCCCTGCCCCCCCACCTGCTAACTCTTTCCTGACTGCAGATTATAGGCAGGGAAATGTGTTCCCAAAATAGTCCTCCTATGAAGAGGAAGGGGGCAAGGCAGGGCTGTTTATAGGAAAGGCCTTTTCGTAGCCCCCCCCCCCCCCCGCCAACTGCTCCTTTTTTTTCAGACGCTGCCCCTACGCGCTTTTGTCCGCACCCCTCTCTTAGAAGCGTCTTGTTAAAACTTAGTTCGTGTCACTAGAATTGCCACTCTCTGAGATTCGATTCCCTCCCTGAATCTCCGGCAAAAAACCGAAATTCTCTTTCAGGATCCCCAACAGGGTGCCCGTGGGCACCCTCTCCGTGGCGGGGTGGGAGGGAGGGAGGCGCGTGGTAACCCTAAGCCCCCGTCTACCCCTTATTTGTTCTGAACCTATAAGATGGTGCTCGGACACCCTCTTGGTATTCACTGTGATGGCTAAAAATGGAACATCCATAATTAGAGGCAGTAAAGCTTTCAGTACCGACTGTGGGAGACAAGCAGTGGTGGTGGGGGGGACAGGGGAGGTTTATTGCTTCTATGTTTGCTGTAGTGTAGAGCAGGGGTAGTCAACCTGTGGTCCTCCAGATGTCCATGGACTACAATTCCCAGGAGCCCCTGCCAGCATTGCTGGCAGGGGCTCATGGGAATTGTAGTCCATGGACATCTGGAGGACCACAGGTTGACTACCCCTGGTGTAGAGGACAAGGTTTGGGGATAGGTGGAAGCTCTGGCAGAAATGTCAGTCATGCCTTACAATGTGCAGCCCGGCCAACGGCTGAGCTTCTTCAACTCCTCTTTTTATTGCTGGGATGTGCAAGACAGGGATGGGCGGCTCAGTTTGGGTAGGTCAGAAAGTGCCTGAATCAATGCCGATTCTGAGCCGAATTTCCCATCCCCGAGTCCTTTAAACCCGCTGAATCAGTGGTATCCGAATTGCAATTTGGTCTCAGTTCCTGTATTTTAAACTTCGCTCCTGCATGTTTCCCAGGGGCTCTCAGCAGCCCTACGAAGGCTCCGGGGGAGAGGAGTGGTGTCCTTTAAATGCCCCCCCGGCCACCTTTTCAGGCAGCAGAGAGAGAGAGAGCCCTCTTTCTGCTGTTGGGGAGGCTTGGGGGGGGGGGGAAGAGCCACCAAGCAGCTGATCCCTGGAAATCACCAGTTGGTGGCTGTTTTGGCCCAATTGTTGAAAATTTGCAGAATGTTGAGAGTTATTTTAGTTTCAGGATGTTGAGTCATTTTGGTTGCAGGATGTTGACAGTTATTGGATGGATGGTTCAGTTGATCGATCAGGCTTTCTCAACCAGGGTTTCTTGATGGCCCTGGAAGGGTTTCCCAAATTTGTGTGTGTGTGTGTGTATTTAAAATGTGTTAAACATTTATCGGGTGATACAGCCATATATGATCATGTCGACCTGTCCCCCCAAATAGCCAATTGTGGGAAGGGGAGGGGCCCCGGGTGGGCGTGTCCACAGCTCTGCTTCCCACCCCTATTCTGCACGATCGTTCCACTTCTGGGGTTTCTCAAATCCTGAAGAATGTTTCAGAGGTTTCTCGATAGTGAAAAAGTTGAGAAATGCTGATACAGATATTAAACAATACGTTCATCGTAAAAGGCGTGACCTCACTCCCTAACATTTTCTGGCTGGCTCCGCCTCCTGAGGCAGCCATCTTATGGCTGCGCCCACTGGCCTGTGTCAAAAGTCCAAAGGTGCTTGCAGGCTCAAAAAGGGTGGGGAACCTATGACACACTATAGCTGAAATGGACAATTTAAATCGTCCATGCTCTTCAGCTGTTCTGGGACCTCTACCTCTCCTGGAGTCTGTGGTTTCTCCAGGGAAACTGGCCCTTGTGGTTTGGAGATCAATTCTAATCTTGAAAGAACATTGTGTGTACATCTACAACATGCTGTATGCTTTTGTTCTTTGGATTAGCAGCTGTGGAATGCCTCTCTTATGAGTCAAGGCCTGGATGTGGCTGCCCTTCGGCACTGGGACATTTCTGATTGTGGGGCTGGTCCACGGGTAGGGTCTCCTCTGCTGTGCCATAGCTTCTGGGGTTGGCAGCCGTTGTCCCCTGGCGACCGTCCCGTGCGTCGGCATGGCCAGGAAAAGGAGGCATGTGTCAGTCATGTTATGCGTGCTGCAGAAGTGCATGGAGACTGCCAGAGCTTTCAGGGATCTTGATGGGCAACACCAGCTGGAGAATCCCCGGCGGCAGCACGCAACGGAAAACGAGGCATGTCAGGGTGCGATTTCTGGCTGTGTGTAGGTACAAATATTTGGAGTGGGCGGGGGGGGAGAGTGTGGGACGACAGAATAAATAGCAAGATGCCTAATTGGGCAAGGACCACCGAGTCCAATGGAATCTGGGGAAAGGGCTGTCATAGAATCAGAGTTGGAAGGGGGTCCCCCCGGGTCATCTAGACCAACCCCCTGCAAAATGCAGGAAATTTACAACTACTTGAACACCCACAGGATCCCGATTCTATGCCCAGATGATCCCCCCCCCCAACTAGTTTGTCAGGTTGCAGCCGACCTATGGGGACTTCATAGGGTTCTCGAGGGAAGAGCTGATGTTGTCGCCTGCCTCTGTCTCCCATCCAAGTCCTAAGCTTCCTTAACCAAACTCCACACTCCTAGGCTCATCCTCCCCTCCCAAATATCCAGGAATTTCTTGACCCAGAGTTGGCAACTCTGCTTGCATCTTCCACTAAACCAGGTTAGCCATGGGGCCACAAATAATGCCAGAATCAATACTCTCATTAATCAGAGCTGAGTTAGGCAGAGCATCCCAGATGGGAGCCAAAATCTACGTAACATCTTTTTTTTGTGGGGGGGGCAACCAAAATAACTCTACATTTGGCAAATTCTCAGCATTCTGCATTCAAAATGACAAGATTTCTGCAACTTCTCAACATTCTGTGAGCAAAATGACTGTCAATATTCTGCAAGCTCTCAACATTCCACAACTGAAATTACTCTCAGCATCCTGCAGACTCTAAACATTCTGCAAGCTTTCAACAGTCTACAACCGAAATGACTCTCAACATCTGCAAACTGTCAACATTCTGCAACCGAAATGACTCTCAACATCCTACAAACTCTCAACATTCCACAACCGAAATGACTCTCAACATCCTGCAAGCTCTCAACATTCCACAACCAAAATGACCCTCAACATCCTGCAAATTCTCAACAGTCTGCAGGCCTGATGAAAGAGGTCTGATGAGCACAAAAGCTGGCAGAATGTCGAGAGCCAGGTTTGCTGGCCCTCAATGAAAGATGTTACGCAGATTTTGTTCTAACTCAGACAGGACCACTGTCCCCATCCCTCAATTAGTGCTGTGCTGGGAGCAGAAAACCAGATGAAATGATGCTGAAGACCAAGGTCATTTTATTAAAAGGCGGAGGGTGCACACAGCTTAAGTGCCAGGCAAGAGAAGGAGGGTTGGAGAAGGGGGATGTGGGGGATTTGTGCACTGAAAGACCAGCACTGTGTGTGCAGGTCCCCCATTTGCTCCCCCACACAGACCGCAGAGTTGGACAGCTAATCACAACCTCCTTCTTGAGCCCTAACAACTATGGCTGCCAACCTCCAGGTGGGACCTGGGGATCTTCTGGAATTGCAGCTGATCTCCAGACTACATAGATCAGTCCCCTTGGAGAAAATGACTATTTGAGGGGGGAGGTCTATGGCCGCCCATCCCTACTGGGGTCCTAACCCCTCCCCAAAGCCCCCTCCCCAATTCCCTCCTGAGTCTCCAGGAATATCCCACCCCAAATTGGCCACCCTGTTCAAAGCCGCTTGCATGTCCATTGAGGACGGCATTAGAAGATCTGAGAATTTATCATGGGGAAGAATTAATTAAGTAGGACATAAGGCCGAAGGGGCTTCCCATCCAACCACAGAAAGGGAATCCGGGAGCCATGCGCTGGAGTTCTGTCTCCCAAGCATAGAAAAACATCTGTTTGGAGATGATCCCTCTGAAGGATCCGAAGAAAGGTCCGCTTTTCCCTTCCATCCGACTGGCTTCCCTGCTCCAAGTTCACCTTCCCAGCCCAAAATTCACGTCAGCGCTCAATGCATCTGAAGAGAGGGGGAAACAGCGTCCGTGGGGAGGAGGTTGGACCCCCGGCTGTTACTTCTGGGTGACCGTGAGGTAGATGGCGCTGCAACAGCGCCCCAGGCTGGCACAAAGGGGGGCGACCCCGACGTCCAGGATGCTGGCCCACAGGGTGCGAACCGGGGGCATCGCCATGGTGCACAGCTGGATACAGGGCATCACACACCTGTGGAAAGAAGGAAGGAAGGAAGACGATGGAGGAATTACAAGAGGGTCTCTTTCCCGTCCCCCAATAACAGTCGCCCCTATTGCACAAGATGCAAAGCATAACGGCCTACCCTGCAGGGCAGCTGGTCAGAATTATTTAGTAAGAAGGTTAAAGCAGGGGGATCCAACATGGCGCCCGCTGTGGGCAGAGTTTAAATATGCAGAGAAGAGGGGCAGCACCTGGCCGCTTAAAAGAATAAAATAGTTTGATTTAGAAGAGACACAACTCTCTTCTAAATCAAACTATCTAAATCCTCAGAGCTGTTCTGCTGGTGGAGGAGCTTTTCTCCGACGAAAAAGAGACTCCTTACATCGTGCTCCTTCGAGCAGGGGAAAGCAGAACAGATCTGGGAATCCAACACGAGATGGGGGTTATTTCCATATCACGGAATGGGGGAATGCCATGGCTGGCTTCAGGGGTCAGCGTGGCTGGGCAGCTGCCAAGGGTCACCACCCAGAAGGGGGCTACTTCCTCTTTCCCAAGGGAGAGCAGCTGAGGCAGCAGAGCACAAGAGAACTGCACTCAGCTGCCTTCTCCAGGCAGACCCCAGGACTGCAATACTGCAGGGGGCCTTAGACCAGCCTTTTCCAACATTTTGACCCTAGAGGAGGCCCTGAAATATTACTCAGGCTTCTAGGATCCCCAGAACCAGGCCGGACGTGGTGTCAGCCGGCCATGCCTCCCTGCCTGAGGAGGACTGAGGGGGCGGGGGAGGGAAAGGAGGTGGGTTGAGGCAGGACTAGGCACCCAGGCTCTGCCCCCTTTCCCAGGCATGGTCACCACGCAAGAACGCCACCCCCGGGTCAATGGAAACAGCCAGTTCCTGGCTTTCACGGCAATGCTGGAAATAGCTTGTGGCTGACGGGGGGGGGGGAGGCCGGGAGGACCATTCACAGAGCTCCAGGGAGCCCCGGTTGGGAATCCTAGAATCCTAGAGTTAGAAGGGGCCATAGAGGCCATCTAGTCCAACCCCCTGCTCAACGCAGGATCAGCCCAAAGCATCCTAAAGCATCCAAGAAAAGTGTGTATCCAACCTTTGCTTGAAGACTGCCAGTGAGGGGGAGCTCACCACCTCCTTAGGCAGCCTATTCCACTGCTGAACTACTCTGACTATGAAAATTTTTTCACACTACAACTACTCTGTGAAAAAATTTTCACAGTGGGTCTAAAACAGGGAAGCCCTGTTCTAGACCCGCTAACGCAAATGCTCATCCCATTGACAGAATTGGGGGGAGTGAAGGAGAAGAAGAAGAGTTGGTTTTTTCACCCTGCTTTTCTCTCCCCGAAGGAGTCTCAAAGTAGCTTCCAATCGCCTTCCCTTTCCTCTCCCCACAACAGGCACCCTGTGAGGGAGAGAAGGCTGAGAGAGCTCTGACAGGACTGCTCGATCAGAACAGATCTATCAGGGCTGTGAAGAGCCCAAGGTCCCCCAGCTGGCTGCTTTTAGTGGAGGAGTGGGGAATCCAGCCCGGCTCACCAGGTTGGAAACCACCCCTCCTAACCACTATGGTGTCGTGGTTAAGAGTGGCAGCTCCCCATCTGGCAAGCCGGTTTTGATTCCCTGCTTCTCCCCATGCAGCTAGCTAGGTGGCCTTGGGCTTGCCGCAGCCCTGACAGAGCTGTTCTCACAGAGCAGTCCTGTTTCTCGGTTCAGCTCTGCCTCTTGTCCCACCATGCCGATCTTGCCCTTTTCTGCTGCTCCAGACAGACGAACGCTCGATCTACCCCGCAAGGCTGTTGTGTGGATGGCGCCCCCCCTCCCCCCAAGCAGCAGAGGGACCCATAGACCCTCTACACCCGGAGGCCGTAAAAACCTGCAGCTGCCCTTGAAAGGAGCCATTCAGAGCTTCCGGAGGGAGCCCAATGATTGCTTTGTGGTGGCAAGTGGTAGCCCCCCTGCAGCACTTAACATTTACCACCAGAGGGCAGGCTTTATCACAGCCCTCTCTTCTTTTCTCCGCTTGTTTGCCATAGGCCTGGGTGCAGCTAAGAGCTACCGAAGACAGCTTCTGCCTGCAGCGCCTTCTGCTGGACACAAAAGGGACGGCCACGAGGACTTGGAACTTATTGGCCTAAACAGGATAAAACGCCACCTCACGGCCCCTGAAACATTTTATTTTAGCGAAAACATCATGTTTTATTTTAGCGTAAATATTTGTGAGTCGAATCCGACGGCATCAGAGCTCTGGCTCGTAAAATGTAGCACGGAGATTAAACTGTTAGGCTAAAAATGCCCCATAGAGAGAGGTCCTTCCGCTCTTTCGGCAACAGGCATCATAACAGAGCCTCCCCCCTGGAATTTGAATGCCTGCAGGCCACAGTTAGATTTAGTCTCTACTGGGATATGTTACACGGTTCATGCTCAGCTCCTTCAGGACATCGCCAAGTGGGCCCTTCCTCCAGAGTTCCCCAACCTGGTGTCCATTAGCCCAATGGCAAGCACCAGTATGTCCTCTGGGGGCCCACACAGCCTCTCATGGATGGGCCAATGAGTCTGCTCTGGTTTGGCCTCCCTTGGAGTCCTGTGTTCAGTTTTAGGCACCCCAGTTGAAGAGGGATGGAGACAGACTGGAGCGTGTCCAGAGGAGGGCAACAAAGAGGGCGAGGGGTTTGGAGACCAAGACGTAGGAGGAAAGGTTGGGGGAGCTTGGTCTGTTTAGCCTGGAGAGGAGGCAACCGAGAGGGGGGTCTGATCACCATCTTCAAGTATTTAAAAGGCTGCCCTGTAGAGGATGGAGCAGAGTTGTTCTCTCTTGCCCCGGAGGGACGGACCAAAACCAATGGGATGAAATTAATGCAAAAGAAATCTCGTCTAAACCTCCGGAAGAAGTTCCTGACAGTTAGAGCAGTTCCTCAGTGGAACAGGCTTCCTCGGGGGGGGGGGGGGTTCTCCATCTTTGGAGATTTTTAAGCAGAGGCTGGATAGCCATCTGACGGAGAGGCTGATTCTGTGAAGGTTCAAGGGGGTGGCAGGTGACAGTGGATGAGTGATAGGGTTGTGTCCTGCATAACATAGGGGGTTGGACTAGATGACCCCGGAGATCCCTTCCAATTCTAGGATTCTATGATTCTGCTCTATAGCAGATCCGAGGATTATCTGGCAGCCAGGCAAGGGACCTTGGGAGATGGTTTGCCATTGCCTGCCCCTGTGCCACGACCCCTAGTGCTCTTTGGAGGTACTGAAGGTTTCCCATCCGAAGACTAGCGAGGGTCAGCCCTAACAGCTTCTGTAGGCACTACGCCAGAGAGCCTCACCCTAGACTACACTCAACTGTCCCCGGAGCAGAATTTTGCCAAGGAATAATCACTACCCGCGAACAATCGGCCATTCAGGGAAAATTGTCCTCCAAGTCCCGTTTTCCCAAAGAACGGCACAGTCTAAAAAATCAGTGTGTGAGAACTTGGCCTACAGCTGTTGCCTAAAATCTCTGAATGAAACATCGGAGGTCCATCTGGTAATGATCCATGGATGGGCAGACAGGAAGATTCTGAGATTTTGGGCGTTGGCAGATTCGAGGGACGAAGGGAACCCCCTCTTCCCCAGCCATCTCACCAAATATGTAGGCAACCGAGGCAGGCAAACAGGAAGCCGGAGAACAGGGAGACAGGCACGGCACACAGCAGCGAGATGATCCGGTAGCACCAGAGCCGCGAGCTCTCGAAGACGATGTCGCTCCAGGTCCAGATGCGGTCGAAGCTGCGGAACGAGGACGGTTCGGCAAGGATGTCTGAAAATTCCAGCTGCGGGAGGTGGGGAACAGAATCAGGTTCGTGAGAATTCTTCAGGAGAGGAATGGGATCTTATGGGATTTTCAGGCCAGGATTCCTGGACTCTCTGTATTGCTCCGGGACATGAGCATGGGGGAGTCTATGGGGCTGGGTTACAAGCATGCACTCTGATACTGGGAGGAGCTTTGAGGTCTCTTGGGAAAGCCCCCCTCTCGCTTTGGGATGGTAATTTGAAGCCATTCCCTTAAATCTGGGGACACCCTAAGACCACAGCTGGTCTAGGATTGCCAATTATGTACTGAGAAATTCCTGGAGATTTAGGGATGGAGTTTGGAGAGGGACCTCATTGGAGCATAATGCCAAAAAGTCCCCCCTCCAAAGCAGCCATTTTCTCCCTGGGAGAATTGCTCTCCATTGTCTGGAGATCTGGTGACTTACCAGGAGATCCCCAGGACCTGCCTGCAGGTTGGCAACCCTGGGCCATCCAGATCCATGTTAGTTCATTCCTTCTCCCCCCGTTACCTTGAGGTGCTGGTTGATCCCTCGTGGGTCCCGGGTGTCCCCTTTGGGTGGCATGTCCACTGTAGATGGCAGGAGCGGAGCAGATCCCTTCTCCTGTCCATGGGGTTCTTCCGGATCCAATTTGCACTCGATCAGGTATTCGTCATTGATCATTTTGCAGGGTGCGTGTAGACTTCAGGTCAGCACTGAGATTCCACAACCTCTTTTGGAAGTACGAGTCCTCCAAGAACTGTGAAGTACCCGTGAGCTTATTCTCCCCCTCCCCCAATATTTTGTCCTTATCCCACACAAAATCTGTTTGGTTGGAACTGTTGTGCCTGGTATTATCTATCTCTTTATCGAGTGTCCCTGTGCACTGCCTGCCTCCGTGCAAGAGCAGGAACCTGACTCCAGTTCTATTCTCAGCCTTGGCCAGCCTAGATTGGACGGTGGTGTGTGTGTGTGTGTGGTCATTGCACACCCCCGCTTGGTATTTGCAGTGACAGGGCGAGCCGGAGAACTGGGATACGGGGTATAAATATTCCAATGCCCCATAGACCCTTTGCCCAGGAGCGGAAATGGGAACGAGAAGCTTGGCTTTTAGTTTATTTTGGGAGCTGGGAGCAGAATAGGGTCCCATCAGCTACAGCAGAGGGGCTCAAAGGCAAGGAAATGAAAGAGGTTTTCGAGCAATGGCAGATCAGGGGGGTGGGCTGAGAACAGGCACCATCGAGAGGTGAAAGGTGAACGTCCTGCCCGTCCTGTCCAGAGGGTCCTGCTTGGATCAGGGAACATTAGGCACAGAGTGCAGTTTATGCCACGTGATGAATGTTCACGTAGTCTGTTTGGCTGGGCGTGCAAACACACAGAGGCAATCTGCAGCCTGCTGCAGGCGCTGAAGGCCTGCAGTGAAATAAAAGGGTGTAAAAACCGTCATCAGCACTATGGACTATAGGTGTGGGCAAGGAAGAGTTTGAAACAAAATATTAAGGGTACACATAGCCCTCTGGAATTCCATCTCCTTTCCCCTGCTTGGGAGGGGGGGACTCGGTGCCGTTCAGCTCTCCTGATAATCATGGGTGCAATGTGTTATCCAAAAACGAACTCCACAATAATCAATTAGACAAAATGGTTCCATGCAAAGCCAAAAAATAATGGAACATACGGAATAAACACTCTCGCTTCACTATATAGTTAAGGAGCAATCTGAAGCACACAAGTAGGGCTGCTTTAAATACACATTTAATTTGAAGGACACAAGATTCCCTGTATCATCTCAAGTGCACAAGGAGCACTGCTTTCCGTCCATGTTTGGCTCTGTGGCTCAACGTTCAACACATTGCAATGAAGTGCTGCGTTCAAATCCACCTTTGACTCTGTGGTGGGTGAACTCCCACAGAATCCAGGCTGCTTCTGCTTCTCTCTCTCTCTCTCTCTCTTTGTCAACAGCAACTTGAATGTGAACTGGATCTACCCGAATCCTTGTCCGTTTACCTTAGTTGCCGCTTCCTTCTTTGGGAGACGTGTTTATTTATTGGCTGCTCTTCCAGGCTGCCCTTCCCTGCCACGGAGCCTGGGGTAGTTTACAGCACACATTCCACGTACAATAAATTACAGAAATCGCAGTTAAAACAATGCTAAAGCTTCAAAAGCTTTATTTTTGTCCGTTTCCTAGTCAGCCCGCCTCTTCCCGTAACGTTCATAGTGGGAATGGCCCAGCAGTGAATGGAGGGAGGGCCCAAGATTTTAGCTGGTGACTCATTCGGGCCTCAACCAAACGCCTGGCGGAACACTGCCATTTTGCAGGCCCGGCGGAACTTGGCAGTAAACCACGCTCGGTATCCCGCTTTTGTGACTGGGTGAGAATTGGCTGTATTAGCCAAACATCCCAGCCTCTCTAGGGATTTCCTAGGCCAGAGTTGGCAACTCCATGCGCTGGTCCCTGCGGATATTCCGCTGGAAGCTTCTCTTTCGCCCCTCTTCCGTCTTCATGCCCTGTTGAATGACATGTTGTCCATGCGAAGAGACTCCTTGCAGCAGCAGTCAGGGGCTGGGGGAGCTCAGGAGAGGAGATCCCGCCCCAGCGAGGAGCTGGCCGTCATGGAGGAGTCCTCGTACAGCGAGCCGAACTGCCAGCGCGCCAGGCGGGAGCAGAAGATGCGCCGTAGCTCCCCCGAGATGCTGCTGCTGAACGAGGCGTAAACCCAGGGGTTGGTGCAACTGTTGAGGCTGGCGAGGAGCATGAGGAGGGTAAAGGCCGTGCCTGCCGGAGACAGGAGGGGAGGAAAGACCATCAGAGTTGAGCCTCTTCCCCACCCTCCCATTGTGCAATGAAACGAGATGGGCAAGAGTTCCCAGAGGCATAATCAGAGTGCGTTTACGAGGCCCCCAGGCACCGCGGTCTGCTCGTGTGTGTTTGGGGGCCAAGGGAAGCAGGCTTGGGATTGGGAGGTGAGCGATTGGGAGGTGAGTGTCCTGCATGGTGCAGGGGGTTGGACTAGATTGACCCATGAGGTCCCTTCCAACTCTATTATTTCTATGAGTCTAGGTTTACGGGGGATGTGGAATTGCCAACCTCCAGGTGGTGGCTGGAGGTCTCCTGTGATCACAACTAATCACAAAGATCAGCTCGCCTGGAGGAGATGGCCCCTTTGGAAGGCGGGGTTTGAGGCATTGGGTGCCATTGAGGTTCATCCCCTCCCTCTTCAAGCTCCACCCCTAAAGCTCCAGGTATTTTCCAACTCCAAGCTGGTAACCATAGGAGGCTTAAGCCCTGCTTAATGGCTGGGAACTCCAAACTGGGGAAGGCCTGCATGGGACAGGATGCTGGACTAGATGGACCACCAGTCAACAGGTTCTCCTGTTCTTATGAAGGACTTGGTTTCCATGCCCTGCTGTTTACTGGCCAGAGGAAGTGGTTGGCCCCATGTGAAGCAGGATGCTAGAGTAGAAGGACCCCTGGTCTGGTCCGGTCCAGCAGGGCTCTTCTGAGCTTCTTATCAGGATTAGGGTTAGGCCCTGGCCTCTCTGTCCTGTTGGTGACCCTCCAGTGGAACTGCTTGGCCACTGTGTGAGATGGGAGGCTGGACTAGATGGAACCCTGGTCTGACCCAGCAGGGTTCTTCTCATGTTCTCTCTGCTCTGTTGTTGGCCTTCCAGAGGAACTGGCTGGCCCCTGTGTGAGACAGGATGCTGGACTAGAAGGACCCCAGGTATGGTCCATCAGGGCTCTTCTGAAGTTCATATCAGGGTTGCTATGCAGACGTAGCCAACAGCAAACCGTGTCTGTTCAACTCTTGCTTGACCATAGTGTCCTAGGCAAGCCCAGTCCCAGAAGTCAAGCTGGGTCAGCCCTGATTAAGACTAGGAGGGTGAGGCCACCCAGGAGGTCCAGGGGGGCTATGTAGAAGCAGCCAATGGCCAACCACCTCTTTTCCTCTCTTGACTTGCTCGGATGGCCCAGGTTGGCTTGACCTCTCCGAGCTTTGGAAGAGAATAGCAGGCCACCACTGTGAGTCTCTTACCTGGGTGGCCCCAGGTCACCCAATTTTGCCAGATCTCTGAAGCTAAGCAGCGCTAGCCCTGGTTAGTGCTTGGATGGGAGACCACCAAGAAAGTCCAGGGAATATGCAGAGGCAGGCAAAGGGAAACCGCCTCCATTCCCGTCTTGCCTCGGAAACCCCTGGAGGGGTCACCGTGGATGTGACTCAGCAGCACTGTCTGCCATTGATCCAGGTGGCCACAAGAACTAGACACTTCCCTGTATTGAGATTCTGGTCCAAGAAGGACTCGCAAGAGCTGGAGGGACTCACTCTTAACAGGTGCCTGAGGATCCCAAACGGACCACAGCTGGACGAGGAAAAAGGGAGCCCAGCAGACCGCGTAGGTCAGCACAATGACCAGTGTCATCCTCAGTGTCTTGGTGACAGCTCCGGAAATGGGGGAGGCCCCCGGGCGGCCCATCCTGCTCCCTCCGGCCCCTTCTGGGCCTCGGCTCAGGCTGCGGTGGACTTCGCGAAAGATGAGTCCCTGGCAAGTGGCGATGAAGCCCGTGGGGAGGACGAAGACCATCAGGGTCACCCACGTGACGTAGGCCCGGGGCCCCCAGGGCTGGATGAACTGGGCCCAGCATTCATGGTCTCCGCTTGGCAGCTGCTTCTTGGAGAAGATGAACAGCTGGGGGAGGCCAAGTAGGAAGGAGGCGGTCCAGGCCACCACCACGGGCCGGTACCAGCAGGCCGGGCCCTTCCGGAAGGCCACCATGGGCCGGCAGATGGCCTGGTAGCGGTCGTAGGTCATGGCCACGATGACGTAGGAGGAGGCAAACATGCCCACCACCTGCAGGTAGGTGACGGCGCGGCACAGGACGTCCGGTCCCTGGAAGCGGTCAGTGATGTCCCAGATCAGCTGCGGCAGCACTTGGAAGAGCGCTACGGTCAAGTCCGCCAAGCAGAGGTGGAGGATGAAGCGGTGCATGGGCAGGGCGCGCTGGCCGCGGCGGAAGAGGGCCCCCAGGACCAGCCCGTTGCTCAGTGTGGCCAGCAGGAAGACCGAGGCCAAGATGGCGATCTCTCCCCGGGCTAAGGCATGGTCACGGTCGTCGGCAGGGATGAGGGAGCCGTTGGTGGTGAGTGCGGGCAGCACAGACGGCTTCTGGGGAAAGAGGCAGGAGGGAGAGTGGGAGATCGTCACCAGAGGTGGCTGGGCAGCATGACAACTTCACACGGACCTGTTTGTACAAAGGGTAAGCGTCCAGGAGCATCTTTGAGACTGACTAACTTAGGGGCTTGATAGGAGCTCTTGTGGGTTGCTGAATCTGACCAAGTGAGCAGGGACTCCTGAAAGCTCCTCCCTTGCTCCCAATTTTGATAGTCTTTCTGGCTTTTTGGTACCTAAAGAAGTACAGCAGTGGCTCCCAAGAGCTCCTCCCCTGCCCCAAGTTGTATTCATCTTTCTTGAGCTCTCTGAAGAAGTGAGCAGTGATTCACGAGAACTCCTCCCTTGCTCCAAATTCTGCGAGTTTTTCAGGTACTCCTGGATTCTCTGCTCTTTTCTGCTGCTACAGACAGACTGACACAGGACTCATCTTGATCTAACTACCCAGAACCATTATTTTTATTTATTTCAGAGGGTAGCCATGTCGATGTGCAGAAGAGCAGCTACATTCAAGTCTAGGAGACAAACAGGGATTTCCTGGGTATGACCTTCCTTCGTCAGATACAAACGGGAATGACAAACAACCAGCCCTGATGCCCTTCTATATTCTTTGTGACACCCTTCTGACCTACTGGCCTGGGTTATAAGGGTGGATGGATCTTGGTTCTCATTTGTATCAGACCAAGGGAGCCTGGGCTCTTGAAAGATTCTAACGTGGAAAAACTGTTGGTCTGCAAGTTGCTCCTGGACTCAAATATTATTATAATATTATTATTATTATTGATGCTAGTCATAGAATCATAGAATCATAGAGTTGGGAGGGACCTCCTGGGTCTTCTAGTCCAGGGGTAGTCAACCTGTGGTCCTCCAGATGTCCATGGACTACAATTCCCATGAGCCCCTTCCAGCAAATGCTGGCAGGGGGCTCCTGGGAATTGTAGTCCATGGCCATCTGGAAGACCACAGGTTGACTACTCCTGATCTAGTCCAACCCCCTGCACTGTGCAGGACACTCTCAAACCTCTTGCTCATCCACTGTCACCTGCCACCCCCTTGACCCTTCACAGAATCAGTCTAGGTCAGCCTTTATCTTTTACCTTTGAGAAGCTCCTGAAACATTCTTCAGGCTTTGAGAAACCCCAGAAATGGTGCGATCGTGCAGAATAGGGTTGGGAAGCAGAACTGTGGACACGCCCATCCAGGGCTCCTCCCCTTCCCACCCCCTCCAGTCCCCTCATTGGTCATCTGGGGAGAAGGTGGGTGGGTCAACATGACCATATATGGTCATATCACCTGATAAATGTTTAACCAATGAAAAATGAATTCACTCTCATCCATTTGGTAATCCTTTCCAGGGCTGCTAAAAAAAACCCCGGGTTTCACAAAGGGTATCCCTTCCCTTATAGCCTGAGATTCAAGATGGTTTCTCTGCTCCGGAACAGTGTCAATTAGACCCGACAATGCTCTATTTAGGTGCTGAGCAATTCTAAACCCATTTCAATGTTGCAGATCATGCACCTAAAGGGAGCATTGTTGCGTCTAATTGGGGCTGCTTCGTATCGTGTTTTGTTCGTTTGTTTCCAGCTCCTTGCTGAGTGTTTTGGTTCCCAATCAACCAAAACGGCAGCATCAGATAGCGCAGCAGTGTGGAAAGGTAGATCTTAGGAGAAAAAAAAGGAGAACGCAGTTGCGAAGTCCTAGGAAATCCCTGGAGATTTGGGGGTGAGGCCTAGGGCAGGAGGGGGTGGGTTGGAAAGGGACCTCATTGGGGTCCTCTGCCAGAGTCCCCCCTCCAAAGGTACCATATTCTCCAGGGGAAGTGATCTCTGTCATTTGGAGAGCAGATGTAATTCTGGGGAGATGTCCAGGGTCTATCTGAAGGTTGGCAACCATAAATTTCTCTCGCTCTCTGTTCGTTAATTAATTAATCATATGCCATGTGTCGTATACCCGGGAGATTCTTAAGATTATTTGGCAGCCAGGCCAGGGATGTCCACAGGTGGTCTGCCGTTGCCCACCTCCATGCCATAACCCCTGGCATTCCTTGGAGGTCTTCTGAGATCTGACGGGATCGGTGTGGTGCCTGCGTGTGTGAAAGAAAGGAAGAGGGAAGACCTATTCGCTAGACTTGAGGTTTGTTGCATGCACCCCGTAGGACCTCAAAGCGTTCAGACCGGGGAGATCTGGATTCGAATCTCGACGTAGCCATGACAGTCAGGGGCTGATCCAAGCAAGTGGCCCGCCTCAATGTGCTCTTCCGCTCCAGTTAAAACGGGACAAAAATTAATATCCCGTGAATGATTTGGGGTTTAGACGGTGGTGGGTCTTTAGCTAACGTTGGAGTCGTAAACCGAGATAAGAATCCAGAGATAAGGATCAGAGTTTTGAAAAATGTAATCCAAGAGCTGGTTTGCTAGTCAGGCATGCAGCGGCCAAAATAGCCGCTGGAAAACCAGGCCCTCAAAAACGAGCAGAAAATGTTCTCTCTTTTTTTTTAATAGTGTGAGAATCACTCATTTTTGTTGCTGCAGAAGAAAATTTTACAATGTGCCCTGGATGCAGTTGGCATCATAAATAAAACCGAGGGATATACAACTGCATATCTTTAAAAAGAGAACATTTTTCCCCTCTTGGGTCAGCTGCTGCTTCAGTTTGTATCTGGGTCCTGAGGCTGCACAGATAATGAAAGCCAGACAGAATATGACTGAATTTCAGTGGGGGAGTTAAGCTCCAATTTGGCTGATGGAATTAATAGGATCCCAAAGGCCCTTGGCTTCTTTGTGGCCCCAGCTCTGGGGGCCCCAAGCTGGTGCCCAAAGCTGGCATAGTGCTTGCTAACATTTTATTTGGTGCACGCCAACTATTTTTGGAAAGTGGGCTGTACCAGGTGGGGTTTGGGGCCCAGAAAGGTTTCTGATTGGTTGTTGGTGATTTGGCTGTGCTGAGTTTTACAAATGTTGTTTTGTAAACAGCCGCAGCACAAGGAGCTTCAAGGTGTGACCGAGGGTAAGCTGTGGCAGTCATTTTTGTTCCTGGCTCCGCCTCCTGGGACCGCCATTTTGTGTCCGTCATTTTTGAGACTCCTGCCCGGTTGATCAGACATGTGCTGGAAACCTTGGAAAGGAATTTTTGGAAGCATGAGGACCCAATTGGATCAGGGTTGAGGAATAGTATTAATCATCCCCACAGAAGAGGCTTTGGGAATCTCTGTTTTTCCTGACGGGCTAAACTGAATGCAGTTTATCAGAATACCTAAAGGGACGAACTCAGAAATACCGGGAAATTCTGAGGGCGGAATTCCTTTTAACTGGAGATGCCGGGGATTGAACCTGGGACCTTCTGCCTGCCAAGCAGAGGCTCTGCCACTGAGCCAGGGTCTCAGGCCAAGGTCTTTCCCATCCCCTCCTGCCTGGTCCTTCTAACTGGAGATGCCGGGGATTGAACCTGGGACCTCCTGCCTGCCAAGCAGAGGCTCTGCCACTGAGCCAGGGTCTCAGGCCGAGGTCTTTCCCATCCCCTCCTGCCTGGTCCTTCTAACTGGAGATGCCGGGGATTGAACCTGGGACCTTCTGCCTGCCAAGCAGAGGCTCTGCCACTGAGCCAGGGTCTCAGGCCGAGGTCTTTCCCATCCCCTCCTGCCTGGTCCTTTTCACTGGACATGCTGCTGGGGATTGAACCTGGGACCTTCTGCCTGCCAAGCAGAGGCTCTGCCACTGAGCCAGGGTCTCAGGCCAAGGTCTTTCCCATCCCCTCCTGCCTGGTCCTTCTAACTAGAGGCCAGAGACTGAACCTGGGACCTTCTGCATTCACGATTTCCATATATAACAAAACCACATTTTAAACCCTTAAAATCCACCCCCTCCCAAACACACAACACTATAACAATTAACACCATTAAAATATGCAAGAAGCACAAACACATAAAAGCTTTGTTCACGGCAGGGTCACTGAGAGATCGGGAGACGAAACAAAATGGCTTCATCCGCTGGTGGGCAACGGAGACAGAATCGCTCAGAAGAATCTCCCTGGGGAGAAGTTAGTAGAGCTTTGGGGCCACCACCACGATGGCCCTTTTTCGACTCGCCCCCGGCCTGATCTGGCCTGATCTGAGAAGACGGGGGCCACCCGAAGCAGTATTAAGACTAAACTCTCTCCAAAGGAGATTCCCAGAAGACCACAAACTTGAAAATTTGTGACCCGCTGTCAGTCCCCCGAGCTGGGGATGCTGGGGATCGAACCCGTGACCTTCAGGCCCTCTGACAACGGGAAACGGCACATCTGTTTGTAAAGAACTTCTCCACCTTTTCATGAAACATCAAATCCCATACGAATGTGCGGAATGTGCTTCCCTGTTCAGCTCATGCAAGCGGAAGGAAGGTGTCTGGTGCCAAAATTGTACAGAATCCCGACAGACAGGAACAGTGTCCATTCATAGAGAATGAAAAATTTGGAGACCTTGCCTTACGGATGCCAACTCCCGGTTGGGGATTTGAGGGAAGAGGAGGGAGTCTGGGGGAGGAAGGGGTCATCGGTGGGGTCTAAGGCCCTAGATCCCACCCTCCCCAGCAGCCCTTTGCTCGGGGAGACCTGATCTCTGCCCTCTGCAAATCAGTTGTGATTCCAGGGAATCTCCAGGCTGTACCCGGAGGTTGGCAAGCCCGCCTCACCCAAGGCTTTGGAGTTGGGTTGCTCCCGCAAGGGCTCGGAGTCAGGAGCCAACTCTCCCTCCCCCCGGTAAGTTACCTGCTCAGAGGGTTACCTGGTCATCCATAGCCGGAACATCGGTCGAGAAACAGCTGGGGGAGGGGGGCTTCACCTCGCTCGATCCGGACCCCCAGATCTTTGCTGGAGAGCTGGACCCACCGTCAAGGAGAGGCCGTCTCCATCCCTCTCGGACTCGGGAGGTCTCTTTGGATCCTGGTGGCGCCTTCTGCCTGGGAGACTCCCACGGTGAGGGAGGCCAGTGGAGGGGCGGGCTCCGTTTGGGCTTCCCTCCTTCAGGGCAACACGGCTGGCGGAGCTTGGCCTTTGTCCAAAGACACGGGCTTGATGGTTAGGGAACTCACAGGCAGTGGAAGGAAAAAGAGGGTGGGTTGTTGGTGGGGGGTGAATGGCAGGCAAAGTGCTCATACAAGAAGAGATTTTTTTTTATACCCTGCTTTTCGCTACATGAAGGGAGTGCCAAAGTGGCTTACAAACACTTTCCCCCTCCTCTCCCCCCAACAGACGCCCAGTAAGGTCGGTGGGGCTGAGAGAGCTCTGAGGGAACTGCTCTGTGAAGACAGCTCTGTGAGAACTGTGGCTGGCCCAAGGCCACCCAGCTGGCAGCTTGTGGAGGAGTGGGGAAGGAGAGGAAGAGTTGGGTTTTCTACCTTGATTTTCTCTACTTGAACGAGTCTCAAAGCGGCTTACGATCGCCTTCCCTTTCCTCTCCCCACAACAGACATACTGTGAGTGAGATGGGGGTGAGAGAGCTCTGCAAGAGCTGCTCTGTGAGAACTACTAAGAGAACTGTGACCGGCTCAAGGGCACCCAGCTTGACTGCATGTGGAGGAGTGGGGAATCGAACCCCCTTCTCCAGATTAGAGTCTGCTGCTCTTAACCATGACGCCACCCTGGCGCTCAATATTATCAATATATTTGCTCAGTAATGTCACAATAATCTTTGCTCAGGAATATCCAGTCTTGGATTCCCAAGTGCTTCCGCCTCCCAGCTCTCCCCTCAGCTCTAACCATAGGAGACACTTCCTTCCGATGTTCGAGTTGGGAACTCTGGGTTGGGAAATCCCTGGGGGTGCAGCCTGCGGAAAGCAGGAGGTGGGGGTGGAACTTCCATGGGGTATAATGTCGTGGAGTCCCCCCCTCCCCCCGCAGCAGCCATTTTATCCGGGGGGGGGGAACTGATCTTTGTTGCCTGGAGATCCATTGTCCTTCTGGCAGATCTGCAGGCCCTTTCTGGAGATGAGCATTGCTGGTCTACACGGGAGCAGGTCTACAAAGTCTTTTCTCGAAAGCTGAGGACAGGCAGAAATTCAACACACGGAGTCTTCCCGTCACAGGTGAATTTCCAACTGCCACGGGGCTGGCACAGCATCTGTGCCGGGATGGGTGGGTGGGTGGTTGTGGCAAGCCTCAGCCCACTCAGGTAGAACCCAGGAGCCCTGGTGTGGGAATCCAAACCAGGCCCTGAAAGAGCCTTGGTCAAGATGGCCCAGGCTAGCTAGATCAGTACTGGACCTATTCTGCACACAATAGATAATGCACTTTCAATGCACTTTAGAAGTAGATTTTCCTGTTCTGCACAGGAAAACCCAGCTGCCAAAGCACACTGGAAGTGTATTATCCGGTGTGTGCGGAATGGGCCCTGGTTGGTATTTGGATGAGAGAGCACAGAGAAAGTTCGGGGTTGCTATGCAGAGGCAGAAAACGGCCAGCTACCTCTGCATATCTCTGGCCTAAAACAGGACAGCCCAGCCCAGCCCGACCTCATCCGATCTCAGAAGCTAGTGCTGGGATGGGAGACGACCAAGGCAGTGCAGGGTTGCTACGCAGAGGCAGGCCAGGGCAAACCCAGGAACTCCACCGCCCCCACACCGTCCCTCGGAAGGATTCCTTTTCCTCTTTGCTTGCAGCTTGCAATGGTTTCACATCACTTAGCACCTTATCAAGAAATGGGCTCTGGACCAGAGAGATGTTATCAGGGCTCCTGACCTAGAAATCTCACCTGCTCTCAGCTGGGAGAGAAATAGAAATTCTCTCTTCTGCAAGATGCGGGGGAGGGAATGGGTTCTCTTAAGAGTGCTAGCATGAGGGGCAGGCTTAGGGCTGCTTGGGAGGGGGGACCCTGTGGCCTTGGACCCCACTGAGGGTCAGGGATGCCAGCCTCCAGGTGGGGCCTGGGGATCCCCTGGAATTCCAGCTCCTCTCCAGACTGCAGAGATCAGTTCCCCTGGAGGAAAGGGCTGCTTGGGAGGGGGGACTCTGTGGCCTTGGACCCCACTGAGGGTCGGGGATGCCAGCCTCCAGGTGGGGCCTGGGGAACCCCCTGGAATTCCAGCTCCTTTCCAGACTGCAGAGCTCAGTTCCCCTGGAGGAAAGGGCTGCTTGGGAGGGGGGACTCTGTGGCCTTGGACCCCACTGAGGGTCAGGGATGCCAGCCTCCAGGTGGGGCCTGGGGATCCCCTGGAATTCCAGCTCCTCTCCAGACTGTAGAGATCAGTTCCCCTGGAGAAAAAGGCTGCTTAAGAGGGGGGACCCTGGGACCCCACTGAGGGTCAGGGATGCCAGCCTCTGATCCCTTTTTTCATTTTTTCCTCTCCTTCATTCTGCATGGTCTTCCTTTTCACTCGCTTTTATTTATATATTTTTTAATTTATTATATTTATATACCACCCTTCCCTGAGGCTCAGGGCAGTTTACACGGAACATTGAATACAGTACATTGAACTTAATTTTCATAACAATCCTAATCCTTATCCATTGTTGTTCCTCTATATATTTGTGAAACAGCCTAGCGGGTGGGACGTGTCCGGCTGTCCAAGTTAGCATAGGGCCAATCAGGGTGCAGCCAGCTTTGCCCTTATTGGCCCTTATTGGACCAGAATCTCAATACAGGGAAGTGTCTCTTTCTTGTGGCCACCTGGATGCAATGGCCCTGCCCCTGTGACTCCCGCCCTCCATCCCTGAACTCTATCTAGCCTCTTGGCTCTCAGACGCCTCAGTGCCTGGAGCCAGCAGCAGGTAAGGGGAGAGGGCCCTGAGCAAAGGGTCGTGGTGGAGGGCCTCCTAACGAGGGCCTCTTGGCCTGCTAGGCTGGGCCTGCTGACGAGGGCCTCCAGGCCTGTTGACTGCCTGCTAAGCAGCTCTGTCTGGGCCCTGCTAATGAGCTGCCCAGCTCCCACCCACCCCACTTGATCTGGCTGCAAGCTGCGGCCCAAAGCCACCTTAAGCTGCCTGGCCAGAGGCCAGGGGACGGGGCCCTTTCAAAGCCCGTTCTTAGGAACGGGCTTTGAAACTAGTAATATTAATAACTTTAACAGAGGAACTGATGCAAACACTGGAAGGGCTTTATGGGGAAAAGGGAGCAGGTGGCCTTTGGATGTTGCTGGTTTCACTTGGTCTCAACCGAATGCCTGGTGGAAGAGCTCACTTTTGCAGGCTCCGCAGAACTCGTTTAGCTTTGTCCCTTCACTCACTTGACAAGGCCTTGCGCGGAGATGCAGCTCTCTGCAGCTCTCTCCTGTGCAGACGACGCCCTCTTCCTCCCCTGCGCATGATGCCAGGCAAGCTGACCGCTTGTGATCCCGAAAACACTGGCGATAGCTTTTCTTCTCCCTCTTTTTGACTGCAAGCTGAACGGGAACTGGACCGACTTGGATCCCGGCCTGTTTCCTTTTGTTTCTTGGTTCCAGCTCCTTGTCTGGGCCAGACTCTGCTCCAATAGCCACGCGACATATCCCAACAGAACAGGAGGAAGACTTGGCTTCATTCCCCGCCTTTCTCCAAACGGCTTACGAGTCTCCCTCCCTTCCTCTCCCCCACAGGCACCCTGCGAGGGAGGTGGGGCCGAGGGAGTTCTAAGAGAACTGCTCTGCAAGAACAGTGCTAACAAGGCTGTGGGGAGCCCGAGGCCACCCAGCTGGCTGCAGGTGGAGGAGCAGGGAATCCAACCCGGCTAACCAGATGAGAAGCCGCCGCCCTTAACCACAGCGCTACGCGGATCGTCTTTGCCTGGAGGTTTGCGGTAATAACCTTCACCGTGCATTGTGGTCAGCCCCAGTCAGGCCGTGATCAGTGGGTTTCCCAAACCAAGAGCTGTCCATCATACCCTGCGTCTGGAAGCTGCCCTGAATCTCAGGGCATCTGACCACCATAGGGAGGAATGTGGGAAGAAGAAGGGTGTAGAAGCCAGAGTCCATCCGGAAAGCCGCCTGTTTTCCTCTGGGGGGGAGCTAATCGGAATCACCCAGAGCCGATTTGGGAGAGTAGGATATCTCCAGGTGTCCCCTGGAGGCTGGCAACCCCCTCCTGCCCACCTCCTCTCCTCCTCTCCTTTTATGGCCTTCTCGGCAGCTGGGGAGCTGGTGGCCCAGCCAGTATGTACTCTAAACTTCCTTCTGAGGACGCAAATTGTGTATACTAGGGCCGTGGCCAACTGGCACCGAGGACTGAGCTGGGGAATTTGGCCGAAAGGACGGCTCTCGCTCGTTCCTCCCGTTAACCCTTGCGCTGCGGAGCCCGCCTGCCCCGATTGGTTTTTGGTTCCACTCCTCTCCCATCTGTTGTGTTGCCAACAGCGGGAAGAAGGGGAAGGGGGGAAAGCCGTCTCCGGCCCCGTGTTGAGCCGGCTCGAGAACCCCAAGACCAGGTAATGCCTTCTGTCCATCGGTCACCATCCAGGGCCCCGATTCACAGCCGTTGGCTGTAGGGCTGGGAATTCAGAGACGTGGGTTTGAGTTGTCACCTTGGGGTGAGGAGCATGGGGAAGGCAGGTTATGGGGAGAAAACAGACCTCGGCAGGGTATAAAGGCGTAGAGTCCCCCCCTCCGAAGCAGCTGGTTTTCTCCAGGGGGGCTGATCAAGAGATCTCCAGGTTCTGTCTGGAGGTTGGCAATCAAGGGAAATCTGTTGGGTGTAGCCCCAACAGGCACTTCTAAAGTGTTTCTTTTTGGAGCCCCACCTTCTAAGATATGTAATGTCTAGGGATACCAATCTCAGATACTGTCTTATTCTGCATAGGGAGTGCATTACGCGTGTGTAAGAAAACAGCTCCAAAAAGAAACCCTAGAGAAGTATTGGGGTTTGGAGACCAAGACGTATGAAGAAAGGTTGGGGGAGCTTGGTCTGTTTAGCCTGGAGAGGAGATGACTGAGAGGGGATCTGAGAACCATCTTCAAGTATTTAAAAGGCTGCCCTGTAGAGGATGGAGCAGAGTTGTTCTCTCTTGCCCCGGAGGGACGGACCAGAACCAATGGGATGAAATTAATTCAAAAGAAATTCCGTCTCAACATCCGGAAGAAGTTCCTGACAGTTAGAGCAGTTTCTCAGTGGAACAGGCTTCCTCGGGAGGTGGTGGGTTCTCCATCTTTGGAAATTTTTAAACAGAGGCTGGAGAGCCATCTGACAGAGAGGCTGATTCTGTGAAGGCTCAAGGGGGTGGCAGGTGACAGAGGATGAGCGAGAGGGTTGGGAGTGTCCTGCAGAGTGCAGGGGGTTGGACTAGATGACCCATGAGGTCCCTTCCAACTGTATGATTCTATGATTCTGTAATTCTATTCGTTTGGGCTACACCAAACAGATCTCCCTTGACCACCCAGCTAAACTTCAGAATTGGTTTTAGATAGGAGTGCCTTGTATAATAATATTCACCACTGAGGAAGACCTGTGAGGGTCAAAATGCGTTTGGTCTGTTAGATCTGTATAGTTTTTACTTTGTTTTTAACATTAGATTGGTGCAGTTGAATAAATATTTGTTATCATTTTTTCATAGTGTTTTATAGCTCAACTTTTGAGTTCTTGAATTTGTTAAGGTTGGGTTTCTGTTCCCTTTTTGGTTTTGTGTTGGAGGCTGGCCATGCTGGGAGGGATATGGGAGGAACTGGCAACTGAGACAATCAGAGATCATAGAATCACAGAATCATAGAGTTGGAAGGGACCTCCTAGGTCATCTAGTCCAACCCCCCTGCACTATGCGGGACACTCACAACCCTCTCGCTCTTCCACTGTCACCTGCCACCCCCTTGAGCCTTCACAGAAACAGCCTCTCCGTCAGATGGCTCTCCAGCCTCTGCTTAAAAATCTCCAAAGATGGAGAACCCACCACCTCCCGAGGAAGCCTGTTCCACTGAGGAACCGCTCTGACTGTCAAGAACTTCTTCCGGATGTTTAGGTGGAATTTCTTTTGAATTAATTTCATCCCACTGGTTCTGGTCTGTCCCTCTGGGGCAAGAGAGAACAATTCTGCTCCATCCTCTATACGGCAGCCTTTTAAATACTTGAAAATGGCTATCAGATCCCCTCTCAGTCGCCTCCTCTCCAGGCTAAACAGACCAAGCTCCCCCAACCTTTCCTCCTATGTCTTGGTCTCCAAACCCCTCACCATCTTTGTTGTCCTCCTCTGGACATGCTCCAGTCTGTCTACATCCCTCTTCAAGTGGGGTGCCCAAAACTGAACACAGGACTCCAAGGGAGGCCGAACCAGAGCAGAGTAAAGCGGTACCATCACCTCCCATGATTTGGACATGATACTCCATTTGATACAGCCCAAAATCCCATTTGCCTTTTTAGCCACCGAGTCACCCTGCGGACTCATGTTCAATTTGTGTTCTACTAAGACTCCTATAGGTAGATGGACAGAGAAGTAAGTAAGGTGGATAAGATACCCTAATTTTCACTACCCACGGCAGTCTCAAAGTTGGCTTTCCATCACCTTCCCTTCCTCTCCCCACAACAGATACCCTGTGAGGGAAGTGGGGCCGAGAGAGCTCTGACAGAACTGCTGTGTGAGCTCTAACAGCCCAAGGTCACCCAGCTGGCTGCATGGAGAGGAGCAGGGAATCAAACCCGGCTCGCCAGCTTAGAAGCCGCCGCTCTTAACCACGCTGGCTTTCCAGGATGGCAGACATACTGGACAGGAAGATAAGAAGACAGGTAGATGGATAGAGGAGGAATTGATGAAATAGGTGGGGAGACAGACAAAGAAGAGCGATCAGGTAGGTGGATGGACAGAGAGAGAGAGAGAGAGAGAGAGAGAATACCTTCCACACGGATAATTTAAAATGCCTCCAAATGCTATGCGGACTTTTAAATTCTCCCAAATTTAGCCTCGGGCCTCGTCCAAAGGAGCTTGAATCCTGCATTCTGTTTTGGGTTTTCTAAAAGGCTTTGGCCTTTGCTTTGGACCGACATGGCTGCCAGCCCCTCCACCGCGGCCAAGATGCCCTCCCGGTGCCCTTTCCTGTGTCAGCCGGTGCCTGGCTTCGCTGGGCACCCGGAATGCCCGTTAAAACCATTTCCTCGTTTTCCAGTCGCGTAATCTCCGATTCATCTCACTCAGCGAGTGCAGAATCCCCCTGGGAGTGACCCCGCTTCTCACACCCGCCTCTCTAGGGGAGGGAGACGCTCCGAAGCACCGCAGGCTCGGCTCTCTGCGGACACGCCAGGGTCAGGAATGGGGGCACTGCCTGTCTCTTAGGGTTGCCAACCTCCAGGCAGGGCCTGGAGATATCACCACTGATCTCCATAGATCAGTTCCCCAGAGCAAAATGACTGCTTTGGACGGAGGGGTCTCTGGCTACGTATTCCACTGAAGACCCTCCTGCCCCAAACTCTGTCCTCTTCTAGGGATGCCAATCCCCAGGTGGGACCTGGGGATCCCCTGGAATTAATGCATCAGTAAATAATATGCAATTTAAATTATTTGTTTATTTTAAAAAGAGAAATAAAGGTGTAACAGAAATTTAGGAGGGATAGATACAGAAAGGAAAAGGGGTTTACACATATAATTATTCAGACTTTAACCGACTAATCAAATGTTCAAAAGTCAGGCAGACTCTCACCAGATGGCTGGTGTAGTGGTTAGGAGTGTGGACTTCTAATCTGGCAAGGTGGGTTGGATTCCGTGCTCCCCCCACATGCAGCCAGCTGGGTGACCTTGGGCACTGATAAAACTGTTCTGACCAAGCAGGAATCTCAGGGCTCTCTCAGCCTCACCCACCTCACAGGCTGTCTGTTGTGGGGAGAGGAAAGGGAAGGTGAATGTGAGCCGCTTTGAGACTCCCTCGGGGAGAGAAAAGCGGCATATAATATAAGAGCCAACTCTTCTTCTTCTGATGGCCAGTATGTCCCTTTGGAGCTTCCCCCAGTATCCTCCTCCTGTCCCCAACCTCTACAACAATCCTTTCTTCAGTTCTTATAGCCACTCTTTTCTGCAACTATATTATTATGTTCACCATTCGTATAGATCCCCTTTCACACCCCTCATTAGAACTAATATGCAATTGCCAAAGTCCGGAGACCAGTTGGAATTGTGGGTGATCTCCAGCCACTGCCTGGAGGCTGGCAACCCTGCCTTGCGCCTGTGTGGCCTCCCAACCCACCATTTCCGTTTTCGACTCCCAAAGAGATGCCCACGGGCGGCCACGCTTGGCTGGAACCTCGTGCTTGCCCCAGCAGGGAGCTCAGGCCTGGGAATGGGCCCGTTCCCTGGGAAGGCGGTCAACAGGGACCGATAATAAGGCCCTGATGCCCGAGATTAGGAGACACAAAACTGCCTGGCACCAAGTCAGAGCTGGATCGCCCGAAGCTCTAAGCGCTGGAGAGGGCGGAAGTGTAACAAATAACTGGCTGTTGCAAAATCCCTGCTTGCCTCTCGCTGGCTGGGAGGCCTCTCTTTGGCGGAGGCAGGACGCTTGAGCATAGCTGTTGAGATCGCGCATGCTGATTTTCGGAGCTGTGTTCCCGGACACTGAACAACCCCTGAATAGTTCAGAAAGCCAAGGATTTGGGCTAGGCTCCAACGAGCCCTGTTTTGTGGGACGGTCCCCCTTCTCTGCTCCGTTTCCTTAGCCAATGACTAGGCTAATATCTACCGTTTGGCAACGTTCAGCAAAAAGGTTGCAAAGGCAAGTCGCCCCTTTAGCACAGCGCATGACCTAGCTGAATCTGTCGACAAACCCAGAACAGCCCAGGTCTGAAGAACAACCCAGAATCTAAAACGAAACAAAAACCATTGATTTTTTTTTTAAACCCCAAATAATAGAATTGGTCCATCTACCTTTAGAAACAAATGTCTTCTGTAATGGCCATTGTGGAAACTACCACAGTATTGTCAGCCTTCAAGCCCTGGTTTCTGCCTGTAAAAAGCAAGATGAAGAAGAGCTATTTTCTTTTTATACCCAGCTTTTCACTACGCAAAAGAGTCTCAAAGTGGCTTACAGTCACCTTCCCTTCCTCCCGCTTTCTGTGAGGTAGGTAGGACTGAGAGAGCTCTGACAAGACTGCTGTGGGGGAACAGCTCTATCAGGACTGCGACTAGCCTAAGGTCACCCAGCTGGCTGTATGTGGCAGAGAGGGGAAATCAAACCCGGCTCACCAGGTTAGAAGCTGCTGCTCTTAACCACGACACCTACCTGACTCAAGATGAGATTGTGGAGCTTGCTAGGAGGAGGGAAAGAGGAAATGGGGTGGGGAGGGAAATGTAAGGGGAGAATTAAGAGCCTCCTGAAAGTTCTTACAGGTTCCCCACCATGCAACTGGGTCCAGCTACAGAGGAGCGTTTTGGAAGGTAGGGGACTGGAGAACTGTCTCATGCCAAAGTTCTTGCACGTTTCACTGAACTTACAATCTGTTGTAAGTCCAGGTTCACCACTTAACCTCTGTGCTCAGCTGCATCCATCTGCTTGTATGATTCTGTCTCTCAGAAGGTTGCCCAAGAGTCTTTTAACTGAAATTGTCTTGCGGGTTCTGATCCCCAGTTCACCCTATTGAACCCACATGGGCCGAGGTTATTTCGGTTGCCCCGACCCAGCCTAGCCCAAGATGCCCTTTTAAAAGGATCAAAACAATGAATCAGTCTAATACAGGCCAAGCTGTAAGTCTCCAGATCTCTGTGGAGTACAGTTCAGCTGGCAGGGGCTCATGGGAATTGTAGTCCATGGACATCTGGAGAGCTCTGGTTTAACTGCAAGTTGGGCTGATTCACTGACTGGGGCTATTTTGAATTGGGGAGAATAAATTCTAAGTTGGAAGAAAAGATATACAGGGCGAATTTTTAGAGACTGTTTTGGTTTCCAGAATGCAAACAGCGGATGTTTTATGTGCGTGTGTGTGTGTGTCTGTGTTATTATACTGTAAGCTTTTTTCAGTATCTCAGCTCGTCAATATGCAAATCTATTAAAATGTTAATCGGTAATTTAAAAGGCAAGTGACGAATCAGCTAAGGAGCCTTGAATTGCTCGCCAGCCTTAATTAAAGCAGTAATGCTGCTGGATAATACCCTCGGATTTGACTGCATCCCGGGATATGGTTTCGGGATTAATCTCAGGGGGGTTATTCGTATTAGTCTATTGGCACAAAAGCAACGACGGCTCCCGGCGCCAATGGGTGGAGCGTGACTGAAGATTCCAGAGACCGGGTGTCCTTTTCGCTCCTCGGGTTCATGAGCAGTAGCAGAGGGATGGATTTTGCCTTTAGTTTTAGGGTCGCCAACTCTGGGTTGGGAGAGACCTGGAGATTTGGAGGAAGGCCCGGAGAGGGCAGGAGCTAGAAGTTGGCTGCCACAGAGTGTCACATATTATAGGGTTGCCAGCCCTGGGTCAGGAAACTTTTGGAGATTTTGGGGAGGGGCGAGCCCGGGGAGGGCAGGGGGAGGACCTCACCTGGGTGGTGTGATTTGATATTAGCCAATCAATCATGTCCGACTCTTGGCGATCCTGTGGCTCAATTATCGCCGTGATTTTCGATCTTGCACGTCTTCTTTTAGTTGTATAATATTCTGGCCGGTTGATTCTTGATTTTGTCTAACCACCGCATTCTTTGTCGGCCTGGTTTCCTTTTACCACTGACCGGTCCTAGCATAATTGCTTTCTCCTTTAAGTCGGATTGCGTGATAAGGCCCAAGCAAGCAGACTGGAGTTCAGTGATTTTGCCTCCCAGCGATAGATCAGGCTTTACGCCCTGTAGTATTTCCTCAGCTGGGTACGATACCATTTGATTTATTTGATTTATTTGATATGTAGGCCACCCCTCCCTGGGGTGGCGCACAACCATGCCGTGGGGTCAAAGCAGCCATTTTATTTCAGGGAAATGATCTCCCTGAGTTCCTTTGATTATATCCATACTCTAGAAAAGGAAGGCCACAACAAACCTGTTAGCCTGGACAATCTCCCCTGGTTTCTTTCAAGATTACAGCTCTCAGGTTTCGTTAGAGGAGCCCCTGATGCCTCCCCTCACGCCTGCCTGCTTCCCCTTCCCCTTTCGGAGAGCCCTTCCAGGTCTCCATAATATGCTTTCCTTCTGGCAGCAGGATCCCCAAGGGCATCTGATAGCTCTATATTTTTTCACTTACTGCTTCGTCCCTGGAGGGAGATTTTGTTCAGTGAATGGTTACCGAGATGCCCCGGTTTGTGGTCTAATTAACGGGCGTCTGCTTGGAGCGAACTTCCGACTTCACGGTCCGTAAAAGCAGCTAGGAAAACGCCGTTCAAATAACGCAACCCGGATTTGTTCTCCTTTTCTCCTGCTTTCCAGCTCTTTCTGTTTGGAGCTTCGAGACACGAAGCAAAGCCCGGGAAGAACTAGAAGGCTGCTTTCTGGTGTTTTTAAAGCTGGTGAGGGGATAAATGGGGGTTGCCAACCTCCAGGAGGGGCCTAGAGGTTTCCCAGAATAAAAATGGATCTCCGAAAAACAGAGAACAGTTCTTCGATAATAATAACCCACAATCCTCTCTCTCAGAGTCCCCCCTAATCAGCTGCCCTTTTCTCCAGGGGGACTGAGCTCTGCAGTCTGGAGAGGAGCTGTAATTCTAGGGGATCCCCAGGCCCCACCTGGAGGCTGGCATCCCTGACCCTCAGTGGGGTCCAAGGCCACAGAGTCCCCCTCCCAAGCAGCCCTTTCCTCCAGGGGAACTGATCTCTGCAGTCTGGAGAGGAGCTGGAATTCCAGGGGATCCCCAGGCCCCACCTGGAGGCTGGCATCCCTGACCCTCAGTGGGGTCCAAGGCCAGAGTCCCCCCTCCCAAGCAGCCCTTTCCTCCAGGGGAACTGAGCTCTGCAGTCTGGAGAGGAGCTGGAATTCCAGGGGATCCCCAGGCCCCACCTGGAGGCTGGCATCCCTGACCCTCAGTGGGGTCCAAGGCCACAGAGTCCCCCTCCCAAGCAGCCCTTTCCTCCAGGGGAACTGATCTCTGCAGTCTGGAGAGGAGCTGGAATTCCGGGGGATCCCCAGGCCCCACCTGGAGGCTGGCATCCCTGACCCTCAGTGGGGTCCAAGGCCACAGAGTCCCCCCTCCCAAGCAGCCCTTTCCTCCAGGGGAACTGATCTCTGCAGCCTGGAGAGAAGCTGCAATTCCGGGGCTCCCCTGAAGGCTGGCGTCCCTCTGCATGGGGGCCGATCTCTGTCATTCCGGGCCCCCTCCAGGAGCTCGCCATCCGTCTCCCTCGAGCGCAGAGCTAAAGGAACGAACCGTCCCGGGAGGAGCGGGGCGGGCTCTGCTTGGGAAGCGCTGCAAACGAGCTCCGTCTTCCCCCCGATGACCGCCAGGCGGCAGCATCGGCCAGCAGCCAGAGCCGGGGAAGGGTGTGGCCGTGTGGCTTTCGCAGCACCAGCCGCCCCCCCCCCCTCCCCGCATCTTTGCTCCAGCAGACACCCCCCCCCCCCGCATGACATAATCCGACTCAGGGAGGGTGGCCTGCAAAGACCCCGCCCCACTGGACCGAGCCGGGAAGGGGGCTTGGAAGGGGGCTGGCAGACCCCAGGGAGCCACCGCATCCTGTGGGGTGAGGGGGGGGACAGTGGTGCAGCCAGGGGGGAGAGGGTACCGTGGAGCATTGGCCAACCTGTGCGCCACGTTCTCAGGGATGCTCAGAAGGGGAGCAGGAGCAGATGGGAAGGTTGACTCAGGCAGGACTCAGGGGGCACAGACTGCGGTGTGGCCCCCCCTCCCAGCCTCCCCCCACTGCTGGAGGGCCTTTGTTGTCATGCCTTGAAAAAGAGAGAGGGAGAGAAAGAGAGCAGGGTGTCTGGGGAGGTGGCTTTGATTCCCTGCTCTTCCTCCACAGCCAGCGAGCTGGGTGACACTTCTCACAGAGCTGTTCTAGTAGAGCTGTTCTCTCCGAGCTCTCTCACAAGCTGCCTGTCCTGGGAAGAAGAAGAAGAGTTGGTTCTTTACGTGCCGCTTTTCTCTACCCGAAGGAGGCTCAAAGAGGCTTACGGACACCTTTCCCTTCCTCTCCCCACAACAGACAACCTGCAAGGTAGGTGGGGATGAGGGAGTTCTAAGAGAACTGTTCTGCCAGAAGAGCTCTGGGAGAACTGTGACTGGCCCAAGGTCACCCAGCTGGCTGCATGTGGAGTGGCGGTGGCTTTTTAACCGTGACAGCAGCTACCACTGTGAAACCTCTAATCCCCATCTTGCCTGGGGCACAGAAACCCACACTGGGCATCTAAATCTGGTCTACACAGAATTCCTTCCTCACCCTCCTTAGTTTAGGCAGAATTAATTTATAACAGTTTTGCTGTGGCCAGTTTTTCTGTATTTCGTTTCCCCTGTCTTGAGAAACTGTGCCACAGAAAAAAACCCTCCGTAGTTGGCCGGATAACATCCCCCCTTCCCGTTCCATTCTTTTTTCCAGGAAAATATCTGCAAAGATGCTTGTTCATTCATCCCCTTATCTTGAAATAGATGCCCTCCCCGAAGTACAGCGGGCGATTTAGAGTCCAAAGTCTCCACACTATAAAAACATCAATATAACAGAGTTTCCGAGCCAGCCGTTTATCAATATGCCACCCTGTCCTCTCTTCTGGACAGCTTCATGGCTTCTATTTACTATTCACTTTATTTAGATCACTCTTCACAACCCTGCGGGGACCCAAAGCGGCTTCCTGGCTTTTGCCTCTTCTCTGTTTTCTCCTCACAACCACCCTGCGAGGTAGGACAGGCGGAGAATACAAGTGATTGGCTCAAGGACACCTGGTCAGCGTGGTGACAGCCAATAAGGCGCTGTGGTTGAGAGTGGTGACCTCTGATCTGGAGAACTGGGTTCTGTTCCCTGCTCCTCCACAGGCAGCCAGCTGGGCCGGTTACAGTTCTCTTAGAGCTGTTCTCACGGAGCAGTTCTCTCAGAGCTCCCTCAGCCCCACCTCCCTCACAGGGTGTCTGTTGCAGGGAGAAGAAGGGAATGGTGATTGTAAGATTTTTGGACTCCTTCACTGGGGGACATCTAAGCTGTGGCAACCAGGGTACATGCCCAGGGCACTACTTGATGGGGGGGGGGGGTGGCTGATGGGTAGGGTTGCCAGGTTCCACCCCTCTGGCCACTAGCAAGGGATGTTTTGTTTTTGCCAGTTTTAGGTTCGAGGACTCACCTGGAGGTGGACACCCACCATGCCCCTGCTTCCTCTGGGCGCCAAATAGAAGAAGAGTTGGTTTTTATACCCCGCTTTTCACTGCCCGAAGGAGTCTCAAAGCAGCTGACAACCGCCTGCCCTTCCTCTCCCTACAACAGACACCCTGCGAGGCGGGGTGGGGGGGGAGAGCTCTGACAGGACTGCTCTGTGAGAACAGGTCTGACAGGACTGTTACTGTCCCAATGTCACCCAGCTGGCTGTGTGCAGAGGAGCAGGGAATCAAACTTGCCAACTTTAACCACCACACAATGCTTGGCTAGAGACACCAGGGCTTCTCCGGTAGTAGTGAAAAGAGGTGTATGCAAAACCAGCTCTTTCTTTCTTTCTTTCTTTCTTTCTTTCTTTCTTTCTTTCTTTCTTTCTTTCTTTCTTTCTTTCTTTCTTTCTTTCTTTCTTTCTTTCTTTCTTTCTTTCTCTTTTTTTCTCTTTTTTTCTCTTTCTCTTTCTCTTTCTCTTTTTCTTTCTCTTTTTCTTTCTCTTTCTCTTTCTCTTTCTCTTTTTCTTTCTCTTTCTCTTCTTCTTCTTCTTCTTCTTCTTCTTCTTCTTCTTCTTCTTCTTCTTCTTCTTCTTCTTCTTCTTCGGGCTCCCGTCTTACCGTCGCTCCTTGGCCCGTCGAGAGGTAGAGCATCCCTGGGCCCGTTCCCAACCCTCAGGGCCTGCGGCTTGTGCTCGCCGTCTTCCTTCCTTCCACCCGTCCCTTCCCTGTCAAGCCAGTGTGGCTGCAGCCGGTGCCGGGAGGCACTGGCGAGCGGTGGGAGTTTTCTGAGCAACTAGGCCCGTCAGATCGGATTAGCGCCTCGTGCCGGCCAGGCTGGGACACCCGCCGGGCAGGCAGGGAGAAGCCCAGCTGGGGAGAGTCGCTCTTCATCAGCCCAAGACAGCTTGTCCCAGGATTAGAGTTGGCACGGTGCACCGTCCTGTACCCTGCCGTGGATGGGGAGGAAAAGGAATAACTTTCCGGGTTTGTGTGTGTGTGTTTGTGTGTGTGTGTGTGTGGAAGAGATTGATTCAACAGCGCCCATCTGCACATGCCACACAGCGCCCATGCCGACGGTGAATGCTTGGTGCTCCTGATGGAAGAGGTTGGCAGGCCCCGTTGTATCGAAGGCCGCAGAGGCGGAACAGGTTGGCAGAAAGAGCGGTGCAGCACCTTGGCAGCACCTCCCACGCTGTCTCAGTCTTTCTGGCACGGATGGTTTTGTTTCTGAGGGCCTGGGCCAGTTTCTGAGGCCAATTTGGGACGGTCCTCCCCCCCCCCCACCCACTAGGATCTGAGAAGGGAAACTTTCAGGCTTGGGCAGAAAATAAGACCTTTGCCATCAAATGGCAAAGAATCCCAAACAGGCCCGAAACCCGGGATTGATGAAACAAACATAAAAGCATTCTGGCTTCTAGACTTCTGGGAGGGCTTCTGGAGTTCTGGCCCCAGTGATGGACCTCCTGAGGGCCCCTGGGTTTTGGCCCTTGTGTGACACAGTGGGTTGGACTGGAGGGGCTATTGGCCTGATCCAACATGGCTTCTCTTCTTATGTCTGGGGCTCTGTCTTCTTGGTGGTTGGGGGGGGGGGCACAGTGGAGGTCTTCTGGGGTTCTGGCCCCAGTGGTGGACCTCCTGAGGCCCCTGGGTTTTGGCCTCTGTGTGCTGCAGAGAGTTGGACTGGATGGGCTATTGGCCTGATCCAACATGGCTTCTCTTCTGTCCTTATGTCTGGGGTAGGGATACTTCTTGGTGCTTGGGGGGCCACAGTGGGAGGGCTTCTGGAGTTCTGGTCCTGCTGGGGGACCTCCTGATGGCTCCTGGGTTTTGGCCACTGTGTGCCTCAGAGCGTTGGACTAAAGGGGCCACCGTCTTCTCTTACATTCTTATATCTGGGGCAGGGATGTTCTGTCTTCCTGGTGCTTAGGGGGCCACAGTGAGCAGGCTTCTGGAGTTCTGGTGGACCTCCTGATGGCCCCTGGGTTGTGACGGGCCCCTGGCTTGACCCTACCAAATGGGCACTTTCCTACTGCCGTTTCCAAGGAATCGCACAATGGTACGTGTCGGTCCTTTGCACACACGCCATCTGTGTGTGCAATTTATGTGGGCTCACAAAAATGCTTCTCTCGCAGGCGACAATTTTTGAACTTGACCCATCTTATCGGCCCCCCTGCTGGAGCGGCCCATTTTTGTGTGTGCGCCCGACGAAGACCACCTACTGCGTTTCTGACAGGAAGGACTGGAATAAAACTTCCCAATTCATAATACACTCTCTTATTTGCCCGCCGCCATTAAATCTGACAGTTCTCGTGATGAGAAAAACAATATCAGTTTGGCAGACATGCATTTGAGCGTTTCGCATGCAAGCGTGGATGAACAAGAGAATCCCTTCCTCCCTAAATTGTTTCAGTTGTAGAAAAGGGGAGGGGGGAAGAGGGGAAAAAAAAACCTTTCAGTGTTTCCATCCTCGTGAAGTTATCAAGGGCAGGGAAAGGGGCTGCTGTTTGCAGAGCAGGAAGAAGAAGAAGAAGAGTTGGCTCTTATATGCCGCTTTTCCCTACCCGAAGGAGGCTCAAAGCGGCTTACAATCCCCTTCCCTTTCCTCTCCCCACAACAGACACCCTGTGGGGTGGGTAAGGCTGAGAGAGCCCTAATATTCCTGCTCGGTCAGAACAGTTTTATCAGTGCCGTGACTAGCCCAAGGTCACCCAGCTGGTTGCATGTGGGGGAGCGGGGAATCGAACCGGGCATGCCAGATTAGAAGTCCGCACTCCTAACCACGGCACCAAAAGGATCCTTCCGCAGCCGTCCTCAGCAGCGTTGCACCCTGCTCCTCCACAGAAGGCGACGGGGGTAGAAGGGTGTCACTTTGATCAGGGGTGAGAACCTGAGAACTTAAGAAGAGCCCTGCTTGATCAGTCCCGTGGCTGATTATAGGGGTTTTGGCCACTGTGTGACACCGAGGGCCTTTCCGCACGCCATAAACTTAGCGTGTTACTCACCCCCTCAGTGGCTGCCACGCAAGGAAGGAAATCCTGACCTGGGGACGGAACTGAACGTTTCCTTTTCCTTCCAACCCTTTTCCTTAGAATGTGGGAAGCCAGTCACAAGGCCTCGCTCGCTCGCTGAGGTCCTGTCTACTTTCTGATCAACTTGATCTGCATCAAGTGAAGTTCCGGCTTTGGGGGGTGCCACGGTGCCCGTGGGCACCGCGTCGGGGAACCCTCCCCCAGGCCCTCCCAGCTCTCTTTGCCAGTCCTTTGCCTTTCAGAGCAGCTGTCCACGTGGCCACTCGGCCATTTCCTCTCCCCACTTTGCTGTATTTCAGTGCCAGGAAGAGATTCACCTGCCACATTTCTCCGAGCCAGGCTGCTTTTAAAAGCCCAGGAACAGAGCCAGGGAAGCATTGGCAGGCCGCTCCATGGCCTTGTGTCGGAGTCAGCGCCTGCCAGGGACGGATGTCCTTCTCAACCCCCCCCCCCCCCATCCCCACAGCCCCCCGGAGCTGTCAGCTTGGCCCGACTGATGCTGAGGACATTAGCCTGCGGCCGGCCGGCCAGTAAGTGGCTCCAAGCCGAGGGCTTGTCTGTGCTAGACGCACTTTGCCGGGCGACGCCTCGGGAGGGCGGATGAATTATTTAGGCCGCATCCTTCCCTCCCCAGCTTCAGAGCTGCCCTGGACCTCGAGCGTGTCCCCCTCCCCCAAGCCCAGGCCTGGCCCCTTCCCTCTGGGCATCGCTGCGGGGGGGGGGGGGGGCGCAGAGAGGAGGCGTCCCTGGAGTGGGGGCCTGCTTGGACTGGGGTGAGGCGTCCCCCGTCCCCTCGCTTTTTCCTAAGCCAGGGATTCCGGCGCTCGGAAATGAATCATGAACGTGCATGCTAGCTCCTTCCAGGGCGATGGAGAGAGAATTCATCCTTCGAGCGGGACGGAAGAGCAGCCGGCTCTGAAGAAGGGCTCCGTGGCCAGCACTACGTGGGGAGAAATCCTGGAGGGTTGTTGGGGGTTTTTTGCGTGGGGGGTGGGATTTGGGGGAGGAAAGGGTCCTCAGCGGACCTGCCCTCCAAGGCAGCCATATTTTGCTGATCAATGTCATCTGGAGATGAGCTGGAATTCAGAATCTTAGAATCATAGAGTTGGAAGGGGCCATACAGGCCATCTAGTCCAGGGGTGGTCAACCTGTGGTCCTCCAGATGTTCATGGACTACAATTCCCACGAGCCCCTGCCAGCATTTGCTAGATCCAAAAAGCCCGCTTGTTCTACATTGAGCTATAGAATGACCAGGCCCAGAAACCTGGATCCCTTTAAAACCTCCTGGTTCGGAATGCAATATTTGGATTCAGTTCGTTCTCGCCCTCTGTCCTTGTCGTGGGAAGGCCCCTTATCGTACCCCAATTATCGGACCAGCTCTGGTTCCTTCGAGCGCAGCCTGAACGGCAGAAACCTGCCAGAGATCTCATTCCTGGCATGCGGTGGAGCTATTCTTGCATGCACGGCGCATGCTGCTGTGGAAAGGACAGGGCTTGGTACAAATGTTGGTCAACCGAGTCACCCATGCGCACACGCACCCCGCTGAGACTGTCAAGGAGTCCTCCGTCTCCCCCGTGGAAGGATGCTGCGGGTGCTTCTTTTGCAAAGTCCTACAACGATCTTCTGTGCCAGGCGACAGGGCGGGAGCTGGAGGGTGGGGTGGGTGGGAGGGGGCCGGGGAGGTGTGTGCGCGCTTCCTGCTGGGGCACAAGGAGGCTTGCAGCTGGTGCCGCCTGCGCGTCCAAGAGCATCTTCATCAGGACATGGCAGCCGCTGACAGCTCCGCGAGCATCTCCCGCCGCTCCGGCTGTCTGGCCGTTGAAGGGCGGGTGAAGAACGGGTCTCAGCTGTGGCTCGAGAATCTGTCCCCACCCGTCTCTGGCAGGTCCCACCCGTCCCTCCGGGGCCTGTGACGGAGCCACCTGGTCAAAACTCATTCCCCTAAAGCCTCAAGGTTAGATGTGCTAAGGAGAAAGAGCTAATCTCTGGCCTCCAGATTAGCCCTCCTGCTGCCCTTCCCCGAGTGACTCTGACTAGCCTCATCTCATTGGAACTGGGAAGCTGAGCAGGGTCAGCATGAGGATGGGAGACCCCCAACCATATCCAGGGTTGCTGTGCAGAGGCAGGAAACGGTAAACCACCTCTGTTTTCTCTTGTCTTGGACCTGAGAGGCTAGCCAAATCTCCGCAGATATGGGAAGCTAAGTAGGGTCAGCCTTGGCTAGCATGTGGGTGGGAGACCACCAGAGACGTCCTGGGTTGATGAGCAGAGGCAGCCAACGCCCTCTGCTCTTTTCCCTTCGATGGGGCTCTCTCAACCAGGGTTTTGTGAAACCCTGGAGTTTCTGGATGGCCCTGGGAAGGTTTCCCAAATGGGTGGAATTTAATTTATCAGTTCATTTGTGAGAAGGTACGAGGATGGGACCAAAGAGGTGCTTTGGAGCTGGACTCTATGGGGTGATCCACTAATGAGGTTCTTCCCCAAAATCCCACCGTCCCAAGGCTCCACTCGCCCCCCAATCTCGAGATAGTTTCCCACCCTATCACAGCCCCCTAGGTCTGAGAGCCAGCGTGGTGTTGTGGTTAAGAGCAGCAGCCTCTGATCTGGAGAACCGGGTTTGATTCCCTACTGTTCCTCCACGTGCAGCCAGCTGGGTGACCTTGGGCCAGGCACAGTTCTCTTAGAACCATTCTCACAGAGCAGTTCTCTTAGAGCTTTTTCAGTCCCACCAACCACACTGGGAATCTGTTGTGGGGAGGGGAAGGGAAGGTGATTGGAAGCCACTTTGAGACTCCTTCGGGTGGAGAAAAGCGGCATCTAAGAACCAGCTCTTCTTCTTCAGTAAGGGCTCTCTCAGCCTCACCCACCTGACAGGGGGTCTGTTGTGGGGAGAGGAAGGGAAGGCCATAGTAAGCCACTGAGACTCCTTTGGGTAGAGAAAAGCGGCATGTAAGAACCAACTCTTCTTGTCGGTTCCTCTTGTTTTGAGAACTGTGAGGCCTCTGGAAAATTCAGTCGAATCTCTGATTCCGGAAGTGTCGAATCACGAGAGGAAGACAGCCAGAGAGAACATCAATTCCCCCATCAAACCACTTCCCCTCTGCTGTTAATCGCAGCCATATTTCGCCAGGGTTACCCACAGGAATTAAAGGCTGTTGTGACTTGAGGGGCTGGGCAGATAAATCAAAAAGGTTGTTTTCATGGCTCCCATCTGGGGCCTGTTTCAAACAGGGTGCAGGTGGGAAGAAAGAGCTTATCCCTGCATTTAGCATCTTCATAGAGAAGGGGTTGTGGCTCAGTGGCAGAGCCTCTGCTTGGCAGGCAGAAGGTCCCAGGTTCAATCCCCGGCATCTCCAGTTAAAAGGACCAGGCAGGAGGGGATGGGAAAGACCTTGGCCTGAGACCCTGGCTCAGTGGCAGAGCCTCTGCTTGGCAGGCAGAAGGTCCCAGGTTCATTCCCCGGCATCTCCAGTTAAAAGGACCAGGCAGGAGGGGATGGGAAAGACCTTGGCCTGAGACCCTGGCTCAGTGGCAGAGCCTCTGCTTGGCAGGCAGAAGGTCCCAGGTTCATTCCCCGGCATCTCCAGTTAAAAGGACCAGGCAGGAGGGGATGGGAAAGACCTTGGCCTGAGACCCTGGCTCAGGGGCAGAGCCTCTGCTTGGCAGGCAGAAGGTCCCAGGTTCAATCCCCGGCATCTCCAGTTAAAAGGACCAGGCAGGAGGGGATGGGAAAGACCTTGGCCTGAGACCCTGGCTCAGTGGCAGAGCCTCTGCTTGGCAGGCAGAAGGTCCCAGGTTCAATCCCCGGCATCTCCAGTTAGAAGGACCAGGCAGGAGGGGATGGGAAAGACCTTGGCCTGAGACCCTGGCTCAGGGGCAGAGCCTCTGCTTGGCAGGCAGAAGGTCCCAGGTTCAATCCCCGGCATCTCCAGTTAAAAGGACCAGGCAGGAGGGGATGGGAAAGACCTTGGCCTGAGACCCTGGCTCAGTGGCAGAGCCTCTGCTTGGCAGGCAGGAGGTCCCAGGTCCAATCCCTAGAAGCATCTCCAGTGAAAGTTCTTTCCCATCCCCTCCTGCCTGGTCCTTCTAACTGGAGATGCCGGGGATTGAACTTGGAACCTTCTGCACTCCAAGCAAATGTTCTACCAGTGAGCCAAGATTGGATTGCAAAGTCTGTATTCCAAAATAGTTGGAGATTTTGGGGTTGGAGTCTGAGGGTTTGGGAGGGCACAGACCTCAGCTCAGCGTAATGAACATAAAAGCATCAGGAGAGCCCTGCTGGATCAGAGCGGTGGTCCATCTAGTCCACCCTCCTGTCTCACACAGGGGCCAACCAGTTCCTCTGGAGAGCCAGCAAAAGGGCATAGAGATCAAGGCCTTCTCCTGATGTTATCTCTTGGCTTTGGAAACCAAAGGTTTAGTGCTTTTCAATGTGGAGGTTCCCCTCAGCCTCCAGGGCTACTAGTCATTGATAGACCTCCTCCGTGAATCTGTCTAATATCCTTTTTGAAGTTGTTTATTTCTGTGGCCATCACTACATCATCTGGCAGAGAATGCCACTTTTCAATCACATTCTGTTTAAAGAAGTCCATATCATCCCCCCTCCAAAGTAGCCGTATTCTCCAGGGGAACTGATCTCTATTGTCTGGAAATTCATTTTAATCTTGGGTGATATCCAGCCACCACCTTGAAATTGGTTAGTAAGCCATGACTCCTCCCCCTTCCTATTTTAACGGCTGCAGGTTTGGGGGGGGGGCAAAGGTTTGCTGTCCTTCCTTCCTTCCTTCCTTCCTTCCTTCCTTCCTTCCTTCCTTCCTTCCTTCCTTCCTTCCTTCCTTCCTTCCTTCCTTCCTTCCTTCCTTCCTTCTCATTCCGCTCCAATTTCTTTCTTTCTTTCTTTCTTTCTTTCTTTCTTTCTTTCTTTCTTTCTTTCTTTCTTTCTTTCTTTCTTTCTTTCTTTCTTTCTTTCTTTCTTTCTTTCTTTCTTTCTTTCTTTCTTTCTTTCTTTCTTTCTTCCTTCCTTCCTTCCTTCCTTCCTCCCTCCCTCCCTCCCTCCCTCCCTCCCTCCCTCCCTCCCTCAAATTTTAGCAGGGAAATTCTCCAGGGCTGTCCCGGGATTGCAGATTAATATGTAAATGACAGCTTAGATTTGGAAACGGAACGTACCGTCATCCTGCAGGGTTAAGGTCAGGGTTCGATGCCTCCGACTTCTCTGGTGCGCAGCAGAAAAGGGCATTCATGCCGTGGCAAGGATATAATCGGGGCCGTGCGCCAAAACATGAAAGCGCTGTGACAGCTATAATTAATCAAGAGGGCTTTTAGCACAATTTTTTCCATGACTTTTGCAAGCCAGTGGGAAAGATAAAATGACATCATGAGCCAAATGAACCCTGTTTCATCAATACGGTTTCCGGTTGGTTGTTACGGGTGCCAACCCCCAGGCTGCAGTGGGTGAATTACAACTATTACAATTTTATTTATTTATTTAGATTTTTATGCCGCCCTTCCATACGGCCCTGGGCGGTTTACATAGAACACCTTAGAGAAATTACATAAAACATGATAACAACATAAGAAGGAGGGTTGGACTAGATGACCCATGAGGTCCCTTCCGACTCTATTATTCTATGATTCTATAACAATCATGTCAACCAGAACAATAATAAACAGGAGCAGGATTACTGACACAGCCTTGCGTAAGTCAGATTGTTTGGGCATGGAAGGGGGCGTCTGGGGGGGGGGAGGTCAGTGGATTTTTGGGGGCTGGTCGGCCTCAACGAAATGCCTGGTGGAGGAGCTCCCTTTTGCAGGCCCTGCAGAATTGTGGGAGTTTGGGCAGGGCCCTGATCTCCTCTGGGAGCTCGTCCCACCGGGGAGGGGGCAGGACCAAGAAGGATCTGGCCCTGGTTGAGGTCTGCCATGCTTCTCTGGGGCCGCAGCCAGTTGGAGGTGGCAGAGCGTAAGGCTCTTTGGGGGGGTTACAGGCAGGGAGGCGGTCTCTCAGGTACACTGGGCCCAGATCGTGTATGGCCTTGAAGGTGATTACCAGAACCTTAAGCTTAATCTGGAATTCAACTGGGAGCCAGCCAAGTTGTCGGAGTGCCGGCCAGATGTGGGATCTCCACGGTGTTTTCGTGAGAATCCTGGCCGCAGCATTCTGCACCAGTTGTAGTTTCCGGATCAAGGATGAGGAGTATCCTGCGTAGAGCGAGTTGCTGAAGTCCAGTCTGGTGGTGACCATCGCACGGATCACTGTGGCTAGGTGCTCTGGGGCCAGGTAGGTACCTAGTAGCTTGGCTTGGCAGAGGTGGTAAAATGCCAGCCGCGCTGCCTTTGTGACTTGGGCTTCCATTGTAAGGGAAGCGTCTGGGATCACGCCCAGTTCCTGGCAGAGTGAGTCGCTAGGAGCTGCACACCTTCCTCCCCTGGTCCCTTCCTACCCAACCACAGGACCTCCGACTTTGCAGGGCTGAGCTTCAGACGACTCTGCTTGATCCATCTCATCACTGCTTCCAGGCATCTGGCTACAGATTCTAGGAGGAGAATCAGGGCGGTCATCCATCAGGAGGAAGAGTTGGGTGTCATCTGCGTATTGGTGGCAACCCAGCCCAAATCTCCACACCAGCTGAGCAAGAGAGCGCATGAAGATGTTAAAGCAGATAGAAGAGGAGTGCTCCTTGTGGGACCACATGTGAGCTGATGAGAGTCAGATTATCTCTCTCCGCAACCTTGGAGGAAGGAAATCAGCCAACCCTGGAGGAAGGAAATTGAGGGACCTCACAGCTAATGTCCTCTCATGCCCTTCATTGAGGGTGGTGAGGGATCGGACTATCCCGAATAATTGTGCGGGGCATGAGTGCGCAGAGGCGATGCAAGTCGAGTAAAAGTTGCGTTTCACTGACTTCACCACCATCTCATGGACTACAATGACCACGAGCCCGTTGGCAGGGGCCGGTTGGCCATGCTGGAAGTGGCTCATGGTCATTGTTGTCCATGGACATCCGGAGAGCCACAGCAGTATACCATCCTGGCTCTCAATTGCTTGGTTTGCTTAGTTTTAACTCATCCCAGCTGCGTAGCCTCAAGACACCTAAGGGCTCCTAAGATGCAACAAAGTACTCTCAAGTAATTCACAACTGGTTGACTTCAGTGAGGGGCTTTCAAGGCCAGTGAGAAACAGACGTGAAGAACCTTCTTTGGTGCTCTCCCCTCCAAGCCCTGACCTTGCTCGGCTTCTGCCAGATGCCTGCCAGAGTCTCATCAGATTCCCGAGAAGCAGCAGCGTGGAGAGTTCTGCCAGGATCGGTGCCAGTCCCCACCAGTAGACTCAGAACTGGCCCGGGAGCCCAGCTTGGAACTGGGACTCCATACAAGCTCTCAGCCTCTGGACAACTGGCTGGAGACAGAAGCGCCAGCTGATTCTCCAGCCACATCTCCAGAGCCTGGAGAAACGTGTTGAGCTGGTGGGCTAGATTAGCAGCTCAACACAGAAGGGGTCTCTGTAAGTGCTTGACTAAGCACTGTAAGTGCCTTGACTAAGTAGGCAGCTGTTTGTGTTTAAAATTGGGATGGAGGTAGCTTATTCCTGACCTTGTGCTCTCTGTCCCTGCTGCTGCCTTGCTTCAACCAGATTCTGCGTGTTCTGCTGATCTTCAGCTAGTGACCTGGATTATGGACCCTCTTCCACCCTTGTCTGATTCAACTGCTTGTGTGAGTGACTTTTTAAGCTCTGACTTTCAGCTTGTGTTGCAAATTTGTGTGCTCTCCTCCCTTGAAGGTATCTGCCTGGCGGCATGCCCCTCCAGGGCTGTGTCTGGAGATTTGACAGCTTCCAACTTCTGGAGACCCCAGCAAGGGGCTTTCAGAGCAAGGAAGAAGCAGAGGTTGCTGGCTGTTGCCCGCCTCTGTAGAGCCTTCCTTGGTGGTCTCCGATTTAAGTGCTGACCCCTGTTTAGCATCTGACATGGTGATCCCAGCAGGGGCTTTTAAGGCAAGCAAGAACCACTTCCTTCCTCTGCAGAGTCTTCCTTGGTGGTCTCCCATCAAAGTTCCAATCCTGCTTAGCTGCTAAGATCTGACAAGATGACGCTCTCCCATGCCACCTTCCCTCCCCATATATGGGGGGGGGGGAGTAAAAAGGAGAACGGAGACTTTCCGCCAATCCCATTCCTGAAAGCTAGGTTTATATCCCTGGAAAGGATTGTGAGTCTCCTGCATAGTGCGGGGGTTGGACTAGATGGGTGTGTTGTGCTGTCAATCGTGTTGGGCGGATGACGACCCTCTGAGTTAACAACCTCCAAAATGCTCTCTCCTTAGCAATCTTTGAAGTGGGCCATGAGATCACGCAGCCGGTCACGGGAACAGAAAGCAAAGGTTTTGATGGCACCAAAGGGCTTCAGGGAAATGGGAATCGAGAAAGGGGGATGGTTTCCTGGAATTAAGGAGTGAGCCATGGGCAGGGGTATGGCAGTGCCCTAAAATGATGGCTCAGGGTGCTCCTATATATATTTATGAGTTATTATGTGTCTTTGCGCATGCCTAACTAAGGGCATGCAACAGCCAGTATTTGGGCTGGAGAAACTTGTACAGGGTTTCCAGTTTCCTGGAGGTTTGGGGGTAACGTCTGGAAATGAAGAAGTGTAGGGAGGAGACAGACCTCAGTGGGGTCCAAGGTAAGGTGACCAGATTGTCCCACTTCTGGAGGGACATCTCGGGGTACCTGGCAAATTGTACTTATGTTGAAACTATAATATATATATATTACAATACTATTTTTGCGTTCTATGAAATTTTTAATCAAGACCCCCCCCCAGTCAATGGTGTCCCGCTTTACCAGTGTTAAAATCTGGTCACCTTAGTCCAAGGCCAGAGTGCCCCCCCTCCCAAGCAGCCCTTTCCTCCAGAGGAACTGATCTCTGCAGTCTGGAGAGGAGCTGGAATTCCAGGGAATCCCCAGGCCCCACCGGGAGGCTGGCATCCCTGACCGTCAGTGGGGTCCAAGGCCACAGAGTCCCCCTCCCAAGCAGCCCTTTCCTCCAGGGGAACTGATCTCTGCAGTCTGGAGAGGAGCTGGAATTCCAGGGAATCCCCAGGCCCCACCGGGAGGCTGGCATCCATGACCCTCAGTGGGGTCTAAGGCCACAGAGTCCCCCTCCCAAGCAGCTCTTTTCTCCAGGGGAACTGATCTCTGCAGTCTGGAGAGGAGCTGGGATTCCAGGGGATCCCCAGGCCCCACCTGGAGGCTGGCATCCCTGACCCTCAGTGGGGTCCAAGGCCACAGAGTCCCCCTCCCAAGCAGCTCTTTTCTCCAGGGGAACTGATCTCTGCAGTCTGGAGAGGAGCTGGGATTCCAGGGGATCCCCAGGCCCCACCTGGAGGCTGGCAACTGCAATTATGACTGCACGTCAGTTATACTAAGGTGTGTCATTTTCATTTATGGCTTTCTTATAGCATATCTTGAGATCCTGTGGATTGCAACATAGTAGGGCTCTTTATTCATAGTTCATTGGCTCTCCCTGTTTGCTACCCTGTTGTTGTCCCTCCAGAGGAACTGGCTGGTCACCGTATGAGGCAGGATGCTGGACTAGATGGACCCCCCCTGGTCTGATCCAGCAGGGCTCTTCTGATGTGCTTATGAAGGCCTTGACATCTCTGCCCTGCTTTTGGTAGTCCAGAGGTGGTCTTTCCCCCCCTCTCCTGCCTGGTCCTTTTAACTGGAGATGCTGAGGGTTGAACTTGGGACCTTCTGCCTGCCAAGCAGAGGCTCTGCCACTGAGCCAGGGTCTCAGGCCAAGGTCTTTCCCATCCCCTCCTGCCTTGTCCTTTTAACGGGAAATCCCGGGGATTGAACCTGGGACCTCCTGCCTGCCAAGCAGAGGCTCTGCCACTGAGCCAGGGTCTCAGGCCAAGGTCTTTCCCATCCCCTCCTGCCTGGTCCTTCTAACTGGAGATGCCGGGGATTGAACCTGGGACCTCCTGCCTGCCAAGCAGAGGCTCTGCCACTGAGCCAGGGTCTCAGGCCAAGGTCTTTCCCATCCCCTCCTGCCTGGTCCTTTTAACGGGAGATGCCGGGGTTTGAACCTGGGACCTCCTGCCTGCCAAGCAGAGGCTCTTCCACTGAGCCAGGGTCTCAGGCCAAGGTGTTCTCCATCCCTCCCTCTCCCTGCCTGGTCCTTCTAACTGGAGATACTGGGGACTGAACCTGGGACCTGCTGCAAGCCAAGCATGTGCATTGGCCCTTCCCCATTGTGGCCTGCCCCTTCTTTTCTGCTCTTCCTCCCCCAAACCACTGCCCCCCCCTCTCCTGGCCATATCATGCTTCTCTGCCTGGCCTGCTCTCCCCTCTCCCCTACTTCAAGCTGGCTGGTGGCAGAGCCCCCTGGCAGGAAGGGGAGGGGGAATCAGGGGGGCTGTCTCCTCTAGCTGGAAGGAATTGGTCAGTGCCCTGGACTCCTCCAAGCGAGAGAGACCCTCTCTCAAATCTGGCTCCTTCTCCCCCGGCCTGGCTGGCGGGCAGCGCTGCCCCTGCAGTCGGAATTTGAAGCCAGTGACATTCAAGATGCATCAGGCGCGCGCCGTCCCTGCAGGGGGGAGATGCATTGAAGTCAAGTGCGGGCTCCGGGGGGAGGCATGCACGGAGGTGCATGCCTCCGTGGGCTTGTGTGTGTGGAAGAGAGGGCTGAGCATACTGGGGGCTGTGTGTGTGTGACCTCCCCAAAGTCAGGGGTGGGGGTGGGCCTGAGCAAGGGGGGGGAATCCTGACCCACCCAACCCCTCCAGCCCCTTCGCCCTTCCAGAGAGCTCACCTTCCCACCTGCACTGCCAGAGCGGGCACCTGGGTCCCACCCATGCCTTGGCCTGTGCCAACTCGTCCTCCCCCCCCCCTTTCTTTCTTCCACCCCCCTCCACCAATGGGTTTTTTTTTGGGGGGGGGTTCTTCTATGCCCGGAATCTCTCTCTCGGGGGAGGGTGGGCGAGAGGGCGGAGGTGCAGCGATCCCGGAGCGAGCCAGAGGCCGGGGGAGGGCCGCGGGCAGGGCGGGGCCGGGAGGGGCGGGGCCTCCGCTTCTGCCGCTGCTGCCGCGGCTGGCGATTATGTCACATCGAGCGGAGAGGCTGCGGCGGCGGCGGCAGCGGCGGCGGCGGCGCGGACGGGGCGCGGCTCAGGTAGGGGCCGGGGATGCGGGGAGCAAGCAGGCTTGGGGGGGGTGGTCTTCCCTTTGCACTTTGGAGGGGTGTCCCCCCCACACCACCAGCAGCCTTTGTCAGAATTGGCAGGGGGGAGAGCCTCCCCCCCAAAAAAAATCCCCGTCTCCCTCCTCTGCAAATCAGCCCCCCCCCTTGCTTAGAAGGGATGGGGGGGGGGGAAGAGAGCTACGGAATCTGCAAGGGAGCGGAGACGATGTAGGATGCAGGAATGGGAGCCCGCCCCTCCTCCCTGGTGGTCCTACAGGCAATCAGCCCCCCACCTCTTCCCCCCCCCCCGCTCAGAAGGAACAGGGGGGGGTGCCTCTAAGAAACCTGCAAGGGCGCTGGGGGGGGGGGAAACCAGATCGCCCCCGCTGCAGCATTGGGGGAGACGGACCACTTGGCAGAGGGATGGGGTATTTAAATTCTAGGGGACACCCCTGCGGGGGGGGGAGAGGGGAAACTGGAGAGGGCGGGGCGGGGAGCCCCTTCTGCAATTGACCCCCCCCTTGCAATTCTGCTCCCTCCCCCTGCAATTGCAGACGAATGCAAGGCTGCTGCGGCAGGGGGGGTAGGGGAAGGGGGGGCCAGAGCCCTGGACCCCAGGTCTCCCCAGGTCTCTGGGAGGGGGGCCCTAGTAGGTCCCAGTCAGATGGGGAAGGGGATTTGCTAAGACTCCCTGGAAGGGCCGGTGGCAGGCAACAGAGTGATGTGCATTGGGGGGGAGGGTGCTCTGTCCAGAAAGATGGGTGCCGATCCCTTTTGAGGGTCAGGGGTGCGCTGGCATGGGCCAGATCGGAGGCCGGGGCAAGGGGGTCCAGGGTGGGGCGGGCATGGGAGGCGTTTTGCCCTAGACAGGGTCCCTATGGGGAAAAGACTACGGTGCAGGGCGAGGCATGGGGGCGCCTGGGCTGTGGAGGATGTGATCCATGTGTCTTTTCCTTTCTCTCTCTGTGAGGAAGGGATGCGGAGTCCAGGTTGTGGCCCGCCAGGGTGTGGGCAGGGGAACGCTTTGTGCGCCGGCCGGGATGTCGTGGGGGCCGTGGGCGGCGTGTGGAGCCGGGCGGAGAATCGGTGGCCATGCAGCGGGCATGAACAGGGTGTGGCTCTCAGCTTTGGGCCTGCAGCGGCCACATGAGCTCTCTGGGTCCCCCGTGGAGGGCTGGATTGGCCACCCCACATGGCTGGATTGGAGGGGGTGGCGGGAAACAATGAAAAGACAACCAGCGTGGATTATTTAATGTATTACAATGTGCTGTGTGTGTGTGTGTGTGTGTGTGTGTGTGTGTGTTTGTGTCCGAGGCGACAGAATATTTGGGTTGAGCAGTGCATTCGCAAAATACAAAACAGGGCGTGTTTTTTGCTTCAAGTACAGGATGTCTGATCTTGGGCCTGTGTGTGTGTTTTGTGTGTGTGATGTGTCTCTTTGGGAGGAAGGGGTTGGCGGCTCTACTTCACAAGGTCCGGATCCGTCTCATGCTCTTTCGGGGAGCGGCGGCAGAGCTCTTTGGAGGGCTGACGTGGGTTGTGTGTGCCCTTTTGGGTGCTGGCAGGACTGGCAGGGAATCCCCCGCCCTCCAGTGTGCAGAAGGCGGCAGGGAATGTGTGTGAGGCAGACAAGGACGCTGGGTGTGTCGGTGACATGTTGTGTGGAACTGGGAGGAGCCCTGGAGAGGGACAGTGGCACTTCTTGTGGGGTTTGCCTGCCTGGGCGCTCGCTCGGATACGAAGAAAGCCGGGGCTTAGATCTGTAAGCTTTTGCCAGCTGCCCCCTGGCTGAAGGGCCGCTGTGTGTGCCAAAGGGTCATTGCTGTGCCTGTGCACTTGGGATGGCGTCCCAGGTCTGTGCGAGGTGCAAATTTTCCAGGGGTTTTTCAGAGCTTGGATCTGAGGCGACAACATAGGTCCAGATGGGGAGGTGTGCTAGTCTGTCTGCAGCTGTAGAAAAGAGCCACAGTCCAGGAGCATTTGGAAGACGAACCAGATTTGGGGCAGGGGAGGAGCTTTCGGGACTCAGGGCTCCCTTCTTCAGGTGCCAAAGAGCCAGAATCCGGGAGCACCTGAAAGACTAACCAAATTGGTGGCTTTCAGGAGTCACTGATATCAGAAGATGTGAGCCGTGACGTCTGAATGCTCCAGTTGAACGGTCTCGTGAACTCTGGCTCTTTTGTACTTGAAGAAGTGAGCAGTGCGTCCCAAAAGCACGTCCCCTGCTACAAATTTTGTTAGTCTTCCAGGCGCTTCTGGATTCTGGCTCTCTGGTTCCTGAAGAAGTGAGCAGTGACTCCCAAAAGCTCCTCCCCAGCCACCAATTTTGTAAGCTCTTTTCTCCCGCTGGAGGATACAGGTGGCGCAAGTAGCGGGTCAGTAGCGTGTACCGTAGGGGTGTGTTTTCCTGGAGTAGCTTATGCGCAAGAGATGTGATGTGGCGTGCCTCGGCATGCCAGCCGAGGAGTTCACATGCGCCTCATACACTCTTGCTACACGGAGCTCTGTTAGGGCTGCATTTCTTGGTGTCAGGATGCTGGTGTGGTGTGCAGGGCCTCCGCTAGACATGCGCCAGGATGCTCAAAGGTGTTGCTTACTGAGCAAGCAGCAGGGCTTAATCTGAGCGAGAGTAATGCCCATTGTGGCTCAGTGCCAGAGGCTCTGCTTGGCAGGCAGAAGGTCCCAGGTTCAATCCCCGGCATCTCCAGTTAAAGGACCAGGCAGGAGGGGATGGGGAAGACCTGGGCCTGAGACCCTGGCTCAGTGGCAGAGCCTCTGCTTGGCAGGCAGAAGGTCCCAGGTTCAATCCCCGGCCTCTCCAACTAAAAGGACCAGGCAGGAGGGGATGGGACAGACCTCGACCTGAGACCCTGGAGGGCTGCTATCAGTCTATATGGACCCTGCAGACCTTGATAGGCCAAGCACATGGCAGCTTGCTTTGTGCACCAGTAAAGTTAATATCACCCCTGTTTGTGCTGACTTCCGTGTTAGGTCAGAGGGGTCGGACAAGCCCCGGCCCGCCTCCCTTGAGCAACTGCATGCAAATGTGAGCGCTCTGCATTTGTCTGGCGCATGCTGCCTCAGATCCTCTAGGAGTGTACTGGGTGAGGCGGGTTGGAATCTTCTCATTCCATGCCCAGTATGCTGCGCGCACCAGATGTGCAAGCGTGCCTCAGGCGGTGAACGTGGTACATAGTCTGTGGGGTGACCAGGGAGTCATTGGCAGTGGCCATGTGTGTGACTGCTTCCGACCTTCTCCTTCCACCTGGCCAAACCTGCCTCCCAGAACACAGCTGGTCCGGGCCATAAAGAACAGAGAATGCCTCCAACAATGCACAGAAGAGCATTCATGCACCGCTGTCTGATTACACCGAGAGACAGAGGCAAAGTCTAGGTTGACGGGCGAACTTTCAACTGAGCTTGAATTGTGGGTAGTCCTGAGAAGCTTTAGCCTCTCAGCATGCAAACCGCCCTGTGGCCACTTGTGCAGATGATATACATTATAGACAGCTTTGGACCATGTCTTTGATCCCACCTGGAGCAGCCGATCCAGAGTTGCACCTTCCTTCTCATTGAGGAGGGATCCAAAAACTTTTTGAGAGGTTGCGGTGAGAGGAAGGCATTAAGCATCGCAGAAGAGCCCGGCTGGATCAGACCAGGGGTCCATCTAGTCCAACATCCTGTCTCACACAGAGGCCAACCAGTTCCTCTGGAGCAGGGGTAGTCAAACCGCTGCCCTCCAGATGTCCATGGACATCTGGAGGGCTGCAGTTTGACTACCCCTGCTCTGCAGAGACAACAACAGGGCAGAGAGGCCTTCATAAGAACATCAGAAGAGCCCTGCTGGGTCAGACCAGGGGTTCATCTAGTCTAGCATCCTGCCTCACACAGAGGCCAACCAGGTCCTCTGAAGGGCCGCCAAGAGGACAGGGAGGCCAAGGCCTCCCCCTGATGTTGCCTCCTGGATCTTGGATTCTGAGGTTTAGTGCCTCTGAATGTGGAGGTTTCTCTCAGCCACCATGGCTTGTAGCTAAGAGATAGACTTCACCATGAATCTATGGAATCCCCCTTTGAAAGCTGTTTATTTCTGTAGCCACCACGAGATCCTCTGGCACCAGTCCTACATTTCTATCTCTCTCTGTGTGAAGTAGCATTTCCTTTTCCCCATCTTGAATCTGTTATGGCCCAAAACTCTCGTACCGCATACAGGAAATTTCCTACCTTCTCCACTCCTTTGGATTCTCCTTGGATTACAAGATGTGGGCTAGTATCTCAGGGTCCCCCACAGAGCCGTTTCCTTGCCTGGAAGGTCCCTGACTCAGAGCTGCAATCTGAGGGGAAGCGTACATGTGCATACATCTTCTCCCCTCGCCGTGCTGACAAGGGGCCAAATTAGGTTTCCTCATTTGACAAGGGACAATCAGAGATCACAGAATGATAGGGTTGGAAGGGTCCTCCTGGGTCATCTAGTCCAACCCCCTGCATTGTAGGACACTCCCAGCCCTATCACCTCCCGGGGAAGCCTGTTCCACTGAGGAACCGCTCTGACTGTCAGGAACTTTTTCCGGAGGTTTAGTCATAATTTCTTTTGAATTAATTTCATCCCATTGTCTGTCCCTCCCGGGCAAGAGAGAACAACTCTGCTCCACCCTCCACATGGCAGCCTTTCAAATACTTGAAGATGGTTATCAGATCCCCTCTCAGTCGCCTCCTCTCCAGGCTAAGCAGACCAAGCTCCCAGACCAGGCTAAATAGACCAATGTGTGAGAGATCCTGCTCATGAATGCTCTTTCTCCCAACTTCTCTGGGTTGGGAAGGGATGTTTTTCTCAGCTGTAGAGCTCCCCCATTAAAGGGCTGTTTTTTCCTCATGAGGATTTGGTTTCTGTTGTCCGGAGATCCAGGGCAATTCGAGGAGACCTCCAGGCCTCACCTGGGGGATGGCAACCCTAGCTCAGAGCCTCAGGTCAGAATCCAGAAGGGGATCAAGAGCTCTCCAAAGATACAGACCCAAATGCCACCAAGTTCTGCCCTCTGACATCTGTCAGCTGCCCCAAACCGCAGCCTCTGGTTCATACCAGTCTAGTTCCTTCCTGCCCAGGCACAGTCAGCCCCCCCCCCCCCATAGCAGTCAGCTGGGTATTTCGGAAATCAACGGCGCTTTCTGCCCTGAGAGAGTAGGAGAAGTCCCCAAAGCCGAAACATCAACATGAATGGAAATTGTATTCCAGGGAGCGAAACCTCTCCAAATCTCCAGTCAAACAAATCTGCGTTTTGGGTTTTTCTGATGTTCCGGCCCCAGGCGTGGGGGAGGTTTGAGTGTTTCCCCATCTGATGTTTGTTTTGGCAACCTGAAATGGCTCTTCTGTTTAGCCGGCTCCCTTAGTAGGGCGACGCTTTGTAATTAGCGGTTTCATTAGCTCGGTAATCGTGGGGTGGGGGTGGGGGAGTGGGACATCCGAAGACAGGGTCTTCTTAGCTTCAGGGCAATAATCCGCTTTCCGAATTCGGCCCTATAAAAATAATATTTTGGCTAAAAGGGCCTTTTTAAAAAATTGAGTGGCTCTTTCCCTTTCGGGCCCTAAATGAAAAGTCTGAACCCGGCTCTCCTTCCCACCAAATCTGGTTTTTCCACCTGTCGGCAGAAGTCCAGTTAGGACTTATGTCATTCCAGTGGGGTAGAGGGTTGCCAGCTTTGGGTCAGGATATTCCTGGACATTGGGAGGGACCTCCATGGGGTACAATTTGGGTTGCCAGCTCAGGGCTGGGAAATTCCAGGAGATTTTGAGAGTGCGGCCTGGGGGGTAACTGTGTTTAAAGCCGAGGGGAACCTCTGAGGGATACAATGGTGTAGCGCAGGGGTAGTCTAACTGTGGCCCTCCAGATGTCCATGGACTACAATTCCCATGAGCCCCTGCTGGCAGGGGCTCATGGGAATTGTAGTCCAAGGACATCTGGAGGGCCACAGTTTGACTGCCACTGGTAGCGTTTGCCTCCCAAGACAGCCATTTTCCTCCAGAGGAACAATTCCCTCTCAGTAATCCCAGGAGATCTCCAGCTGCCCCCTGGAGGTTGGCAACTCTAGGCATAACACCAAAGCGTCCACCCCCAAGCAGCCATTTAATTATCATTGATAATAATATAGAAATAGTAATAATAGTGGGAGGAGAAATGATAATTTAATTCTTATATCCTGCCCTGCCCTGTTCTCCTCAGGGCAGGGAGCATCAAAGCCGAAACGGTCATCATTACGAACAAGTTGCAAATATAAATTAAAACATGAATTATCTTATAAGTGGCATGGAGGCGTTAAAACCAGCCTGTGACATTTTATCCGCAGGAACTGATCTCTGTCCTCTAGAGCAGGGGTAGTCAACCTGTGGTCCTCCAAATGTTCATGGACTACAATTCCCATGAGCCCCTGCCAGCGTTCGCTGGCAGGGGCTCATGGGAATTGTAGTCCATGAACGTCTGGAGGACCACAGGTTGACTACCCCTGCTCTAGAGATCTCTTTAGGGGGATTTCCAGGCCCTACCTGGTAGTTGGCAACCTGCGCGGAGGGCAGTAAGCGAGCCGGGTGCCCAATTCCCTAAAAGAATGCAGCCTTGCTCCTTCCTGCCCGACCAGTGGGACCTAACCCCAGATGCCCCCCCCCTCTCTTTCCTCCCGCCTCCTGACAGCGGGGAGGGGGCAGCAGGTGGCCATTGATTTACAGGAGGAATCTGTCTGAGGGGGGGAATGGGGGGTGGGTGACAGGGGCGGCAGGGGGGGGGGCGAGCGGAGGGAGAGCTATTTGTTGCCAGGCAACGGGGAATGATGGCTTGGCCTGTTCCCCATCAGCCCGCCTTGTCTGGGGGCGGCAGGAAGGAGGGGAAGCGCTAGGCCTGATCGGGCTCTCCCCCCCTACTGCCAAACTGCACGGGGGGGGGGGGTCTTGACCCTGGCTTACTGATCTTTCAGCATCCCACCCCTCGTCCTTGGGAGCCTCGCTCCCCTCTCTGAGCCACAGGCCAGGTCCCCCTCTTCCTCCTCCCCTTCCCATGAAGGGCCCTTTGTTCCCCCCTCCCCATCTATCTGCCGCATTGTCCCCGGCTTCTCCCGAGGCCAAAAGACGGCCCTTTTCTCTCCGGAGTTGTCGGACACGGTTGCGGGGCGTGCCGAGATCCTTTGTCCACCTGCTGCGGGCCCTGGGCTTCATCCTCTGCGGCCGCTGGCCGGGCCTTTGCAGCCACCGATTTGGCGCCCCGCCCCAAGCTCGCACCTGTAACCGGACCTGCAGTGACTCACTGCCCTGCCCTGCCCTGTCTTTCCAAGTGGCTTATTTGCCTGCGGAGAATAACCGTGTCCCTTCCGCTCAGCACCTGCCAGGATAAATCTAGGGGTCGAGGAGGGAGGTTGGCCTCCTGGGGGATCTCACCTAGAATTACAGCACGTCTGCAGGCAACGGAGTTGGAGATCGGTGCCTCTTGGAGAGAAGGGGTGCTATAGAGGGCGGGGGGTGGAGGCATTGTATCCCACCATGGTCTCTGCCCTGCCCAGACTCCAACCCCAAATCTCTGGAAATTTCCCAGAGCTATCAGCCCTGTCAACCATAGTTGTGAGTAAGGATGTAGCTTTCCCCTCCTATTACAAGCAGAGAATCTGTTAGTGGCTTGAAAAGCCGTTTCCTTACCTGTGTCCACTCACAGACCTTTTGTTCAGATTTCTGTCTATCCCTCTCGGACTCCTGGTAACCTCGTGAGTTAGAGAGAGAGTTGATTCCCCAAAGGCAGGATCATCTCAGGTAGATTCAAATCCTTGCACACCGTAAAAACCCACGAGATTTGGGGGGGGGGGGTAGCTCCTTTCGAAAGCTTATATCCAACTCTCCTTCCATCCCCTAAATCTTTTTGGACTCTAAAGTGCTATTGGACTAAAATTTAGCTGTTCAACCTGGGGGATTGCTGTAGCTTCCACTCAGGGATTCTTCCAGGAAGTCCGTCTCCTGGGCAACTTCAAGGTATCTGAATACACCCCCTGAAGGGCATTACGCTCAGCCAGTACCAGCAAACTCCTGACCCCCAGCCCCAAAGCGAGTGAATCTTGCCTCAATTGAAAAGGCTCAGACACTAGCTTGGTGGAAGAAGCCCCGTCAGAACTCCAGCAGTTCCGCAGGGCCTGTAAAATGGAGCTCTTCCGCTGAGCCTTTGGCTGAAGCCAGCCCAGGTGTAAGGAAGGAAGCAACTAAGGGCCCCTCCCTACATCAGGGGTAGTCAACCTGTGGTCCTCCAGATGTCCATGGACCACAATTCCCAATGCTGGCAGGGGCTCATGGGGATTGTAGTCCATGGACATCTGGAGGACCACAGGTTGACTACCCCTGCCCTACATGCACTCCCCCTTTTCACTGTGACATCGGGAACCGCCCTGATAAGTACTGGGCTGATCCAGTTGGTGATTTAGGGGGTCATTCATCCTAGCTTTATCGATTGTGTCTCCTTTGCATTTCATGGTTTCAAAACGGTATTCAATGTGTACCCATGTTGTGATTTATTGACCCTGCTAGCCGCCCCAAGATGCCGAGTGAAGGGCGGGATATAAAAGAAATATTTTGCTCCCGCAGGCAAAAAGCCAGTGTGGTGAATCACGTCTTGGCTAGGATCACGGAGGAGCCAGGGTCGAATGCCCCCTCAGCTGTGGAAGCGCAGACCCGTTGCGCGCTCTCAGCCTGACCTACCTCGCAGGGGCGTCGTGAGGCTACGAACACTGAAAAGGGGAGAATGTTAGTCCTGCAAGCGACGCACATAATGCAGGCTAATACGGTGGTGGGAAGTGCCACCATAAGGCAGGGGTAGCCGAACGGTGGCTCTCCAGGCGGACTACAAATCCCATGAGCCCCTGCCAGCGCTGGGAAACGCAAGGAACTGTCCTTGCCCAAGCCCAGCCCAAACTGGGCACCAGCGAGACCTTTCCAGCTGCGTCCTGGTGAACACCAGGGGGGTGGTCGTATTGTGCCGTGTCACCTTATATTGTGCGATACGCTGTGACATTTCGGGAGAAGGCCTATTCCCGGAGCCATGGGGACCAGACGCCAGGCGGGGGGCCTTCCCCCCGTGCGGGCGAACTTGCATTCACTTAGGGGGAGATTGCTTGTCACACCCGCTTAGCGTCTGCCAGGAGAGAGGCGAGTCATTCGACGGGGGCTGCAACCGGGATTTTAATCCTTGCCCCTCTGAGCGGGTCCCTCTCGCTGGTGTGGGCCAAGGGCCAGCGAGGCCATCCCGTGGGGCCGTCAACAAGGCCGAGTACTCTGTTGGCTCTTCGGCTGAGCCCCGAAGGAAGGGGGGGGGCATGTCACGGGTCACGGAGGGGGGCTCAGTATCCATCACTCTTCTGGAATCCGCATCCTAAACAATCGGCGCCTTGTTAAGGGCCCTCTGCTTCTTGTTGACCGGACAGCTTGGCTGCCCCCGTATTTCCGCTGCTGCCCCCTGCGTTTGACTCAGCCCCGGGGCATCTGTTGGGGGTCTGCTGGAGGTCCCTTTGACTCTGGCCCCGATGGATGGATCATCGGGATGGGGCGGGTAGCGGTAGAGCCGTGTTCTGGTGCGAACAAAGCCGGCCAGGGGGCTGGGGAGACCTGGGCCTGACTCTCTGGGACTGACAGCAGCATGAATCAGGGTGTTCCAAGCAGGAGGAGTTCCCGCACGGGGCCCTTTTTCCCAGAAGCCCCAGCCCACTCCGAGGCCGCTGCTGGCCGGCAGCCCAGAGCTTGCGAGCCGCTTCCTTGCAGCAGAAGACGGGCCGGGTGTACCGACACAATCCCCCCCCTTTCAAGTTTTGGGCGGTGCTGCGGGTCAACAGGCATGCGACCGACTCATGCGCTGCATTTTACATTCTGGCCTGAGATTTCGACTTGACTGGCCTGAGTCTGCCTGCAAAGAGTTCCAAGTGCAAGCTATCATTTGTCTGCCACCCTGGAGCTAGGGTTGCCATCCTCCTGGTGGCGACTGGAGATCTCTGGCTGTGAGAGTCGATCTCCCGATGACCGAGATCAGTTATCCTGGAGAGAACAGCTTCTTCGGAGGGTGGATCCAACAGTCCTGGACCCTGCTGAGGTCCTTCCTGGAACTCCACCCTCCCCAGGATCCACCCCTGAAATCTCTAGGTATTTCCTAACCCAGAGTTGGCAACCGTCTCTGCAATGAGTCCCTGAGCTGCTCTGGCTTATTCCCACCCAGTCAGCGGGCGTGACCACAAAGTCCATCCCGGTGTGGGCCCACGATCACATTGTCTCTTTTAACAAACCGGGCTTAACGGGGGGACGGAGTTGAATGGGGTGGCCTGATATTATGCATCGCTTGGACGCCTAGTTTAATAATTATCGATTTACCCTAGGTGCTAATTGCCTGCACTCGCTGCTGGAGAAACCAACTCTCAAGGTGTCTCATGAAAATTAATAACGGTACAAGTGTTGGGCTGGATTAAGGGTTGGATCTCATTAAGGGTTGGATCTCAGTTCCTGCCACCGGATATGCGGATTATTGTGGCTTTCCATCACCCCTCTGTAGCCCATCTTGATACTTGACATGTATATTCCTGCAGTGCCACAATTACTATCGATCTAGCCTAAGGTTGCCAACTTTGTGTGGGGAAATTCCTGGATTTTGGGGGGTGGAGCTTGGGGAGGGGTGGAGTTTGAGGGGGAGCGACCTCAATGGGGGGTTACAGTGCCAAAGAGTACCCCCTCCAAAGTAGCCCTTTTCCATGAGGGGGAGCTCCTCTCTACAGCCTGGCAATCCATTGCAATTCTAGGAGGGCTCCAGGTGCCACCTGGAGGAGGTGGCAACCGTAGTTACTGGATGAGGGATGTACAGAAGGGAGGGGGGGAAAGGCAATTCTGTTTATAACTGTCAGCGCAGTTATAAACAGAAGAGGCAGGAACGTGATTTTTGTCCCCTTCACTTCGACAGGCTCCCAACCCTTATAACTATGGTCTCACAAGGGGCCTTTGACCCCCGACATCTAATTCCAGAGGTCAGAAGGGGCTACTGGAGCAAAGAGATCTGCCTTCAGACCACTGGTGCTTGTTAGGGTCAGCCATTAAAATTAAATTGCAAATAGCCAAAACGCAAACATGAAAACAGCTGAGTTGAGCTTAGTGGCATCATAGAGACTGGCAAGGAATCATTTAAACCCCCCCAAAATTTTTTTGGGGGGTCTCTAAGGGGCTGCTCTACTGCAGGCCAAGACTGAAATTCTCCCCAGCGAAAAGAGGAGGTCTTAAAACCGGAAAGCCCAAAACGTTACAAGATTTTAAAAGCTGGGATGTTGGTAGCATTAAGTGGGCCATGGAATCGCATCCGATAAGGGCCATGTTTTGGGAGAGATGCAAAGCAGAGGCAATAATCAAATATAACGAGGGGTATAAAACACAGCTAGAAGCAGGGACCTACGCTGCGAGGGAGGGAGATGTAATAAATAAACTCGACAAGCGTGGGCGGAAAGAGACGTTTTAATCTGCCCCCGGAAGCTAAGAAAGGGTCTGTGCGGAGGGAGGAGGAGGCCCTGTCCCATAGGAGTGCTGGGAGCCGGCGTTGCCAGCCTCCGGGGGGGGGCGGGGGTGACAAGGTAGAAAGGCACACGGGAGGATATGGGCACTTACGAAACAAAATAACGTCTAGCTGAGTAAATCCCACAAGGACCCTTTTTCTGTTACTCCAGAGATACTGATCTTTGCCTGAATTTATTGGTCGCGTGGAGGTATCACACAACTGAGGAAGTACAGTGAAACTAGTTCATATCTAGGAAACTAGCTTTGGAGGTGTCTGATGGTTGCCATTGACATCTGTTGGGCCCTCCAGAACCCCCAAAGCTCCCACCAGAAATGCCCCCATGGGAACAGCTGGATTGAGCTGGAGTTAAGGGCCGGACCACTGTGGCTTAAATCGTCTGATTGCTGTCATGTTGTGGATATTTGTCATGAGGATGATTTTTAGCTCAGTGCAGGATCAGCCTCAAGCATCCAGGAGAAGGATCTGTCCAGCTGCTGCTTGAAGACCACCAATGAGGGGGAGCTCCCCACCTCCTTAGGCAGTCCATTCCACGGCTGAACTAGATTCACAGAATCCTAGAGTGGGAAGGGGCCATGCAGGCCATCCAGTCCCACCTCCTGTTCAGGGCAGGATCAGCCTCAAGCATCCAGGATAAGTATCTGTCCAGCCGTTGCTTGAAGAAGGCCAGTGAGGGGGAGCTCCCCATCTCCTGAGGCAGCACATTCCACGGCTGAACTCGACTCCTAGAATCCTAGAGTGGGAAGGGGCCATGGAGGCCATCTAGTCCCACCCCCTGCTCAGTGCAGGATCAGCTTCAAGCATCCAGGATAAGTATCTGTCCAGCCGTTGCTTGAAGAAGGCCAGTGAGGGGGAGCTCACCACCTCCTTAGGCAGCCCATTCCATGGCTGAACTAGACTCCTAGAGTGGGAAGGGGCCATGCAGGCCATCTAGTCCCACCCCCTGCTCAGTGCAGGATCAGCCTCAAGCATCCAGGAGAAGGATCTGTCCAGCCGCTGCTTGAAGACGGCCAGTGAGGGGGAGCTCCCCACCTCCTTAGGCAGCCCATCCCATTGCTGAACTAGACTCCTAGAATCCTAGAGTGGGAAGGGGCCATGCAGGCCATCTAGTCTCACCCCCTGCTCAGTGCAGGATCAGCCTCAAGCATCCAGGAGAAGGATCTGTCCAGCCGCTGCTTGAAGACGGCCAGTGAGGGGGAGCTCCCCACCTCCTTAGGCAGCCCATCCCACTGCTGAACTACTTGGACAGTGAACATAAATAAAGAACCGTTTCTTCTTGCTTGGCTTTATATTTACCCCTAGTTGAAATATGATGATATTACTGCAATTGAAAATAATTATTCAGGATCTTACAGGATTTTTTGAGCTGGACTTTTGGCCCCCGATCTTCAGCTGGCAGCTGATGCTGGCAGGAAAGCTCAGCAAAGATCCCTTGTTGAATCCTCCCCCTCAAGCTGCTGCTTCATCCACGAGAACTTACATCCGCAGTGTGGGGATCCGGCATAATTCTGGGGGAGGTCCAGGCCCCACGTGGCGGTTAACCACCCCTCCCCAGGTGCCTGTTTGACTCTCCGGTTGGGATTTGCATGTTTTCTTTTGCAAAGGAGAGCCTGCAAGGCAGGTGTGGCTAACCCCTTTGTCTCCCAACCGAAGAGCCGTCTCTGCTTCCTGTTCCGGGCTCAGGGGATCCAGCCACAGACCCGGGAATTCTCTGCTTTGGTGATTCAGCAATCCGGTGAAAATGTAGAGAAGTGGTAGCCAAGGTCCTGACAGCAGGCTGGCATCTCTGACCCTCAGTGGGATCCAAGGCCACAGAGGGCCCCCTCCCAAGCAGCCCTTTCCTCCAGGGGAACTGATCTCTGCAGTCTGGAGAGGAGCTGGAATTCCAGGGGATCCCCAGGCCCCTCCTGGAGGCTGGCATCTCTGACCCTCAGTGGGGTCCAAGGCCACAGAGGGCCCCCTCCCAAGCAGCCCTTTCCTCCAGGGGAACTGATCTCTGCAGTCTGGAGAGGAGCTGGAATTCCAGGGGGTCCCCAGGCCCCACCTGGAGGCTGGCATCTCTGACCCTCAGTGGGGTCCAAGGCCACAGAGGGCCCCCTCCCAAGCAGCCCTTTCCTCCAGGGGAACTGATCTCTGCAGTCTGGAGAGGAGCTGGAATTCCAGGGGATCCCCAGGCCCCCCCTGGAGGCTGGCATCCCTGACCCTCAGTGGGGTCCAAGGCCACAGAGTCCCCCCTCCCAAGCAGCCCTTTCCTCCAGGGGAACTGATCTCTGCAGTCTGGAGAGGAGCTGGAATTCCAGGGGATCCCCAGGCCCCACCTGGAGGCTGGCATCCCTGACCCTCATTGGGGTCCAAAGCCACAGAGTCCCCCCTCCAAAGCATCCCCTCTCTTCAGGAGAACTGGAGTTCAGTTGTAACTCTGGGAGATCTCCAGACCCCACCTGGAGGTTGGCAACCCCAAGTAGTCAGCTCCAGCTCCTCCCTTTCCCCCACCCCTGGGCAGAATCCCGAAGGCCTGTTTGATTTGAGGGCCTGTCACTTCGCTTTGCTCGCAGTTGCCATGGAGACCCCCGGATTGGCACAGTGCCGGCAAGGGGTTGTCTTATTGTAGGGTGTGCGAGAGCCACGCAGCAGCGGACGACGCACAGTATCGTAAACGGGTCCTGTCTTCCCCTGCAGAAACAATGCCTGCAGCAAGCCAGTGCAGCGGCTGGACTGCATAGTATTGCCAACCTC